>NC_143549.1:55432500-55747500 GCF_054136105.1 Typopeltis vanoorti | reverse complement strand
GTCACAATTAACAACCAACCCAACCCAACGTACTTGCATCCTGCTAAACATAATAGTGAGCTCCGCAATGCACATATTCAAGCTTGCTCTACATACTATCCGAGTTGCATTTAAACTCCAGGTATATAAGAAAAGGGTAATAACTGATCGGTTCCTCCTTGATGGCTACAAGGAATAGCATCGTAATACAAATCAAGGTCAACTGAACTTGAACTTTTGATATCTATTAAAAGAGGAATTTGACGCCATTATAGATAGCAAAATTATTGTTAAAATTGCTTTACTTGAAAATATTAATTGCTCCTGAAGAAGCAGTACTTTTTTTCGGGCAAGATATAATATTCTCTGTTTATTTTGCTTTCATAATGAATTCTATCCAAATTTGTCAAGGAATAAACTTATTTACATGTGTTGTTCTACTTGTTTACGTGTCTCGCCTGTTTCTTTGCATTAAAAACTTTTTCATGAAAATCATGAAAAACATGATTTTCACGCAGATAAATTCCATCTCCATCTAAGATGACATTTACCTCTGGAAAAATCGATTTTTTTTCCTCTCATTTTGCATTTGCTACCATTGATTAAATATAGATATTTAGGCGTTCAATCTTTATCAGAAATCTGATGGGCAAATAATTTCATTCAACTCTTAAGTTATATATATATATATATATAATGCCTCGAAATTACGACAATTCAGCAAATAATAATTATACACACACACTAGACACGCCCATTTATAATTTGACTACGTAATATTACACGCGGCAGATGGCAGCACAGTACAGTAAGAGGTTCCAACTCGAAGAAGACTAAATTAAATAAAAGAATACAGCAAGACATACGAGTATTTTCTCTTTGGACTATTAAGAACTATGGAAGGAGGCTGTGTAAGTTGCATACATTTCTGAAGTTGATAATCTTTTCAGTCTTAGTTAAAATAGGTGGTGGGTCAGGGAGGAGGGAAAAAAAATTTGTGATTTCTTAAGATCTGAATTTTATGTGTAATAATAGCTATAAATAACAAAATCATTAAATTGAATTTGAATATAATACGCCAGATCGCTAAATCAAAATAACTTTGTTGGATGTCTTCAAAACCATACGTATTATATTAAAAGAAATGGTATACACGTGTCGAAAGTTGGTACAAATGCATTTATAGGGCCGTTATCTTTTCTTTTTTTTTTCTGAAGGTCTGTGGTGCAGGCTTTCACTTAACTCTTCATGGTCAGGTAGAATGATGTATATCTGCAGAAATGAAGTTTTTGAAGAACAATAAATAGACATGTAGGAAAATAGAGAATATTAAAAACAAGATATAAAAGAAAATGTTCTCATATACTGTTTTTCTGCCTAGGAAGAGAAGAACCTTTATTATAAGGAATTTTGATAAATACTCCTAAAAACAGGCGAGCGGGTCAGAAGAATATACGTCGATAATTAAGAATCTTTTGGCAATGCCAAAATATCCCCCCGTTGACCACCTTCCATCTGCCTCTCGCTTGCCTTTCAAATAAATAAACTCGTTATAACCAATGCGAAGCATGCATTTGATTAAACACCATGATATGATGTCCGGTTTAAAACTGAAGAGTTTAATTTTCATTGAGATTGAGAACCTGCGGTTTAAATCCTGTCTAAGAAGCAACACTTATAAGGACCTTTAGAAAACCTTTATAAAGACTTTTCAGCTGGTGTAGAGAGGAAAATTTTTCACCCGGTAAAACAGTCAAACCGGCTGGAGAACATTCACATTTAACAGGCGTTTCATCGTAAGTCTAATTAAATCAAACCAGCTAAAAGAAAATCTTAAAAACTGGATATCGTAGTCAATGTTTTTGGAAAACTTGAGTTTCCAACTGGATGTTCTGGATTCGAAATTGAAAGTTAAATTTTACATTTCGAAATTAACAACTATCAAAGCACATTCAAAACCTAAAGTCCAAATAGTTTAAAGCAACAGACTGAAAATGTTCGTGCCGTGTGCACAATTCAACCCTTTGGCCCAGCCATAATAGCCAGAGAACATGCGAGACTTCGCTTGGTGACTTCATAAAACTTGACCAGTTTTAACAGATACGTTTTTGCAAACTATATATATTTCGCTGTGGTTTTTCTCTTCAAAAATTTATACTCTTAAATTTATGTGCATTAATGTTATATATTAAATGTTATAAATAAATTATTAATTAGTGTCAGAAAAAATCATGGACAATGTCATATTATGAACATTGGTTCACCCGTATAGTTTTTGGCAATTTAATGGCATGTCAGACGTATTTTAAAACAGTATGAAGAACACCTAGAGGATTCTCACGGATGACGTTTGGAAAACTACATGCATAAATAATGAAATCGAAGGACCGTGCATACGATGGATCCAACGTGAGTGTTCTACATGCCCAGAGTAGGGGAGCGCATTTAAGCCTAGTAAAGGTAGGTACTGGTGGCATTATGATATGAGACACTGCGCCGCTTGGTTTGGTCTTGATCTTTTAGTTGTGATACACAGAACTCTGAATCTTAAGATCAGTGCATTTTACTTTACCTTCTCAACGAGGTGCTTTTGATGAATTTTTTTGTAAGGATGATCATTCTAATTAACCCATAATTAAAATGTGTGTAATACAGTGGTATGAGAACAATAATACTTAAATCCATGTTCCTATAATTTCCCAAACTGTCAGTCATACTCGAATCAGATCTTAATCACCCCTGTTCGAGCGATAACTCGATACTAAAAACAAATTCTTAATAATAAAACTCAGTTTTCCACACTACATTCTTTGAATACTATTTAAGGAAATCACATACACATACGTAACTGTTTATAAATGAATTTCTGAACAAAATTAAAGCAACAACAAAAAATCATTTAAGCGATAATTACATTTTACCTCTCTTATTTCTATTTCTAATTTTGTTTTCTTTTAATTTTATATTCCTTTAGAGCTTTATGTAACTTTTATATTTAT
This sequence comes from Typopeltis vanoorti, assembly GCF_054136105.1. Classification (NCBI taxonomy): domain Eukaryota; kingdom Metazoa; phylum Arthropoda; class Arachnida; order Uropygi; family Thelyphonidae; genus Typopeltis; species Typopeltis vanoorti. The sequence goes on along the minus strand of NC_143549.1, from coordinate 55,744,522 downwards.
TGTACTTGCCTTTATCCTAGAAACCTTATGCTAAATTCTAGCTTAATTTGATCTTTAAAGCTTTAGAAAAGCCTTTAATGCTTATCTACCAAATTAGTAAAGTAGCAAGCGAGGAGCTTAACACAATCATGAACTGTTAGATTTTGAAAAAGGGAATGGGATACATTAGAACGCTTCTTTTAGACTAAAACAGTTTAGTCTTCCTCAGTAGACATAAAACATGTTCATATATTTTCCTAATCGTAAATAATATAATAAAATGGGATTTTTAGGATGAAAGAAACAGTCAATTTTAGTTAATCATTATTTATATACAGAAATGCAGTTTACATAAATTGAATACAACACCGTATATTAAATAATAAATCGCTGCTTATACAGTATGTTATTAGTAATATGGCAATTCTTATAGATTAGTATTCCTATCAAAGACTGTCACAATTCCCGAGAAAAGATTACGCAACTTTCGAGTTATTAGTAGAGATGACAGAATGATTATTTTGCAAAAATACTCAAGCAAATATATTAACAACTGCAGAAGGACAAAGTATCCTTCAAAATCAAGTAAAAGTTGTTGCTGGATCTGCTTTTGTGTGTGTGTGTGTGTGTGTGTGTGTGTGTGTGTGTGTGTGTGTGTGTGTGTGTGTGTGTGTGTGTGTGTGTGTGTGTGTGTGTGTGTGTGTGTGTGTGTGTTAGTCACGGAATTCTAACCTTTCGCTGGGTCTGCATAATAAACTTCCAGTTTCGTGTATACCTTAGCACTTTCTCTCTCTCTCTCTCTCTCTCTCTCTCTTTTACTCCATTAGAAAAGGAGTCAGTAAACAGGGCCTCACATACTTCACGTCTGGAGAGGTATCTCCAGGGTAAGTCCAACTGCAGGATTAAAATAATAACCCCTTTTAACAAGTTCGTTGCCACATTGAGCCGGTAGAGGTCGCGGCAAGTTGGCGCCACGACCATCCCAGGGCGACTTGTCGACTGACAATGGAATACTTAGTCAAAGGTCAATGTCATGTGTGTGTGTGTGTGTGTGTGTGTGTGTGTGTGTGTGTGTGTGTGTGTGTGTGTGTGTGTGTGTGAGAGAGAGAGAGAGAGAGAGAGAGAGAGAGAGAGAAATGTTTGTTGAAAAATTCCATGTTTGAGTCCACACCGCACATCTTTCTTCTGTGAGGCTGAATCTGGTATTTAAGATATTCATTAATGAGCAAAATAAAATAAAAAAGTAAAATTCTTATAAAAAGTGAATTAATTATGCGATATTTAAGGAGGTAAACTGTAAATAGTTGGACATAATTTAAAATGTTTATGTAGTTTTTGGTCAGCTGATTTCAATATGTATCCATTAAACGAAATTTTCTTACGAGTTCGAATTAGAGAAACTAAGAATTATAAGACTTGCAGATGATGATAAATCAATGCATTACTAAGTCTTATAAGGAAGTGGCAATGTTTCTTGAAACTCGGATTTGGCCTTAAAAAATAAATAAAAAGAAAGAAAAACTGATCAGAGAACTCAAGCAATTGATAGGCCTGCATGACTTGACTACCCGATGTACTCATTGTTTCAGGGCTTTAGTTTCCTTGGAGCAAACAACAATATCTTCCAGGACTTCTCTATCTCATTAGCTCATTTTCCTCCCTTTTAATTGTAAACAGAAGTGATAATTTCTGTTCTTATGCGATTTGCAATCATCGCCACTTAATATATAAATCACATATGTACAATATTTTCTTTTGCGGATCATGTGTAAAAAAAAAAAAACTTATCTAGCACCTTGTAGCAAATAAAATAGTAAATACATAATTAAACCCATGAAATGCATTTTTTTACACTGAAACGTTAAAAAGACAAACTAATTTTGCAGTCAACTGTTAAATGAACTTTACTCACACAAATGAAAAGTTGAGAATAGTAATGAATAAGTCGTTCCTCCTCTCTCTCTCTCTCTCTCTCTCTCTCTCTCAAAACCTAAAACCTATATATTTTACACGCTTTTGTATAAAATCAGCGTTTTTCTCTTTTTTTGTGACATTCCCATGCATGATTGGTTATAAACTTTTCTTTTCATTGCACTTCTAACTTCCGAAATCAAACAGTGCATCACAACGACAGATGAAAATCATCTGACATCTAAACGTTACGGTCTAGAACCTTACATGACCTTCATTGTAAACGGGTGCGTTATCTTTCTCAGAAGGACACCTAAAATCATTATTCTTCTCGAAATTGCCTGAACTGTAGAGACAAACTAGCTTGCTGTCATCACTTTAGCCATTCCATCATTATGAAGTAGCATGAATTATGATTCATTGAACCATAACCAAGCGAGGTCAGTCCATTGAGGCTTTCTCCTGCTGTCACTGGAAGTACAAGTCGTGCTCTCAATGCTGTAGTAAAGGTGAAGTACCAAATATCGTCTCCATTCGTAATTCCGTTCCCTGTAGTATCTCGCTTGTCGTCGTGAAAATGGCACTCTAGTGGCAATATGATGAATCACGAAGTACAGTGATAGTAGACTGTAGAAGTTTTAAGTGTATATAAACTGTGTTATATGAAATTTTAATCGTTTTACTAATAAGTTAGATATTTGTATGTACTAATTTCATAACTGAATCTCGTTTGTTTCGTTGGTATTTGAAATTGGAAGAGGATTTTCCTGGGATAAATATTCTATGATTAAAGCACTACTCACTTCTATAAAGAAATGGGGTAAGTTAGCATGACAAGCATTCAGCATGCACCTTGTACCACTTTGAAAGATTATGTAAAGAATGACACAACATAATGAAATATCTCTGCAATTAAAATCATCTTTAACTCAAAAAAATGGGAGGGAAAAAGTGTTATGTGGCATGCTGTTTTGAAATGGAGAATTGGTTTTATGGTTTGATAGGGAAGAGCTTACTAATTAGAAATTAAGGTATGATGGACAACATCTGTTCGCTGAATCCAAAGGACAAAAGCTGTATGTTTTTCCAGAGACTTGAAAGTATTCTAGTGGCAACTATTGAACCTAGCAGCTGAACAAGATAGATTGCTTTTCAATAACCTTGGGGAATCAAATGAGAAGAGTAAAAGTGGGCTAAGAATAGGGAGAGGGAAAGTAAAAAATAAATAAAACTTGAATCAAACAGAAAAAACATAACGAACTGAAACAAAATATGTCAGAATCAGAAATGTGAAAATCAACTGAAAATAATTTTGGAAGAAAACAATTTTTCAAGAATACTTTTTCTCAGTTTAGAGAATTGTAAAACTATATTTTTGGCATCTTGTATAACATTTCTTGTAAATTAATTAGTTCATAGTCAATGACGCTAATTTCTTTAGATTTATCTTCTTCTTCTAATCTTCTGTGAACGGAACACAACGGCGATGTTTAGAGACTATCACCATCATTAATATACATAAAATATTTAAAATGTATTTATTTTTACCTGATTAACATTTACCTTGAAACATCACGTGCTGTTTATCCTTCTAATGCAGATTTTATAAATAATCGTGTATTTTGAAACTCAAAAATTCTTTTTCACTTTTCTGGATTAAAATCCAAGGTGAGCATATAAAAATCAGTTTGAATCTTTTTCTCATCAATCTTTATTAACGTGTCAATTCTGGTCTTCGAATCTGTTACAGCATCATTTATATAGATGTTAAAGAGTCATGGAGACAAGCTACATCTCTGTGTTGACGCTGTGATTGATAGTTATTTCTTGTGAAAGCTTTCTATTTCTTGAGATTTTCTTTTATGGCAAGAAGCTCAGAAAAGTGTTTGTATACGATGACAAGAATACCTACTCTCGTCTGTATAATATTTCCTAAAACTGAATCTCTTTCTCTCTTTCTCTCTCTCTCTCTCTCTCTCTCTCTCTCTCTCTCTCTCTCTCTCTCTCTCTTTCACACACACACACACACACACACACACACACACACACACACACACACACACATACTACTGTTCGACCAAAAGTGTTCTCTTTTTCCAGAAAAGCAGCAGCGTGTTCATATTGACCTTTAGTCCTATTTTCCGGTTTCCTATTTAGTGATAAAAAAAATACTTTCCAATATAAAAACTTTCTTCTGTTTAGAAGAAAGTTTTTTACTTTTGTCTATAATTTACGAATCAATCAATACCTCCAATTTCAAAAGGAATTACAGATGCGATATTGATCATCTTAACTTGATATATATTTTATTATATGTATATATTCAAGAAACTCATTCCACGATAGGCTCGGAATATCAAGTAGTTAAACGGCAATATTTTAATTAATAAACAACGGACTGCAGCACGATTCAGTGAAAAAATAATAGAGAAAACAGAGTAACATATTTTGTCATATTTTGCAGTGAAAGTGAAATGAAAAGCTGATAGCAGAATATTTTTTAAAAATTTACTACTTACTACTTATAGATAAATATTTTGTTGTATGATGGTTGTTTGGATTACTTGTGTTCTTTTGGTCTGTTTACTGTTTTTTAACAATAAAACACCCTCGTTTCTTGAAAGAAAACCTTCCACCTTTGTATAAGATAGGCTAACTCACCTTCAGTTGAAAAATCGACTACTTTCGTCTTCAGGTTTCGTCGCATTCTGGACAGGATTCCAACACTGGTCTTTCCATCCAAAGGGAATCATCGAAACCGACTGAAGTACGTAAGCTCTGTTATAAATACACTGATTTTAAAAGTTAATCACAAATCCGAAAACCAGCCTTTGAAGTTCAAGCTAAAAGAAAGAACTATGATATTAATCTTCAACTGTTTCAGTTTTTATTGAATATCAGGTTCAGAATGTTTAACTTATTTTTTTATTATTCAGTTTTCTTGACTAAAATATTTCTTTCTGTTTTCTGGTCTATTTTTACCTGCCAAAAATAAACAGGATAAAAAGAAGGGTCCTTTACATTTTGTGTCTTAGATTTTAAAAAAATAATAAAATTTGCAATTATCTTTGATCTCCTACCTATCAGTAGGTTATTTTTAATCCAACTTGTTAAAAGAAATCATCATCTTTATTAAACATAAATGATCGGATACATATTCTGTGATATTTATCTGTATAGTGTGCTGGGTTACATGCAGCTAGATTATGTCAGAAAGAAATCAATCATTGTTCCTGATATAAGTTATCCTAAGCATCTCCATTCTGCTTTAATATTTGGGTGTCACCAATTGCACATGACATCGCAAGCGTGATTCATGATATTTACAACGATATTTTATGCTTTCCCTCATGCACTTGCGTTGTAGTAACATACAATCAGGGAGATAATACCTGGCAATCGGTATAATAAATTCCATCCTGCAACACAAAATTTACAACAACATTTTATGCTTTCCCTCATGCACTTGCGTTGTAGTAACATACACTCAGGGAGATAATACCTGGCAATCGGTATAATAAATTCAATCCTGCAACACAAAATTGCTACAGTGTTTCTTATAACAAAGACGATATGCTTTTATAATATAGGAATTAACTTATCTGTTTTCTATTGGGTATCTTCTTGTTTCTCGTTCCTTATATTTTTATCACTTTAAACATCTTGATATAGATACTAGTTCTTGTTATTTGGAATTACTGCAGAAGTAACTAAAGTTATGAAGCCAGTGTATTATATCTGTAAAGTTAATGCCTTCTTGGGCCGGTTTACTTCTTTTGCGGAATATAAAGCATCCGATTTTCCAGAAAGAAACTCCACAATATTGTTTTATTCCACAATATATATATATATATATATATATATTACGAAAGAGAGACCTCCAGGAACTCATCGAAAGATGCCACGTATTACACGCACCAGTTGTCCTACTTGGTCTTGAATTCATTCACACTGCTTGCACTCACAGCATTCAATGGCAATCCATTCCAACCACGCACCACCCTCTGAGAGAAAAATCTGCCCCCGCCACCCGTTCTTAGTGGCATTCATTCGCAGATTTCAACGATGTCCTCTTGTCCTTTCCCCATCTCCGTAAATTTAAAAATTCCATCAATTGAAATCCTATGCGACCCTTTCAGAAGTTTGTAAGTCTCAATCATATCACCCCTCTTTCTCCTGTTTGCTAGTGTCTATAGTCTACAAATTCTCAATCTGTCTTCATAATCAGTATTCCACAATCCTGATATCATTTTTAACACTTTCGTTTGCACACTCTCCACTATATCACAATCACAACATAAAAAAAGGAGACCAGACCTGCGCACAATAGTCCAAGTGAGGTCTTATCAAGCCTTGTATAGAGACCAATGACTTTATTATCTTTACATATCAAGGTTCATTTCAGCATTCTAGTTTATAATCTGAATTGTTTCTAATCGTTGCTATATTGCCCTTGAACTTCAATTTCGTACTAACTCCAAGATCCATGGCCTAATCAGTTTCATCTAGCATAACCCCATTAATATAATATGACATTGGATATTTAATCTGAACTGCATGTGACCTTACATTTATCAACATTAAACTGGTAGCCATTTTCACATGCCCACATTTCTGGCCTATTCAAATCGTTCTGCAAGTACTGCATATCAGTCGCATTCCTGATTACCCTACCTATCTTTGCATCATTAGCAAATAGTTGTATGTCGCCTGTCAAATTCTTCCCAATGTCATTAATATACAAATTGAATAACAATGGACAAAGGACTGATCCACTGGTTAATCTTCCACACTAACATCCCCATATACCACTTTCTGATATCTGTCAGTCAGCCATGTTCTTATCCACGCTAATATTCTATAATACAAACCCATATTCTCCAATTTATCCAATTTATATAACAGTCTTCCATGCTGTATTCTGCGAAGCCTCAGCAAAATCGAAAAGTATAATCATATGTGTCCATTCCCGTCGTCTAACTCAATGGTAACATTATTATAGATTGTGATCAAGTTGCTGAAACATGTCCTTCCATTAGTAAATCCATGCTGTTCATTGCAAAGTAGAGATTCTCTGCCAACTCATTTCTGACTGCAAACGCTAAACCAACTTTTCCAAAATCTTCCCCAACACTCCAGAAATATCGATAGCTGGATACACCAGTCTTCGCAACACCATTGTGCATTAGGATTAACCATACATTCTTTCCACTGCTGTGGAATATATATCTGTATATTCTGGATATATGTATGAATATATGTATGAGGGAGTCTGAAAAGTTGTGATAAACACCCAGAACAAAAACTAATTAATTTTAATCTTCTTATATATCCTAAAAGAAAAAAAAAATTATTACAATTTGATGAAATATTTGATTAAAAGATTTCAAGATGTTCTTTTTTGTGGTTATATCAGTTGCTTTAATATCATTTTTGTTCTAGATGTTTATCAGAATTTTCCAATCCCCATCCCCTTCGTATATTAGCGAACTTACCTGTTTAGCAATACTTGAATTGCTGAATTTATGAAGTTTTTTTACTAATAATTTGTAGAGATATTTTATTTATTTATAAAGAATACCCACAGACGTTGAAAAAATATGAATATATATATATATATATATATATATATATATATATATCCAAACTTGTCTCACCATGGGGAACTTCTAATCCTCTGGTGGGAAACAAGGAGTGTTTTTCTTAATTTATATATATTTTTTACTGAACTTAATCGCGCTGGGAAACAACATCCCTTTGAATCATCTTCGGGCACTTTGTTGTTAAAAGCCCTGTTGTGTTGTTAAAATTCCCATATAAACTAAAGATGAAAGTCACGATCTGTAGAAAATAACAACAAAAGAAGTTTATTATACGATGGTTTTACCTGTGTGCGACCTGGAATCCATCAGTGTTAACCACCCTCAAGACAGGCATTTTTAACATTGTTTACTTAACCCTAACTGCCCATAAAACTAACACCTTAAGTGACGATGTTTCCTCTTTTGAATCTTTCTTCATCCCGCCATTTATGTTTGCTTTCACATCACAAAGTAGCTACGAGGTCATGTAGGTTTTCGTAACTGCATTTTATTTCTCTCTTCCTCTTCTTCTCCTCTTCTATTTTTTTTTCTTCGTTTTTCTTTCTTTTTTCTGCTGCCAAATTTTAGCCTTTCATACAAGTCATGGTAGTTAGGTATAAGGATGTCTCTGGCATTAGCACTTAGGCAACAGATGGAACTATTGTTCCAAGATAAACTTTGTGGCTCCTTCACGTAATCGCCGTGTGCAAGCTAACAATGGTTGCTTAGCATCGCGCATTCAAAGCTTTCTCTTTTTTCTTCGACCCCGTCACCTACGCCTCCTCCTCCTCCTCCTTCTCCTCCTTCTTTTGTCATTATAGATAATCTACCTTTTGGTCGCACTGCAACTGCAATTCCTTTAAAGCTCTTTCAGCCGACAGTGTGTGTGTGTGTGTGTGTGTGTGTGTGTGTGTGTGTGTGTGTGTGTGTGTGTGTGTGTGTGTGTGTGTGTGTGTGTGTGTGTGTGTGTGTGTGTGTGTGTGTGTGTGTGTGTGTGTGTTCTGTAATAGTTTCTCTTTCTATCAGATGAGATGCAAGGCAGTGATGTTTTCAAAATATAGTTCGTTATCGCGATAGATAATAATTGAACATTATTAATAACAAGAGATTTATTTGTTGACAGTTACATTGCAATTTTGCTACCATCACTTATTCGGTAATATAGGATCCAGAAAGACGAAATTTTGTCATTATACTTTATTTATTTAGGGAATAATGATAATCATGAATGCATCAGAAACTGGACCATTTCAGGCGATGATACATTTCGCAACATCATCTCCAATAGTGCTATTTATGAGAAGAAAAAAAAAAAGAAAAAAAAGGAAATCGTTGTCCACATGTCTGGTTGTTGTTAATTTCACTGTTCGTTTTTACCCCCACAAATGTGCAAATTCTCTTCTGAACACATATACGCATACCGGGCCGTCACCCCCTGAAGCAAACAATTAAATATCGCCTCTGATGGATTATAAGACAAAAATATAATAAAATCTCTAATTACTATTTTGTTTTTATTTCAAGAGAAACACTAATGCAAAACAGTTACATAATTATATATTAGTTAAATGTTAGCTTTACGGGGATATCGCACAATAAAACTGATTATAAGCTCCTCTAAATGTAAATTATAAGCTATGTCCGCTTCTATCGATATAGTTGCTAGACCAACCAATCTTTCTTGGGTCACTGCTGTTCGCAAATAATTTTTAATTAGTTTAAGCTTAGAAAAACTTCTTTTCGCTTGCTACGCTAACAGGAGTTGTTAACAATATCCTTAGGGCGGTGGTTACGTTGGGATAAATTTCTACAAGATTTTGGTTATATATATATGATAAAATTTGGTAAGGGACACTTTTCTCTTGTATTATTTTTGAGAGAATTATTAATTCTACGAATAAATCTATTGCATCTGCATCAGATGTTTTGCCACTGCTCAAATCAATTTCCAAGTCTTTACAAGGTTTTAATATTTCGTCCGAACTCCAGGTTATGTAAATAATTTATATTATATAAAAATCAAAATAGATCATTGTGTGATCTCAGCTGTTCAAATCTATTTTGTAAGCTATTTAAAGCTGTATCAATTAAGAGGTGTTAAAAACATTAACTTGAAAAAGTTTTTCTGGGGTCGGTTGCGACTCATCATGGCTCTCATAGGAAATATGGTAAACTTGGTATCTTGAATTCATGACTTATTTTTCACGGTACTAACAACACCACAAACACTTTTATCAACAAAGATGTTTTATTAACGCTTATATTTCGCTGATTTTCAACTCAGCATCATCAGAGCATAATTTTTATTATTAAAATATAATAAGCACATAAACTAAACTAAACGCCGTATATTTCTAATTAATTATAAATATATTAATTAGAAATACATGGCGTTTTAATTCATTTTAATTAATTAGAAATATATGCCGTATATTGCAGTAGGCGCTACGCATGGCTGAACGAGCGCCCTTATTAAGACGGCGCCGTGAGGAAGGCTGCCCCTATGCTACACCCTGTCGACGGTACAGTGCGCATAATAATATGAAAACATTCAGTTTGTGTTATTTCGCTACGAAAAGAGATCTCTTTCCAGACTAAGCTTTGGGAAGAGATTTAACAGGTTTAAACTGTTCATAATATAGCAGCTACTGTAAATTACTACAAAGAAATAACTTTAGTTATTTTTTTCCCTTACCTGGCAATTTTGATTTTTACAGCCCTGTTATATAAAAAAAGTAAATTGAGCCTAATATTTAATTTATTACCATTAGATGAATATTGACAATGCCATTGATTGTTGTGGCTTGGCCGATGAAGTTTAGAGTCAATCAGTGCACGGATTTTAGAAGAGTTGTGTTTTTAAGTTTAACATTATTGTTGTTGTTTTTTTTGAGATTGAACTAAAAACAGCATATATAATAAGTTCGACTTCCATGTCATAATTGTACAATTATATTTTGACAAAAGCGATAAATACGTAAATAAAAACAGAGTATCTACGTGTAGCTTGCGCTTAGCACTAACAATTGAATAACACTAAGTTCGAATTATGTGTACTACTCGAGAAACATTCGTATGAAACCTTTTAACAGAAGGTGGATTAGTGAATGGCACGCTTTTTTTTTTTTTTCACACGAAACAAACACACTGCCACGATAGTAGTAGGATTAACAACCTTGTTATAACGAGAATTATATTTATATAAGACCAGATTACATGACTGTAAAGATCATTGGTCTTTCGCGAATTAATAATTAATTGATAATGTGCACGCATAATTAATATTCGTAGCAATTGAGTAACCAATTGATTGTTATTGGTGGTAGTTATTAATTTTCAGTGAGAGTGAAGTTTGATTCTCCAGCAGAACAGACCAGCTGACCCAGAAATAAATAAGCACATTTAACTGACACGTGATATTCTCGTTATGTTTTTTGTTGCCTCAGAAATCCTGAACAACAAAACAACGTCCTTCTACCAGTGGTTGAAGACTTCATTTAGCAGGTGAGAATGTTCTCTTTCTTTGAGAGATCTAGTACACTTTTAGTTGGAGACCTGAGTTGTAAAATAATAATAATAATAATAATAAATTGGTTTTCCTGTGAGGCCTCAGGCCCGTGTTTTGGGTTAATGCTGCTCTTTGGTGCATTGCCTTAGTTGTTTAGTGGATTACGACGTCCTCGGCAACGCTTCTTGTATCAATAATAGCTTGAATGTTGAATGAAAGACCTGCTATAAATTCCTTTCTAGTCGCAGACTAGAACTTTTCTAGGGTACGTTCCCAAGTTAGTCGATCTGTAGCCCGAGCGAGTAGGACACCCTGTGGAAACTCGTATTTTTAACTCCACACCTCAGAAAATCGACAGTATAATACTCGCACTATTTCAGATAACAGTGCAAGTGTTAGGATGACTACATGATTCCAAAAATTAGTTAGGACTAAAAAAAAAATTCGCCTACTGCCTTTTTGGGATAAAATATATTAGATGATTTATTTATTAATTTTTATTTTTATAATAATAATAATAAAGTTTGAAAGCATTCTCGTAATCTGAATGTTATTATAGTATCTTTTTAGCTATGAAGCTTCACTTATCACAATAAAAAATTTAAGGACGTCTCTGTTAAGAATATATTCCTGCCATATTAACCGATGCTAGAATGCTCTGTTTTCCTGCAGATAGCAATGAAATATATTTATACATACGATAAGATAAAGAGAATGAGAATACCTGCATTTTAAGAAGCAAAACTGAAAAACACAAAAAAAAAAAGCAGAACAAGGAAATGGAAAAGCGATTGTCCGAAATATCTTGATCAAAACACTCAGTTGGTATTTTAAGTAACTTACTCCAGAATGTTATTCAGCCCCTAGCCATATTTGCTAGTAAGCTTAAACCTCTGGAATTTCTTTTGAATTAATTAAGTTCATGTTTTTTTTACATCTTTAATGAAACTCTATTACGCTAATTTTTTACGCTATTTTTTACATCATTAATGAAACTCGATAATTTTAAAAAATCAATTTAAAGAATACTTAACTCGCATTTTCTCACTTGGTATTTACGATCCTCATAGTACCTGTGGGGTATTGAAGTGTTTTGTTGATATTCCATATCATCTTAGGAGGAAAAAGCGGTCAACCCTAAGGTCACATCTGTTAATCTGAAATGCATTGAACTAACAAGTCAGCTTATCTCTTAAAGCAAAAGTCGCACCATCTCAGGATAACTTACCCAAGTTTAAATAAAGCCTGATAAAGTTCCTCTCGTGATTTTTTTTTTTCATGTGACGCTTGGGAACCCCCCCCCCCTCCCCAAACTGAAGTAAAGATTTGTCCTTTTTTTTTTTTTTTCATCTGTAGAAAAAAAAGGCGTCGCCCGACAACCTTATGAATAAGGCTTGTTATATATTTTCTCTTTCTGTTTGATTTTCATGCTATGCTTTCGATTTTGAAATAGTGAAAATATGAATACACTTATCCTCCATTCCAGTCAGCCGAAGAAGAGACTCCATTAACGGTAACCCCCCCCCCCGTTGCCTATTCTTAGCTACTGTGTTACAATAACATTTAGGAAATTTCATTTTTATTTTCTTCTTTCTTTCTTTCCTTCATTAATCAATTAGATCACTAAATACTCGTACAATCATTGTAAAGGGGTCAGTTTGCAAACTGCTGCTAAAGAAAGCCTTATAAATTTGGTTTAGTAGCTTCTGCACTACTAAATCTATTTAATTAAGTATAGACACAGATTTTTGCAGCTAATATAATAACGTACTGAAGTTTACTTATGGTGGTACATGTTGAACGATAGGATTAACATATCTCCAGCAGGATAAGTAGTCATACCTAGATCTTCTGTAATTAATATTTGTGTCTGACAGATTAACTGCACAAACAAAGCGTTAGACGTCACTGCGATACGTGACCTCGGTCGTTATAAACACCATTGTGGTGGCGTCAGTTCCTCACTAAGTCGATATATTGTTTAATCGTACACACCTCGGGGAGTATGTCTTCATTACAAGGGGAGAATTTAACTTATCCTTTGTCTGCACATAACTCTGGAAGGCCACTGGCGAACACTGTTGCCAGACAGCGCAATCGCCTTTCTCCACCGCATCAATCGACGCATCAGCTTTCAAGGACGCCACGATTGCGCGCACGACCTTGAGTACCTTTATTACTCTCTATTTAGCGTCATTCGAGGTTAATATGTGGTGAGTCTGCAGGGCAAAGTTTACACGTTAGTCGAACACGTCATGAATCGTTCACACACACAAAGAGAAAACGAAGATGGCGACAATTTCCATGGATTTTGGTTTATAATATTTCACTAGAAACTTTAAAGTGTATTGTTTTCTTACAATTCAGAGCTGTCTGCGGAAAAGTAGAGAAAAACTTAATCATCAAACTTGCAGCTCATAACCGGCTACTGTAATGAATACATTAGAATATCTAGAACATGATGTGATTAGAATAAATAAGGGAGTAGCACAGTCATCGTGACTCATTCTAAAAAACAAATGTCATGATGTAGCATAAGAGCTATCCTATATGCTTAAAAATCTTGGATTGCGATTTTTTTTTTTTTTTGAGACTGGAACATTACTTTCTCTTTCTCTCTCTCTTTCTCTCTCTCTGACTTGCATATAAAGATTATCTAAGTAGCGGTTTTTAGATTCATAAACATTTCTAATGCTATCAAATTATACGAGTATCTGATGCTATGTTGCATTCTTGTCTCCAGCGAATTCCGTTATCTTTAATTAGGAAAACTATAATGTGTATGTGTGTGTGTGTGTGTGTGTGTGTGTGTGAGAGAGAGAGAGAGGGGGGGGGGGGGAACGAGAAAATATACTAGTTTTAATCATAATTATGCTTCTTGATTCTATAATCTCTTCTAAGTAATGCTCTTCCGCATGTGTGGAAGAGTATTACCTAGAATCATTACGTTTCTTTAAAATAACTTTAATCCGATATGTATAATATTGTCTTGCGTAAGTTTGATGTTAGTCGTATATCGAGTTTTTAAGAATAATGAAATGGGAATCTCAAGTTTCTAAGCAAAACTTATTTTTGTTGAAGAATTACAACGAATATTAGTAAAACTTTGGTTTAGGTGGTAATATGCGCTTCAAGTTCTCTAGATGTTATCTGAAAATCAGTTGTTAGATTATATGAGCTTTCTTTTTTATTCCTTTGATTAAATTCTCGAAATGTCTTGAATGTGTTTAAATGAAATCTGTTCGATTTTCACTTTATTTCTTATTTCTTATTTTATTTCTTATATGTTTATTTGGTAAAATAAATATATAAGAAGTACTTTTCATTTTTTTCATTTTGGCAAGAATGCAGCTTCTCGAGACTGTGCGCTAGAGAAATGCCTCGGTAAGGTTTTGAAACATTTTTATTTACAAATATATTTATTTATGGGCGATGCAAGACTTTTTTGTTTTAACTTTATTTGATTTGCATTTTATGTTCTCTATATGAATAAATCAATGCATGTAAAGTATGACGCGCTAATTATTTATTTTTTTAATATATAATTACATTTAATATAATAACACCACGAAAACTGATCAACAGAGTACTAATCTTGCAGTTACTTCCAATTTTTGTGGCATATCTGGCAACCAGTTTTTTTTTTTACATATATTTTTTTCGATTAAAAAATCTGATTTTATTATCTCTGCTTAGTTCTGTATCTTCTAAATTTAAATTTAAATATAGTGTTATTAACTGTTCGTGTACATAATTCTCCGTGGTATATAATTTTCAAGACACAATATGAAACTGCACCTACTCACGGGATGCCTGAAGTGGCTCGAGTTTAGTTTTCAAAATTTTATATAAGGGTAGCATCATCATGAAGAAACCTATTAACTAAGCAATAATATATTTGGTTAAACTTATAGTAATCCAAGAAAATAGAGGAAGAATTAATTAAATAAAATATACAAACAAAGAAAATCACTACGTCGTTTTGAAAAAAAGTTAATGTATATGCCTAATATGTTGCAGATGTCAGTGTTGAAAATAAACTTTCATTTCCATTAATATCACATAAAATTCCATTAATATTATTAATATTAAATGCTATAAAACTGATATTAAAAATTCACGATACACATTCATTAGTAGCCTAGAGGGAAACTCTAGATCATCGTGGTTTTGAATAAAAACTATTTTAAAATAATCAAAATAATCAAATAATTTCTTTCAATTAATATACATATAAATCCCGTTTCTTGGCAAGGAATTCGTACTTCTACACAGCACTTTATCTATATACAAATGAAAACAAGCTTGCTATGATTAAAAATAAATAAATGAGAAATATAACAGAAAGAAAAAAGGCATTTTGTTATATCAATAAAAAAAGATTGCATTTAATATTCATATATAACAATAAAAATAGATTGTATTCACACATGACAATATATATTCAAATATAACAATGAAAATGATATATTTAGGAAGCTAATTACGCATTAAAATCTCTTTGAAATTTCGTTTTCAGTAGTACTGCAGCCAAAAGAGCATGCATTATATTCTTTGTATGCGCCATTGTGAATTCACCTATGTCAGCTGACTACTAATCACCCATCAGATAACGCAGTAAACTGCTAGTAGTCAAAATAACAGGTGCAACAGGCGCACTCGGTTGTCACGAAACAAATGATGCACGCAACAGAAAGAATGCAGACTTCTGTGAATAGCACGAGAGCAGGTGGGTGAAGTGAAACGTCATAAGATAAAAACTTGAAACGCGCGAAAAGGAATTATGGTTAATTCTTGATGATATAATCGACTTTACATTGACAGAAATTGTTAGTATAGTCTATTTTAATATTTATAACTTTTTTCTTTACATAGTCACATAAATAATATTTCCTTATATCACAATAATCAGTCCTGTGCTCATCAATGAAGTGAATAATAAATATGACATACTGTTCTTGAAAAATAAAACAGAAGAAGAAGATGTATTCAATGGGAAAGTATTATTAATACATATGCGGAATACAAATCGACATGCTTCTATTATCGTGTCTTTGAACCACAGCATAAGGCATGTCATTTGTCCTTTAATTTTCTGATTAATATATTTGATTCAAAAAGCTGACTTCCAGCACTAAAATAGTTTATTATATTACATGCATAAGTGAAACGTGAAACGCCAGTTATGTCTAACAGTAGAAGTGGTTTCCAGTGTTGCAGATTTTCATTTTCCAAATAAAATTCTATTATCCTTCTTGCCTGAGATGTGCGGCTGAAACTCCATGAGGAGGTAAGGGAATCCATGTTCGCTTTAAATTATCAACACTTCCATTATAAAAAGACAAATGTTGATCTGTTGAAAGCATTTCCGTGGACCTATAAAATAACAGTCCTAAGTGGAATTCAGTTCTGTGGTTCATTGAGTGCATGCATTATTCCAAATCGACAATAAATAGTAAAATGTAGTGAAATACATATCTATTAACTCTTATTCCCCCACCTTTTCTTCCTAGAGGAACATTGCGTTTTCCTGATAAAACTTTGTAAGCGCCCCCTGATATTAACTGAATCTACATCTTTCCCCTGAGAGCAATTTATTTTCTATAATCTCTCCAAAGATCAATTAATTCTCTGTTACCTTTCCTAAGATCATCTTGCTTTAAGATCGATAACCCGGTGTGAAACACGTCATGGAAAAGTTAATTCCTTAGGTCACTCCAAAATTTTCACCCTAAGCCTTTTCACTCAGTAAATTTATTGACACAAACAGTATTCACTCAGTAGATTTCTTCTCATTTTCTCCTGTATGAAAGAGGTAAATGAACTTTCTGTTTCAAAATGATAATCATTGAGCCTTCGATTTTAATAGAACAATTTGCATGTCTTAACAAAGAAGGATGTACTGCCGCATATGGAGATAAATTACTAACCTTTACAAAGAATATGTTGCTTTTTGTGTCTAATGTTGAAGCAGGTAGCCTCGTGCATCCTCTGATTCACACATCCGTTTCCTTCAGTTAATAACCGCATTCCAGCATTATTGGCAGAACATGCAAAATATCATATATTAACTACATCTATTTGTATGTTCCCTTGTCGTTTTGCGTTTTACCTATGGTCAAATCATTGCGCATAAGTTACGCTAATCATCTATTGCCTTGACCTCTCTTTCCAGTTGTGAAGACTATAAAACTATTGCAGTACATGGCAGAGTGAGTGATCACACAACCCCAACAATTATATGTTTTTTTCTCTCCAGAGAAATTATCACCACTTTTAAAGAGATAGTAACGATAAGGAAAGTACTTACTCTCTGTTAGGCTCAATGTCTCTTTGATAAATGATGACCGATTGGCAAGATGCCAGACCATCTGTTTCACCTGTAGACAGCGAAATATTCATATTCACTGAACACAGTTTGGGAATATTTTATAGGATTATTTGTATATTGCTGAGTACGCAACAGTGTGTGTGCGCGCGACCATGCATTGAAGAAAAGAAAAGGAAAGAATAAAGAGTGAAAAATTCTTTCTAGTAGATAAATGTATTTATTTGAAATGAAAAGGAGAAAAATAAATATACTTGTTTTTCATCATATATACAATATATGCAATAAAGAAATCGGAACTTTAGCATACTGATAGACTTTAAACAACAATTTATTCTTCATTTTATTTATTTATTTGGGACTGATAAAAATTCATTTACTACACAGTGACTTACCCTCAAGTTCTAGAGAAAAAATAAATAAAAAAAGTTTTCAAATTGCTTAAAAGTTGAAATATTGAATTTTGGATTTTATTAAAATCAATTTTTAGGAATCTTTACAAAATCTTTTCGAGCAATTTTAGCGAAAATCCTCTCCAACTATCAGGATGCTTTTAATAAAAATAACAATTTTCAATCAAGATCATTTTATTATCAAAATGATTCGAACTGTTATCAATAATTCTACATTATCTCAATGGGATCGAATGAAACTTGTTATTTAGAATATCTATTAAAATGTAACCTCTCGTTTCAATATGATATTATTTGAATCATTTGTAGTGTCGAAATTAAGCAAAATAGAATTATATATCTATAACCAAAAACTACTGAAATTTCAAAAACAGAATGGCCCCTCTATAACCTGACAAACCCGTTGAGTTATTACCCATACAGTACTACAGGTCCATCGAGCTCATTGAATATTGTAAATTTTTCAGAAACATCACCTTAGTTCTTACGAAGAGGAATGAAATATTTTTGTACAATTTCAAATTCATTACAGCGCACGTAATAATTATAAGAAGTTGCTGATGCGCTGTAGAGTGGTCATATGCTCTCCGTTGTGGTACAGTAAGTTCAGGTCTTCTTGATGAGCAATTTTTTTCACCAGCTAAAACTGAATGTACTTATTGACAAACGATTCGAAATGGCAATAATTATTCCTGTCTGACTTGATGGATTTATTTTAAATATAGCTTTTTGAAAGTAACTATTTTTAAAAAATAGCTAATCTTAAAATATTTTTAAAAGTAATTTTGTTTTCAAATTTTTTTTCAAGACGATTGTGATGGAAAAATTAGGCAAAATAAAATTGAGTTCCGGGATTATCTAATTCTTAATCAACCCACTTCAATAATGTAGAATTGGCTTACGCTATTTTGCTGGGTAGGATAATCATAAAAGTAGTTTGTTTTTCGGCCAGAATTCTATTCTCGGGAGGAAATATGAATAATTAGTGCGACGATGCACTTCCACTCTTGGACCACTTTTAAAGTATAATGTATACCATTCCTAAATAAAACTATCCTAAACCTACAGAATAATCTAAGAAAATCATCCATATTTACATAGGACTGTTATCATTAAAGACTGACATTTTTAAATTTTACGGGATGTTTTAAGTTAATGGAAGTAATCCATTAACTTCCATTAACTTAAAACATCCTGTAAAATTAAGTTAATGGAAGTAATCCAATTGGATTTCAATTGCATTGTGTTAAGCAACTTTAAAGCACAGAAAACAACGCATTTGGTTTATTGTACTATTTGTATTTCTAGCATCAATTTGTCTATTCTTAGGAATGACGAAGGTTAGTATCCTACTCTATCCTCTCTAATTAAACATGAAGGTAATCTGAAAATATTCCTTCAATCACGTATTTAAACGATATAGTTCGAATTTATTATTTCAAACCACAGGGCTCTTTGCTCGATGAATAAAATTCACAGTAATAGGATCTGCATAAAGAATACAGACAGATAAATAGTGGTTCAAGCTTTTTTTTTTTCATTACTAAAATGTATATTGCAAAGTATTGAAAATTATACTGTAACTATATTACATTGTAATTATGCGTTGTTTTTATTTTGAGATTTCTTTATCCAAAACTAGATATCTTTCTTTGGGGAAAATGTATTTAATATATTATACAAGACATAATTAATAAAGCATAATAGATTTTTGATAGATAGTCGGCTTAGAAAAACAGTGCATGATAATTATTATGTACAACATACGAAGGCATGAAAAAAAAGTCGTTAAGAAAGTTTGAAGTTGATAGAAATTACTAAGAGCAATCTTAAATCTCTTATAAGTCTAAAATCATTATCCAGAAAATTTCGAAATGAAATTTTCTTCTTCTCGATTTTACCAAAAACTTCGTGTTATAATTCTCATTAATTTTGTATTATCTTCTGTTTGAATTCATCGAAAAATAATTAAGAAATATTTTCTGTTTTTATTTTAGTTTATTTTATTTTAGTTTAGTTTTGTTTTACGGGTAACGTGATGCCAATATAAAGTAGTATCGTTTACAAGTAAAATACAAAACTAATTTATAAGGAGGCTATCATTTTTCTCTTAATAAATTATATCTGAAAATGATTTTTTTTGTCTCATAAATAATCCAACGACGATAATCTCAGCAGAAACCATCTTCAGTGATGCCTTTAATAAATAACAAGCTTCTCCCACATGATTCAGAGACGGTGCTGTGTCCTTAACTTTCACCCCACACATGCTACAGCCTAACAATAATCACAAATAATTAATCAACTTGCCTTCCGCGTAAGGCAAACGTGAGTCACAACACAATGTCTTTCAAAGAAGTTCTTACGCAGAAGAAAAAACAAAATGCCAAGAGAAGCCGCTATGGTTTGTTTTTATTTATTTTCTTCCGCTGTGGAAGAGCGTACTAAGCTTTGCTGGCACTGAACGCTTTTAAGTCGCGCTGCAATGAAGCTGACATATTTACGCCCTTCAGGTGTGCACGTGTGTTATAAATGACTTTACTGCTTAATACATGAAGGTTGTAATCGTTCTCAGAATATATACACTAAATATAATAAATAAAAATCACAGGAATTATTGCAGGCTTCCGCCGGTAACACATGATAAGAGACTATACTATGTACTAATGGATTAGACTCACATAATTCTCTCCTCACACACACAAGGTCGACTACTCACTACAACGGTTCGTTAAGTTTATGGGAAATGTTGTGGAAGGGTTAAAAGAAGTTTGTGATAACCAAAGACTGGAAAGATTCTGCTGTTGGATCCAGACTAGTTTCAAAGCAATTGAATGAAAACTATTTTTCTTTATTTTATTTAATTTTTAATTAATAGCAACTTTAATTTTTTACTTATTTAATTTAAAAAGATTAATTTGTCTTATTGTTTAAATAGTATTGATAGGTTTATTTATTTATTTATTTGTTTGTTGCTAAACTGAACAATAATTTCTCTGAGAGCCGAAATAGTTACTTAATAAATGATATACTAATGTCGTAATAGATTATGTGTTTACACATCGAATGAAAATCAAGAGAGCTCTGACTCCCTCCCTTCCTCTCCATTAGAAGCTTCGGGGGTCTATGGGTTATTGACTGAAAGAAAGGTAGTCACAACTCAGTTTCAATTAGCACATTAACTTTTTCATGTTTTTGATAAAATGTTTTTATCTTAATCTTTCTTGTTGCATTCAACAGCTTCAACGCTATCACATAAACTTACTTCATGTTAAGACTAAAATACGAAGAGGCTTCATACCTCGTTTGTTATCGACAATGTCCACTGAATGGAGACGACACTTTGGTCAGAATCTCAGACACGAAGCACATTATAAGAGCTTTGGAAGTAAAGACGAATTAGCCGGTCTCATATGGAGCTTTTCGGGATTTAGATCCCGAGTTTTTGTCCGGAAAAAAAATCAAACAACTGGGATTAATTAAGTTTATATGAAGCTATGATATTTACCATGACGGACAATCGAGCCTTACACGCTAAGGAGAAAGGCGAAGCTAATATAAGTATAAGATGGTTAATCCTATTTACAGACTGCTATGTTTATCAACGTATTTATTCTCTGGCTGGTTTGCTTTTTGCAAAAGAAAAAAGTTTCCGGGGGAAATTCCTGCCGTCTCAGTGTGAGACAGACAAATAATTCATCTTAATTTAAATCCAAATCAAAGGGCAAATATGCTTCGTCTTTCTGGTTACACTGGGGTGCATAATAAAATACCTTATCATTTTTGTTGGTATATTTAAACAAATTAGATACTGTATAATGCTGGGTGTCTGTACAGCCCTTTGGAAATGACGTTTCCATCCATTGAACTATTCTGTCCAAAGAAAGACTTCTTAATTCGATTCTAGAGACCAAATGAAGGAACTTTTTCTACGCTTTTTTTTACCAATTCCGAATTAGTCATCTCTAATCTAACATGGACAAGTAAGGTTTTTAATCTTGAACTCAAGACATTCGGCAGTAGAAGAACTCACACTATTACGGACAATAATATTAAGTTAAGTTTTAAGATTTAGGACCATGTAATGAAGGAAGTTGCCTTCCGCACTTTCTTCTGATAAGCTTTGATTTGTTGATAGTGTGTTACTATCAGCAAATGCTTGAAGAATGGAGGCTCGCTGCTCATTTGTCTTCAACAGTTAAGGCTAAAGAAGAACAGTCTAATCCCTTTGGGGAATAAAAGGCGTTAGAGGATTTACGTCCATAACTCTTTTTTTTTTTCGAGGAGACTCCAGAGAGAGAGAGAGAGAGAGAGCGAGAGACTGACTGACTGAGAGCAGTCAGTCTCTTATGGATACATGTTTTTTGATGGTGGGGTGTGTGTGGGGGGGGTAATAATCTGGAAATCTTATACAGTGGAGGAAACCCATTTTTGTGTTAGGACTTCGAAAAACATTTTGTCCATACATTGTAGGCTATAAGGATGACCGAATCTTTGAAGTTTTGTTTATTTCCCGAGGTCTTGGGTGGGTTTAAAAATATGTTGAATCCTCGTGTCCATAACCATTAACACGTTCGTTGCCGATTGCGCGATATCGCGATATCGCACGACGTCCACTCGCAACGAGATGCGAGTTCTCACCAAACGGCCGATCACGCGTTATCGCGTGGGCGTCGCTAACTAAATAAAAAAAATAAAAAAAATTGGCCACCACAGGAAATTCCAATTTTCAGCTTGGCAATGAACGATATCGCGCGATCACGCGATGCGAGTTCTCACCAAACGGCCGATCACGCGTTATCGCATGGACGTCGCTAACTAAATAAAAAAAAAAAAAAATTGGCCACCACACGAAATTCCAATTTTCAGCTTGGCAATGAAAGTGTTAAAGGAAAAAGTATGGGTGAGGTACCAAAGTTCTTTATTTATTTTTTTTATATTTATATTTGACTTTATATTCTACACCCTAATATAAAATTCACTCATGAGCCAGATTTTATTTACGATATTTCATAATTAACATAATCTTTATCTTCCGTTCTTGCTACAAGACATTGACTTATATAAATTGATTATGTTTAGAGTACAAGTTGATAACTTTAAGTATTTGTAATATAGTGGGGGCCACATTTGTTTTTCTCACACGAAAGGCTTCTATAGATCTACAGTGGTTTTTTTTTGTTTCTTTTAATTTATAGCCCGGAAACCCTAATCTAGAGGCCAAACAGGGAAATTTTTCAAGTCATCTCCCACCTAAAGACAATCAAGCCACTTCAGGCCTCAAGTTAGCAGGCTGGTAGTCTCACACCAAGTCATCTCTCACCTAAAGGTAATCAATCACAAATATCCAAATGTTCGAATCTATGTTCTTATACAGGATTCAAACCCCCAGCCTGTTGGTTGGAGAGCGAATACGCTAACTAGGTGAGAATTGCGCTTCCCATGTTGCCATTAAGGTAACATAAGATATTTAAAACGGATATTAGCATTTTCTTAGGCTCATCAACACCTGAAATAATGCCAATGACTTTATTTTTGACAATTAAATATCTATGCAAAGAAGTAAAATAATATGTATTCTGAATGATGAAAATGGTTTTCATTTATTAAAAATTTTATTTGTATGGTGTGCTTATCCTTATTTTATTCTACGTAAAAATGCATATCATGGTTTTTCATTAGGAAGTACCGGAGATATAATTCTCTATGACGGTCAGATGTTAATTCTTGAATCACACTCTAGATTATAGAAGAATGGGACGGGAAGGATATAAATAAACCTAGAAGACAAAAATGCTACGTGAACGTTATGATTAGAATATAATTGATCCCCCATACTAATACAAAACAAAACAGTTCGTACCTATCATCTTGGTGAGAGGTACACCTTAAAATATAAATAAAATTAACCCCTTTACATTATATAAATACTACGTAAGTATCTCTTTTTTTTATTCATTCTGAAGTATGAGATTGTAATGATGCAGATTTTGCTTTTTGAGGAAATCTACCATTGGCCACATTGTGTGTTGGATTTTTCTTGAATTATCCTTTGATACTTTAATGACTATGGATGAAGCAGAATTCTGAAAATTTGCTGCACCTTCTCACACATATATTTATTTATTTATATGCATATATGCACGCCTTCTCATAACCACATGTTTAATATTTACGGCGTTACAAAATAAAAATCTCGAATTATAGTTGACTGTATTTCAACAAGAAAGGCAAAGTGTCACTATTTTATTGTAACATTTGTAGTTAAGTTTGTGCTCAGTGTGTGTCCAGTGGCTGACAGGTCGGTGGTGATCTAACATCACAGAAACGTGTAAATGCGAAAACTAAACAAGTGACAACCACACCTCCCTCCTTTTCACACAATCAATTCTCTGTTCAACAAGCATCAAGTACTGACATCGAATTGAAAGTTTGCCAGATAGTTCGTGTCGCTGTACTGTAGTGCTAGTCTTGTGTACCTCCTTAACCCATCTCCGCCCACAGCTCGGTATATAAAACATATACATTGAGCGTTCAGATTTGAAAAAGCCGTGCTTGCATAATGAAAGCTATCAGGCACGATGTAAGACCATCAAACAACCGCTCTTGACAACACGAGATCCTTATGTTAGGCAACAGTTAGTGGTATGAAGTTCAGGGTTGTAGCAACAAAACAGACGACCCCGAACAGTTGTGTTGCTGTGCAAATCTGGGTCAAGGCTCGGAATCAAGCTTTCCACCTGCTTGACCTATAGAAAACAATAGACAACAGTTACATCATCGGTAAGGAAAGATAATCTTCACTACTTCTTCCAGTGCTATATATCTGGAGAGTTAAATAAGCAGGAGTAAACAAATGGGAGTTGAAAAGCAGTAAATATTGATGCCAAGCAGATGCATAGAAAACAACCAAAAAAGAAAGAAAATTCACAAATGTAACAAAGAAAGATAAAATAAGAAAGCTAAGAGACAGCTTAAGCAATACTATAAGTTCTAAAAATGTAGACAAAATTTGACTTGTTTTGTGAGCAATGAGGATAGAAATTATCAGAACTCGAAATTTTCCGCAAGTCATGAGAGATCTCCTCTGGAAGAAATATCATTTAATCCAAGGTCGTTATGGCCTCTAGAAACTACTTACAAGTCGCAAAGTAATCTCTGCAGCTCTTAAATATTTGCATGATAGCAATATTTTTTCTCATGTTTCAAGTTTCAGAAATTATTTCTCAGATTTATTACCTGCATTTCTTAGTTTTCGTAAACACCAATTATATACAGTACTAATTTTCTCTACAGACACAGCCGAACAAATGAAAATCATCATGAATGCTGATCTTTTGAAAGTAAAAAATTGGTTCCAGTCAAACAAACTCAGTCTAAATGTCTCAGAAACTAAATATGTAAATTTTAACTTGCGAAATACAACTGGTAAAATGAACTTCACTGCACAATTAATTTTACATGATTGGAATTTCAGGACAAATTCAAATTGCAACTGCGAGAAAATAGAAAAAGTCAGTGTAATAACTTACTTGGGATTAAAAATTGATAGTAATTTAAGCTGAAAACCGCATATCACCGATGTCGTAAATAAAGTAAGGATTGTGTTAAACAGACTTAACTACCTAAACAGATTCTTAAATTCAAATATGCTAAAAATATTATATTCTGCCTGGATTCAAAGCGCACTACAATATGCTATATTAAGTTGGGGAGGAATCTATCGCACTACGCTGAAACCTTTAATCTCGACTCAGAATAAAGTTATTAAAATCTTAACTAGAAACAAATATAAGGATACTGTAATGTAATAAATACATCATACTAAACATACTACCCCTTAGATATTTATACATCTATAGGGTATTATTATTCATAAAAAACGACAACGAATACGTAAATATCAAACAAGATATTTCCTTAGTAGACATAAGAGCCTAAAATATTTAGTTCCAAAAGCAAATAAAGAAGCAATACTCAGACAGACATTATACTTATTTAGAGCCAAAAGTATTCAACACACTACCTTTAACTATAAGAAACCCAAACAAATACAAAACTCTAATCAGAGAGTATTTATTTTCCCACAGAAATGAGGAAGCTATGTTCAAAATAATTGTTTAAATTATTGGAGTTTAGCATATTTGTATTCAGAGATACAGTCTTATGTGTAAAACGTAAAAATTTAAAATTTAAATGCTATTTAACTGCTTTGTTTTATTTTGTTCCTAATTAATTGTTATGCAACTTTCTCTGTATGATGAAATTTTATTTATTTGCGATTTTATTATGTAATTATTTTATAATAATAATATGTAATATGTATATTATATGAATGTACATATGTGTATATAATGAGAATGCATTACATAAATTTTTTTAACTTTATGCATATCGCTGGATGAGCTGTTGCTCTTAGGTTACACATATGATTATTCAACATATTGTTATATTATAGGTAGCTTACAAATAAACATTTGGTAAAACCTAAAAAAATAAAGCTAAAAATAATGCGTATTATTCTTCATTTCCATCGCAATAGACGTTATTGAAATTTGAAATGCTTATGAAAATTTGTTAAACTGTTTCAATTATTAAAAAATAAAATAAAATTACGATCAGATCATTTGCAAAAGTAAAATATGGCAAAAACATTTCGAAAATTAACAAAATAATTTTCGAAATGTTGGGAGTATTTAAGGAATTTGGTATTTAGTATCTTGAAAATAATTTGTTCAACTTGCTTGTTTTTACATTTTTTTTCAGTCAGACTATTTTATCAGAAAAAACAGTTCGAAATTACAGCAATAATTTCTCTTTCTCTTAGGTAGGATATCTACTATAATATGTCGTAATCTCAGTTTTAGATATCAGATTATTTATTAAGAAAATCACTTTTTTATGATTATCTTCGATCTTTTCATACTTGTTTTTCTAATCAAGGTAGCTCAAATGAATTTATATAAGAAAAGATTTAATTCCATGTAAATTCACTTTAATGTGCGATAGGATGAGATGAAAATAGCTTTATTGTTCATTGATCAGAGCTTAATTCTTGACAGTTTTGATTACATTTAAGGAATTTAAAAGTCAAGTCTATTGATCCTTATCCAGTTCTTTGGTTTAAAGGTGATATTAACAACTTGATGTTCTTATTTTAAATCATGCACTCTAAATAAAATTGGATTGAGCTAAGTAAAGAAATAACACACACACACACACACACACACACACACACATATATATATATATATATATATATATATAGAGAGAGAGAGAGAGAGAGAGAAAAAAAATATCAGCAATTAAAAGTAAGGAAATCTTAAAAAAAAAAAGCTTACCTGCTAATAGTGGAGTTATTATGAGGCACATGAAAACGACGAGTTTAGGTAGTAGCGTAACCATCCGCGAGGTGGCGTTGTGGTCCATGGCTGGACCAGCAGTGACTAGTATCTACAAAGAAAAACGTATACGTTTTAAATGATAATAATTATGGTACGAAGCCATAGAAAATTGCATCTCTTGAGATGAGAATCTAATCCATCACCAATTTTAAAATAATGAACATACGATATTTTATATATATATATATATATATATATATATATATATATATATATATATATATATATATATATATATATATATATATATATATATATATATATATATATATATATATATATATATATACACGGTTTCTTTTAATTTTTCTTCTTTACTATAGATAAATTTCAGATCCACTTATAGAGAATTGTTCCATTTGAGCAATACTGTATTTCTAAAACCTTCTTAAAAGTTATTTTCCGAACAGCGACCTTTTTACAGTTCACTGCATGGCCAGGCACATATCAGTGTGCTTAGATTTGCATCTGCATTACTTTTCTGCAGATAATTCTCTTCTACAAGCCTTGTTTTCCTTGAACTGACATTGAAGATTCATTGGTTCTTTCTTCGAAGCAGTACAGCTCATCCGAGGAAAAATCAATATTGTGTATGCAGATCAGATTCAAAACTGCTAACTTATTTTCTTTCTTTTTATTCATAGAGATTCCAACTTAGTATTAGTAAATTCTGTTGTTGTTAACTTTCCATTCCTATATTACTAGATTAACATTCAGTAATTTGAATAAGTTCTGCGCCTTATTATTGTTTTTCCACACTATTCTATAAAGTGAAAAAAAAATAATATATATATATATATAGCTAATATTCTATTGCATCAGTTAACCTTCTTATAAATGAAAAACAAAAGACATCGTTTACTAATATATTATTTTCAAGAAATATGAATATTATGTATTCACTCCAAATCGGTTTAGTAATGTGTTAGGAAAAAAGAAGAAACGAGAGGAAGGCGTTGCCACCTCAGTCCTATCTGTTTTGTTTCAACGTGACCTTCAGCGCCTGTTTCTCTAGGGGTGAATACGTGTCCTAGACAAAGAAAAAATACGTCTATTATTCTTATATCTTCAGTGATGCGTGATATTGATGTAACGTGACCGCCTAACCCTCTTGTGATGGACCACTTGAAAGAACTTTGTGTGAAAGGACAAAGTGCTTATTAATGTCCGTTATTAATTATTGGGACATACCAATAACACCCTTTCTGGCCGATAAATTGATGACAGTGGAAGATGTATTGTTATTATCTCTAGTCGTGAGAAAGAATGGGTGATTACACTTTTACTGTTACTAATATGTGCAGTTAAACAAAATCAAAACAAAAAAAGAACGTGGTTTCGGAATGAAATCGTCCATGGTCCTTGAGAATGTAATGTTAATAAAGCTACACGCATTTCTCACTTTTGCTTATTATACTCCACACCTGCCCGTAGTAAAATGACTCAGGAAGGATTAGCATATGCAGTTTATGTCTACGTCTTACCGAAAGTAGAACCTAGAGGTTTATAGCTTTGTGGTAGTTTCTTTTGTGGTTTCTTTAAAAAATTCAAACTTTATGCATATATAATCCTTTGGAAATGTAATCGTTTATTTTAATGAGCTTTTGTACATTTTATAGCACATTATATGAAAACTTGAAAACACCAAGAAAAGTTGGTTTTTCAGAACGTGTTGGTGTTTAAATGAAAGATAATATCATCGATGAGCATATTAAATTATATTATATTATATTATATTATATTAAAGTGACAACCATAAGAATCTGTGTACTCTTTTAAAAGGTGATAGAAAAAAATTTTGAAATCTTTTAGCTAACAACCTTTCAACACTAATAGAGATTCCTACAGCCGTGGGACGATTCCCTACCAGGGATACCCATCCCAGAGCTGTATCAACGGAAAGAGCTTCTTGAATTGTTAAAAATTATATACCAGAATGGACTAAGTTTAAAATAATTCTTTCTCTAGAAACTGAAATAACTGTCTATTAAATATTATGGTGGGCAACAGTAAGTGATTTAGCTAACTACTTGCTTCCTATTTAATTATTAATATATTCTGTGAAATCGAAGCACCGCTGCTTCTGATGTACTGTGTAATATTACATATTATTATGCAATGTTATTATGTTGTTCTTTTATTATATAATAAAAAACGATAGAATATTTGCTTTTCAGGCAATATTTGTTCTATCCTTATTTCCTTCTTCCTACAGATATGATATCAGATTTTGTTGTTCTTTTGAATAATAATTCAAAATTCAGTGACATATATATTTTATTCGGCTTTGTCTTTCCTCTTTTAAAAAATTTAAATGCATATTATTGGACATTTATTTCAGTTCAATTTCAATACTATATCTTAGAAGATAAAGTGCAGATTTTTGTAATATATAATAGAGATATTAATTTTATATTTTTATATAACATATTTTATGAGTTCAAGAAATTATCGAGGGAGAGCACTTTATTACACGCAATTCACTGCCACTACTATTTAATCCCTAAATACACACAACGCCACAATAATCATCTACACAAGCAATTCACTACGTGTCTCTTGGCCAATTTGCCTATATATGCAACTCTTTCACCTCCGTATGAATTGGCTAACTCACGTTCAGCTAAAAAAGAACACATTTTTCTCCACACGACGGGAATGGAACTAACGTATTTTCTAATAGAAAGGAGAAGTATACCGTCGTTCTTCCAATTGCACTAACGTAGAAATATGTTACATTCTGTATGACCTATTTTTCTATTTATAGCAAAGTTAATATTTTTACTTGCTCGTTGTTAATTAATATATTTACCAGAATTTTCACAGGTCTGAAAATAAAATATACATTGCTTGGAAATAAGTCAATGGACACCTCAAGGCAAGGTGCATCGTGATATGTAACGAGTCAGTCACGTGTTTGTAGCTGCTATAAGTAGGAGGAACATGAGGCTCTGTGTCCGAGTAAAATGGCTGCGAGAAGGGAACTGACGGAGTTTAAGAGAGGCGTTATAATAAGATGCCATGCTGCAGACCTATCTGTTCGTCAAATTCTTGGCAAATTGGATCATCCCAGGTCAACAATCAGTGACATCATACTGAGATGGAAGTACAGGCATTCAACTGCAAGTGTCTATCCACAGTGGACGACCAACCACACTCACCGAACGTGATGGTAGGATGCTACGAAGGATAATATATAGAAACAGCAATTCGTCGACCGACACGTTGAATGCGGAGTTCCCGGCATCGACTGAAACACGAATCTGCACAAAAACATTCAGAACCGAGGCTCACAACATGAGTTTCCATAGTAGGACCGCAATATACAAGCCCCACATAACTCGAATCAACATGCAGCGTCTTGAGTGGTGCAAAGCGCCTACAGTGGGACGTGAAAGCTCGAAAAGGTGTAGTATGGAGCGACGAATGACGCTATACCTTCTATCGAGCAGATGGACTGGTGAGGATGCAGTAGATGCCGGGGAACGTCTCTTAAAAAGGTTGGGATTACGCAACCAAAGTGCGTAATCCCAACTATGAAATTCGGAGGTGGCGGAGTGATGATTTTCCTACTAGTTTGGTCTCGGACCTCTCTTTGTGGTGTCACAAACATTGAACTCCGAGAGGTATCTGAACATTCTGGACAATGCAATGCAATGCGGCGTTTCAACTACGCTACTTTGTAGCGTTTCTACGGAACGGGCCATCCATATATCATGTCATAAATCTGTTGCTGCTGTAACTGAATGGATTTTTACATGAATGTCACCACACTCTGGAATGACTGGCCTCCACAACCCCTGATCTCAACTCTATTGAAAAGGTGTGGGATGAACTGGAGCGTCTGGTAAGGTCAAAGGACATCCTCTCCACAACTGTTCAGAGCCCTCATTACATGCGTTCAGGAAGAATGCTCCAAAATTACTATTGATCACTATCGCTTGTGGAAAGTATGCCCCCGTAGGATTATTGCCGTCATTGCAGCTAAAGGAGATCCTACATCTGATCAAGGTGGGCACCATGACTTGACCATAGACCGAGACATTGTTCTTCACACTATAGTGTCCATTGAATTCTTTCCAAGCAGTGTATATTGATATTGTAGTAAAATAAGCAACCAATATGCAGAAAAGTACATTGAATGCTATTTATTTGTCGAATTCCAAAGTGTATATATATATACTGTATATATATATATATGGAAGTTGCAAAACAGCTGCTGTGGGAAACTGGTATCTGCCGAGTTTGTAAAAGGCCTGAGATGTTGGATGTCACCGACTGAGTTTAAATTCTACTTTGATGCTATCTCTGACTTTGAAAGTGGGACAGTATCATTCACTCACTGCTGCCTGCGGACGATAATGTGAAAATTCCACGAGGTCGGGATGACATTGATTTTATTATGAGAAAATCGATTGACGTTTACAGCATGGGAAGCCTAGAAGTTAATTTTACAAACACAGAATATTTGATGGCTGGTGGGGAGGACAGAAACACTTAGATCTCCTAGTCGGTAAAATCAAGCAGTAGATCACTTCATGTACTTGGAATCTGTTATTCATAAGGTGTAGTTGCCAGAAAGATGTAGATGATTGCGTCAACCAAGCCTATATTGCTATTAAACAATTGGATGATGTACTTATTGTCGAGACAATCGACAAGAAACTGAGAAGATGATACTCCAAATGATAGAGAGAAAGAGAGAGAGAGAGAATATTCTGACGTATGGGATGAAAGAATGGACTTTGAAATGTTGAGATATGGCAGGAGTGTGATTTCAACCTTTTCGATTTTGCAATACGATTAAAGCACAGTCGTGAGTCGTATCTTATTTCATGCATTCACAGGATTTTGCTTCACCTACGAGATGAAAGAATGGACTTTGAATGCTAGTCAAAAAGTCATATAAGCGATGTATAGTTGGAGACGGTTTACGACAAAGTAAGTGTATATCTCGCCAGCAAACACCTAAAGGACGAGACTCTTATGGAAAGATTGAATTTGCGAGAAATTGTGGTGGACCTCTAGGGACGGTGTGATTCTTTACAGTGATGTCGGTATGTTCAACGATTGTCTCAAAAAAGTGGCCCACGGGAGTGATGAATTGGTTACCACCAGGAAGACGGAAGAGAGGAGTTATAGAGGAGATACGAGCCAGGGATTTCAAGAAGGCTCCTGAGATGACTTTTTACGATGGAGAAAGTACACACGTGATGATAGAACTGTGACCTCATTTCTCTCGTATTCTATGTCTTTAGAATGCTCTTCGATTCTATATACACTATGTTGACAAAAGTATTTGGACATCTAATGCGGTTAAAAAAAAGCGTTGAATTACATTTCTATTACCAAGTGGGACCACCTTTGGTCTGAATGACAGCAACTACCCATCTGGGCATGCTTTCAAACAATTTTTGATATATCGCGACAGGAATATTCTTCCAGTTCTTCTGCAATTCTACCCCCTTGCTGATGCTGATGAAGACCGGTGTAGTCTGGAGAATTTAGCTTTCTAATTCGCCCCAAATGTTCGATGGAGTTGAGCTCTGGATTCTAGGTTGGCCAGTTCAACACTTAACGTTGTTTTGTCGAAACCTGTCTCAGACACGCAGTGCAGTGTGGTATGGTGCATTGTCGTGCTGAATCATGCAAGGGTCACTGCCGAAGTACTTCCACAGCATCAAAAGCATGAAGTTGTGCAGGATGTCCAGATAGCTCAGACGTCAGGGTTGTTTTTGGGCACATTCACCAATGGACCAAGCCTCATCCAACTGAAGCATCCTCATACTATTCATCTTTCCAAACTTGACATTTGGAAAGATGCAGTCCTGCCCAGATACAAAAACGGCCATCAGAGTGAAACATTTGGAAGCATGATTCGTCGCTCCACAGAACTTTTCCAGTTACCTATGGTTCATAATCAAGCTACGTATCACCCTCCCCTCAACGCCAAACGAGGTTTGGCGTTGAGGGGGGGGGGGTGATATGGAGGTGAGACAGCTCGTTGATCTCAGTCAGCAAGTGTCGGTTGCTACTCAGGGGGAGTTTTCCTGCTGGGGTAGCACCATCAACTTTAAAATTCTCCAGGCGCAAACTTGGCTTACTTGTTTATTTGCTTACTTGGGAAAAAAAGGATTAAAACCAAGTTTAAAGAAATAATTTTTTCTTAATTTCATTTCTCTTTATAAAAATGAGCCAGACGCAATTCTATGGAACATTCGTGTTGCCATATCAAGATTGTGTCTATACTGATAGCAGTCCTTGAACAGGTACTTTATTGGTTTCAATTTTTAAATCTCCTTGTGTTAACAGCGATGTAATTTTCCCATTTTCAAATCCCCTTGTGTATTTGCCCAAAAACAGCACATTTCTTTAACAGAGACAGGGATAAATTTAGCACTGTGAAGAGAAATGGAAACCTTGGCATGCTTTTGAGGCGTATATCATATCGAGGAGTTTCCGTCTTTCACCGTTTGGATTTAAGAAATTATGAGTTCAGTCCCTCCTACCGTCTGTTAAGATTCAAAACCATTATCAACGCTCTTACATTAACAATTTCTAACACTAGTTGTTTCTCAGTCTGACTCAAAAAGTGAAACTGTCTAATATTACCCTTTAGAAGCAAAATGGCCTCATTTAATAGAATACAGTGAGGTTGGCATGTGACCTTCAAGTTCATTTGCGCAACTTCTATATCCCTATAGCAACGTATGGAACGGTGGAAAACCTATTTACTTGCATGCTATACTAGGCATTTCGTTTTATGTCATGTGTAACATAAATACATAAATATTGCTTTCGGCCAGAGGAATTCAGCGGCAGAAATTCCATATTTCATGTATCATCAATCACATTAAGATACCGGAGGTGAAAAATCCGTAGAATATTGTATACGATACCCCGATGCAACGTTTCGCATCTAAATATACGCTTCCACTTAAATATCCCTTTCAGAAATCAAAGAATGGAGCCTTCGTTGCCTTAATAGGAATAGTGTCCTCTCTGATTGATAAAATAAAGAAAAGAAAGAGAAACAGCTTTCATTATCACAGTTAATTTATGAAAATGTGATTCTTACTTATCAGGATACAGAAAGTGCTTGTTAATACAGAGTCATGATTGGCATTATGAGCATTTTAAGAACATTTTAATTCATCATTATACCTTATTATGAGCTTTAAATTGTTTTAACTGTAGCATCGAAGGGAAGAAAAGAATTTCACAAGGTGAGCGTGATGGAGAATAAGAGAACACTTGGGTAGTCTGAAATTGACATGATCATCCTCGCTTCACTGGAGAATTTCAACGGCATCAGTGTTTAAGACATTCGATTTCAAAGTTCGCAGAGATGTTGTAGCTAATGGAGCAAACGTAATTCACTACTATTTAAAGTTTGTTGGGCTTCCACCCGCTGCAGCGGAAGCGTCAGTTTCCTCTCTGGTCGTTCACCAAATGTCATGGTGGATACTTTTCACTTCACATTTTCTACTAGTTTTGGGTGCCTCAAGACTTCTTCTTATTCATAGTTTAGCTAATGATACAAGTGTTCGAACCTTCCAAATTTCAAGCTATATAATCAATGATGTAACTATTGATTCCTTGCCACGTATTAAAAATGCTTGATGACATCAGAAAAGAGCAGTCCAGTTAATTTATAATCTCTCTCTCTCTCTCTCTCTCTTACGCGCGCGCGCGCGCACACACACACACACACACAAACTAAATCCCATTTCGTTCTCATAGATGTTCTAATTGTATCATGGAAACAAGCTAGCTTAGCTGCTGCTGCTTCGCGTCCAGGATGGGATTCGAATAGCTCTTTTCTAGTCAAAGCTCTTTTCCAATATTTTCCAGCTCTTTTTGAATTTTTGAATCAAAGTGTAAATCGTCATTGAATCAACAAACTCATGTTCAGCTGAAAAGTCCTCATAAATCTCCACTGTCTGTGGAGAATGAAAGACTTGCGTTCAAATCTCCGATGAGATTCAAATGCAGGTCTTTCCGACTAAAACGTAACGTGGCCATCTATTGCTCTACAGAAGAACTGCTTCATTGAACTTATTAAATTTTTAACTTCACTGCATTTGAACTATCACGGTCATGTTAGGCAAAGAAGCCAAGAATGCAAGTAAACTTATTCTTGAATGATTAATATTCTTTCGAGAGCCACAGTTTAGATAGAAATCAGTACTATACTGCTTTGAAACCTATATGTTTTCCATATAGATCCTCATCGATCTTGATTTTCGAATGATGTTATTAATTCCACAAAACATGGACGAACTTAGTAGTTATACTCTCTATTCTGTGAAGAATACTGTGGAAGTTTGAAAAATCAACGAAATGAAAAAGAAATTTTTTATGTAGCCAATTTTTTAACAAACTATCATAAACACATTATCCTTTGTGAAGATGACAATGGTTCTCTATAGTTATATGTACTGTAAGGATTGTTTCACTCGCTGAATAAATTTAGTTAATGTAATCTATTGTTTCGTGTCTCAGTTCAGTTAGTATAAAATATTATTAATGAAAAAAGGAAAGCTAATGAGCATTTGCACTACATCCTTCATGGTGAAAGTTCATAATATTTCTAATGTTTGTTTCGACCTGCTGTTGGAGGTGGAGATGGAGGTGGTTCACGTTCTTATGATGGACCCCACCTGCAGAGCTGTCAGTGACACCTATCAAGACGAGCAAATGGAAAAGCCAACTGGTCTGTTGAATTTTTCTTTCTATAAACCCCTGTACCTCAAAATGACATCGATTAACACACCTTCACCTAAAACGTCCTCAAAGGTCTCTCTCGTGGATGTGCGATGCACTTGCTAAAACATTACTCTCAGGTATGACGTGATAGCACCGAGCTTTTTTGCGTGACAGTTAATCAATCGCAAATAACCTCAAGTAACATCTATCTCAAAAATTGCTCTTGACGGTTAGAAAATAGGAACCTACATACCTCAAAAAACACACAAGAAACCTAGACTTAATATAAACATTGAGTATGCAGAAAATAAACAAAAACATCTGTTTAAACTGATCGTAAACTAAAAAGCCTGAATTACAATGCAACGAGAGGAAACATCGTCTAAAGCTGATAAAAGTAATCCCTTTGTTTTCCTTCTGATAATCCGTAAACCTGATTTTAAATATGTCGTCTTCAATGTCATCCAAAGTCGTCGAGGCTGTTTTTGACATTACTGTCCTCCTTTTGTAGTTATCTCAGTCACCTAATTCTTGTTTTCGAAACGCATAAGTATTAATCCTTTTGTGTTTCAAGTTTCAATTTTGTAATTTCTTTCAGTTTTTCATATGGTATAAATATTATGTTAAAAATGTAAAAAATAATTAAAGAGTTTCCTTAAAAAAAAAAAAAAAAACTATCGTATGTTGACCTTTCCCAACTCAGCGTTTTCATTCAGATAACCTTAATATTGCTGACTGCTTGTAAAAACGATGCCTCGGGATAGTAAACCGTCATGCATAGATGACTGGTTCGAAGACCAACGTATCTTTCCGTATCCTTCCATATACACGAGCACACATATCGTCCAAGCCTTCTCTTGCCGTACATGCATGCATGCATATGTACATATATATTAATTTTAGTCTCTTAAACGTTTTCTAGTCCAGCGATGTTATTTTTAGTTCCTGTTCAATACAGAAATTTGAAGTACAAACGGGAAATGGATTTTGACATGCTAATTGAGTAAACGCCTAGAGGAAGATTTGTTTCCGAAATGATTTGCTTAATTAGCAATTAATACATTCTTTACATTTCTGAAGATTCTTAGTTATTTGAAAAGCATAAAGTTTAGACAAAATGAGTGATTGCAAAATATAAACACTATATTTATTTTAGTATCGAATTGTTGATAAAATGGCATTTCTTCTCAACAGCTGAAGGTGTATCATTCCCATTATATTCATCATCTTCGTCATCATCATCATCATCAAATTTCTTCTATATACCTTTAAGGTCTGTACAGGATATTGTGATGATGCTACTTAAGTTTGCATTATTGCTAACTTCCTATCAATCTCTTATTTGTAGGAACCCATTATGATCCGATCATATACTACAGGCTTATACGGTACGAGTAACTATATCAATCCATATCTTGGCCTTCCATTTTGTTTAAGTGACCTATAGTTGGTTAGCTCGACCCGCATTTTTCAATCTCTGCATTTTTTAATAAGATTCTGTTCACCTTCCCTCTTATTGATTTTTAAATTCTTATATCTATAGTCTACTGTTTTATTCTAACTTAATACTCAGATCCATATGTTAATATCTATTTAAAAAGTCTTGTAAACTGCTACTTTATGTTTTAGCTAATCTCTGAATTATTCTATATAAATTTATTTAGCTCTCCGCCATACTGGTGTTACCTTATTCTACCTTCTATTTCCAAATTTAACTAGTTAGCTTCACTAAAAATCGTGTCTAAACTACTGAAATGCAATGTTTTATTTTTTATAGGTTTGTATTGGTTTTCATGTTCCTGCCTTCTTTCTTAGTTTTTGTTTATATTGCTGATGTTCATGCTCAGTTTACTACAGCAATTACTGAATTTAGTTGAAGAATCCTGAACTTGTCTCCTTTCTTATTTGTATCTGCATAAAATAAGAAAGGAGACGAGTTCAGGACGAGTTCGACATGAAAGGAGACGAGTTTAATATTTCCTGTTCTGTCATATAGTTTAATGTCATTTTCCTTCATAAAGTGATCCATATACATTAAGAATAACAGTGCAGATTGCGTGCTCATGCTCACTTGTCTTTCGCATGAATTTACATCAGACTGTCAGATTATCTTTATTTTCGTAAGTTCTAACTGCTGTGGCATTAGTTCTAAGGAACGGCAGAGTTTATCTGTCTGTGAAACAGAGAGATACATCCTGTCAGCAAGCAGATGCATTGCAGACATAAATATAGGACTATAAAAATAGGATTATCCACCCTATCCTAAGAAAATCAGATTTATAAAAAAACAAGATGCGTGGTTGTAATAACCCAATGTATCTAATACTTAAAGGAAGACTGGATGATGTAGGAAATATTTTCAAAATGTATTATTTCTACATTTGGGGAATTAATCCAAAATTTACTTAAAAATCCTAGACTGATACCAATAACGTCAAACAGATTGCAACTGGATTGATTACATCCTCTTTTTGTCTTACTCTCACGTTTGTGATCTTTCAGACATGAGTTTCTGTTGTTGTCTTTAAGTGCAAGAGAGAGTTCTTAGAATCCTGCACTTGGATAATGAATTACACCTACAATAATAATAAACTAATGTTTATTAAAAATGTCTTTCTAACCGACTAAATAAAGGCACTGCGATTGTTAACCATCATACAATATAATTTAAGGACATAAACATGTATTGTATTTGTAACTGCATGTGTTTTAAGCCCGTTTTGTCGTAACCAAAATTCTATTTTCAGGAGAGAAGCTCTGCACCTCCATATAGGACCTATTAACCTACTAAGTTTAAAAATAAATAGATCATCGCTTCCAAGAAGAGGATTCGAACTTAGGTCTTTTCATAAAAAAAAGAAAACATGTCGCGCTTTAACATGTTAAAGCACAGCAACAGCAGCAGCAGCAGTAGTAGCTAATATTCACCGCATGAGGCCCATCAATTAATCAATCAATCAGTACTGAACACAGCTGATCCTTAAACATTTCAAATTCATTTCATTGAATCTAGCACAAACCTACTAAGTATTCTACTTATGCACCACCGGCGATTCACCTAGATTTTGTAATTAGATTGCCAGTTTGGTGGACCACTATAATGTTATGGTGGATGGCTTTCTTTTGATTTTCAAATTCATTCAATGTGCCTCAGAGCTCTCCATTTTGGCCCATGCTCTTCTTCTTCCCATATATAAGTGACCTTATAACACTTAGCTGACATCGTATTCACATTGCGACTGATGACAGTACATTCCATCCATGTTTTTTCATTTGACACATATTGTGCTCATAAATCACAAGTTTCAAGATCCTCTATAACTTTTTTTCTTTATATACCTTTCCACAGGTATTTTTGATGGGTGATGATTTGCAGAACACAGCTAAGCATTCCTTTGCTTTCTTCTTCTTCTGTTAAGCCTATAAACACAGAAACTGTTAATCAATATCCTTTCAACCCACCTTCAACCTTATCGAACCAACTTCTCGTCTTCATCTTTCATTCCATCTATCTCTATTTTTTGAAAAAGGACAGAGACTGAATGAAATCTTCCTCAAACTTTTATCTGAGAGCTACGGCCTCCAGGCGTTTAAAAACCGGCCAAAAAGTTCTTTCTCCTTAACTACTTTTGCACATACATTATAGTTGTGCTATAGTTTGTGCAGCTCCTCATGCATGAAGTTGATATATTGAAAAAAGTTCTCCATTCGTTCACTCCGAACTTTCCTCTTGTTAATTGTTCCTTCTCCTCTGTTTAAGGACTTCTAGATAAATCAAAGATTCTCTCCAATTCTTATCTGGTTCTTTCCCCGCCCACATTACTTGCGTACGATTTAGTCGTTCTTGATTTTGACGATTTCGAAATAAAAATGCAAAATCGAATTTTGTACGTACTACTTGTAGTATGGAACGAGCCAAGAACTGTTACAGTTTATCTCGAACTGAATATTTTATTAACACAGTGATTGCTTTTCAAATGAGGTTATTCCTATCAAATTAGAATAAATGCCATTTGGCATAATAATATCAAAAATTCGGGACGATTCAAAAATTAAAACGCAATCGAATTTTTGCTTTTTTTATATGATATGACCCTTTAAACAGAATGCAGTCTTCCAGAAACGTTATATATGTTATCTTATTTCCAACGCCCAGAAACACTCATACACTAGCAGGTGTATCTTGCGAAAAGCTAACAAAAAAAAAAGAGAAATGAGATGCTCTTTTCTTCAGTATTTGAACGAATACTAAGACGGTAAATATCAAGATACGTAATTTCTAGAAAGGGCGAAACTGTATTAGGTGCGGTTGCAATATCCAAACGAATACCATCCGCATCCTCTCATCTTTTCTTATATTCGTTGTTTTATCGCACTTATATGTTAGTTTCTAAAGAAAAAATACAAACGTTGGACTGCATATCTACTGTGTGAAGCTAGCCAAAAAAAAAAGAAGGATTTTGCATAAGTAAACATACTTCAGGTGAAAGGATGAATCAATATTAGTCGAAAAACCATACATTCAGGCGGAAGTAACATCCGAGACTGTAAATAATTACTACAAACGTCTTCTCGTTGCATCTGACCTCTTAGCCCAGTTTACTGTAGCCTTTCTCTGGTGTCACTAGACACAGTTTCCATTCTTAATTTTATATCATGTACTCATAACAGGAATAACCTGTTGGACTCCAGGATATCTTTATTTAACGTGTTTAAAAATCGTCTCTCTCTCTCTCTCTCTCTCTTTTATTATAAACATTAGAGGAAAAAAGATCCTACGCTGTTTTAAAATTCCCAGCGATATCGGAGAGTGGGAGATTTTGAAATTCATCTAATTAGCTAACAGTAATTATTGTAAGATGTTGGTATCTCTCCACAATTTATTTTTATTATCATTCACTGTTTTTTTTTCACTTAACTGTATCACTAACTTCTTTTTCTGAATGATATTAATCTCTTGTTAAAAAACGTTTCATATTTGATATTAATCTTTTTTGCGGACTTAGGTGGAGAATATTATTTAAAAATAAAATCATTCATCAAAACGCTTATAGGTTTATGTAATAAGGAACGAAAATGTCGTTATTAGTTGCTTACAAAAATTTTAAGTTAAGTTAAGTTCACAATAAAACCAATGAAAATAAATTAAATTAACGATATTAACAAAATCAATACTACTTCGTTGTTACCCGCAGGATAATACTAACAATTAAAAGACAACAACAACAATAAAAATATAATAAAATAAATAAATAAATAAAAATAAAAAGTTCATCACCTGCTACTACTTAGTTATATTTATTTTATTCATATTTTATTTTATAATAATACTCGTAGTTAACGGAAAGTACAAATTCCGATTTGTGCAGCAAGCCACAAACATTTATAATAAATATATTAATTAAATGTTGTAATAATTCATTAATTTTATCTGATATATTACTGGATATATCAATTAGGTAATTATGATTAACACATTATTTGATATATTAATTAATTTGGTAATCGTAAGTAATATACTAATTGTAATTCACTTGAACTGCTTTGCAAAAAATTCTCCTAGTTGAAGTAGTTTATATGTTGCTTATGCATCCTTAGTTGTCTAGTCGTTTATGCATCTTTGGTGTGTGCAAACAAAGAAGCAGCTGTAAATATTTATATGGGCGTTCTTCATGATCATACACGTTGTGACTATAATTTTTTTTCTTCTTCCTTGACAGGTTACTGACCCCCCTGACTTAGAAGATTCTATCACTATGATGGATAATTATTATTGATGTAGTTAGAAAGTATTAATAATTATTAATTAATAGACTAAATACCGAAGTTATTGTAACTACGCTAATGATGAAGGAAGGTGCGGACTTTCTTTGTGTTTTCAGTGAAACATCCACAGTCAGATAATAAGCCATAACAATAACAAGATTAAATAAGAAAAAAAAAAAAAAGAAAAAATGACTCGATGTTTTCCGTGTATGAGTTCCTGCTATGTAAAAGAAGAAGAATGTGTTAGTATATACACATAATTAGTATTACACAGCGCTGTTGTGAGAGCAATATTCAAAACAGATTAACTATGAACGCAAATATAAACAAGTATTTATAGTATTCAGGTGATCGATTATCTGTCTCTCCATTTGATGGGGTTTTTGAAGAGGGCAATGTCCTAAAGAAAAATCATCGCAGCCCATTTACTGCCTAGTGGATGAGTTGCCAATAGCAAACCATGTGAGAACAGTTTCATAAAAGTCATCTCTCGTTTGTGGTTATAGTTTCCATCATGATCCCTGTGATGCGCAGATGTGACTAAAGACTTCCTGTTGAGACGCCCCATCCGTTTTCAAACCAGTCCTATCATTCAGTGTCCAACATACTTTAAACATATTTCTTTCTCGTCCTTTCCCATACTTTATCTTCCCCATGAGAAACTTGCTACATTCCATTGTGCATCAACACTACTAGTTTTATGAGCATGTAATCTAACAAACGAAGTGACACAATGATGACGGACCACGTGTTTTTTTCTCTCGCTCATGAATATTATTAAAAGAATTAAACTCATATACAGACTTGATAACCTTCGATATTCATTTCCTGAATACTTTCCCTTTTCCCTTTTATAAAATGGAAATATCTTCTACAAAACTTTATATTTCTTTCTTGACGCTTAAAAATTACTGCAAACAATCAACATTTAGTTATTTTTTATTAAAAGATGATCCCATTTTTACAATTTCGTATCAGTCTAAATTAGCAATTATATTCTGAACAATGAAGAAGATTCATGATTGTGTACGATCTCTCATTCACAGACTAATATAACTAAGCAAGGAAGGAATCTTTCATACAATTCTGGTTTTCATCAGAGCAGCCATCGGAAATGTTTATGATCAAAATGTAGTTTTTAACGTTCAGAATCCATGTATATTTTAAAAATGTGTAATTTCGTTTATATAGGATAACACTTATACAGGATAATAAAAATGAAAATGAACAACAGGCTTGTATTTCTCACGTTTAATAATTTAACACAACCTACTGACATAAGTGCACTTGGATGAGCTAAACTGAAAAATTATTGTACAGTGAAGGTCAATAGTTTTCAGTCGTGTCTATCATAATCAGGAACCTTGAGGAAATTTAGTGATGCGCTGGGATTCAGACAATCCGACGACGTGTCTGCATAAATATTAGTACGCTTTGTGCCTCGATATTTTCGCATTGATCGTAGTGTGTCGGATTGGTACGTGGACTTGATGCCTTATTCGTGAGAAGAATGGGGATGCTTCATCATTCTAATTCTTTGCATGTATACTTTTGACATTAACTATGTTAACTCTTACGGCTTGGTGTTAACGCACGTATAAAAAGAGCTAGATAATAAGTTTATCTGTTTTCATTTTTATTTACTGTGCCGGAATAGGATGAAATGAGGTCTGCTCAGCCCAAATTCAAAATGCCATTTTATCCTCCTTCACAAAAAAAAAAAAAAAAAAAAAAAAAAAAGCTTATAATTAAGGAGGTACGACTTTCTTTCTAGGATTTATATTGTATAAATATAAATAGTTAATGAAAAAATATTCTCCTGGTTGTTTATTCATGGCAAGTATTAAATCTGCATTTTAATACGTTATTACCGCAGTGAATAAGAAGAGCTTTCTCTAATTTGTTATAGTACTTATTTACTAACATAGAAATGACGGTACGACGAAACGTGTGCACTTTAAAAATAACCATCAGTTAGTATTTCGATCGCATCAAGCCCATGATTTTATTATTT
This sequence comes from Typopeltis vanoorti, assembly GCF_054136105.1. Classification (NCBI taxonomy): domain Eukaryota; kingdom Metazoa; phylum Arthropoda; class Arachnida; order Uropygi; family Thelyphonidae; genus Typopeltis; species Typopeltis vanoorti. The sequence goes on along the minus strand of NC_143549.1, from coordinate 55,700,908 downwards.
TACGAGTTTCTCAAATGAAAAGCAGTATGGTAATGTAAACTGTATGGATGGCTTATTTATTCGGGTATTATATGCGCTTTAATGTATTTAAGCTTTTATATTTTCCTGGTTGGTCGAGTGGGTTGCATGTTCGAGTTCTGGTCAACAGACTGTGGATTCGGATCCCACCGTGCGCATGGATGTTTGCCAATATCTTTATTCGGGAGATGATTCATTGTCGATGTGAGAACCCTGTTCTTCTTCCATACTGGAAGCCTTAAGTGGTTTGAAAAAATGTATGTTTGGTCTCTATAAGTAGACAGATTATATAAAAAATATAATCTGTATATAATCTGTATTAATGCATTATAGGTTTACAACTTTTGTGTATGGGAATCACATAAAAATATTATAAATAATATCTGTTTTAAATCTCAAAATCTGTTTTACTCTCATTATATTACTCACATCTGAGGTGAAAGAATCCTAAAGATCCTAAAAATCAGCACTTGAAATTGATGGAAGGGAAAAATTTGACCTTTTCAGACCCAAATTTTTATCAGGCTCAAGAATTCCCAAACAGTAGAAATATACGTATTCTGATTGAAGAAACCATTAAAAGTAAATACGAAAGTGAAAGGAATAAAATCCTTTTACTAGCATTGATGTAGAAAGGCATGTAAAGCTAAGATAAGTAGTGCCTGCACAATGAATTAACGACATATTCTTTCGCTATTTTTCAAGGCAAAGAAAGCATTGACAACATTTTAAATGTAAAATCTAAGGCTATTTAGTTACATGTTTTGTAACATCAAGGATTACGCATAAACAATGCGCTAGATTCTAGAAGTCCGTGTCACGTTTGACGTTTCTGCTATAAGTGTGTGCGGGTATCACTGTTTCTGCATTTTAATTCATGTTTGCATAACACAAAATTAAGAATGGATTATAAGTAGATTTAACTATAAATACAGTGACATTTAATAGTACTAGTGAATTAGTAGTGGTAATGTTACTGGCGCATTTCTTTTGGTCATATACATGAATGAAAATTATTGGTAGAAAGGCTTATGTTTTCATACGTCTTTATTTATCATACAATTCTGATATAACCGAAACCAGATTTACTCTTTATTTAACCTCCTCATAAGCTAGGAACAGGTTGTAGCTTAGACACTGTTCCAAGCTTTTCAAGTATCAAGAGTTCTTAAAGCATAATTGAATGGGAAAGTAAGGTGCACTTTTAAAACTTCTGTTTAATTGAATTTTATGAATGCTTTATTCGATGCATTCTGATTACAGAAACCATTTTATGCAAAATTCATTTGAAACATGTTTAAAGCTTTGTGTAAGTTATATAAATCATTCTGTATAAAGGTCTTCATTCTCAAATGCATTTGTTGAACAACATGAAATTAGTCTGTATCACATTTCTACTGGGAGCTTCTCGGTGGATCCGATCTGAAAGAGTGGATTTACTGTACACCGTTCCACTGATAACTCAGCTAATTATGATGGTTCAATGCTTAGCAATTAGGAATGATTTTGAAAGGAATAAAGAAGTATTTTTGAAATAGCACTAAAGGATAAATCCACTTAACTGCAATAGAACATTACACTAGAACATTATAACTAGCACTAGCAAACTATATTAATTAATAATACTTTAGCGAGTTGGGAGATAATTCGAAGTGTAAGAAGCACAGAGTAGAATAATGCTGCTTTTATATAAGGAATACTGAAAAAAAACACGAATAAACTAATGTTATAACGTTTATAAGAATTTTAAATATGAATAGTTTTCTTCATATTTCTGAGGAAATCTACAAATTCTAAATTATAATTATCTCATATCTGGAAAATAGGAATAAAGAAATAATTTAGTTTTTGAATCTGTGCAAGGACTGTGAAATGAATGAGAGCGGAATTCCATCTTCTTCAGTATCCAAGTCTCCAACATGATTTCATAGTTCTCAGCACTTTCTGCGTAAATTTTGATTTCACATGCACAGTCATTTCATTTGACTTAAAAATTTCCTTACCAGAACAAATAACTCATTGCTCTTCATCTTGTTTTATTTTATTTTTTCCTTTTTCTACAAAAGAAAACGCATTAAATACAAAAGGTATGCATTTTGACGACTCAGTCGAGCATAGTACCGCGTCCAGTGCTTACCTTGTCAGATAAAACCCGTGATGAAATATTTCTTTCTGACGACCTGTAGCTATCTTATCAGTATCTGCTTGACTACACGTCCGTGTCATGTAAGAATTGTATCTTTTAAGACGCTGTAAAAAAATAAATAAAGAAAGAAAAGCTACTGTGTGTAAAAGGGGGGAAAATCTGTTTCACCTGATTTATTCTTTCACGTCCATCTTAAGAGCAGAGACATAAGTTACAAATTATACTCATTCTTTTTTCTTTTCAAAATTGAGTATCCAATCCATTACAGTTCGTAATTTATTAATCTTAATTAAAAATGGAGTTTTTTTTTTTAAATCCAGTGGTAATCGTAGAACATCTACAGGATCTTGTTCAATGTGTATTACATGAAATGAAGCGCTAGTTATTGTTGAGCCCATTAGCAGTTTTAACTGTATGGATGATGGTCAGTGCGATTTACTGGATTACTTACCTTACAGTTAGTAAGGAAAGTAATCAAATTACTTTCTCAAATTACTCTTACAATTCGAAATATGATAATTTTGAAATTGAATGCTTTTATTCACTAAGTTAAACTGTTTTACTATTCTTTCTTACAATTCAAAGTTGAACTCATGGGACAATATTTTATGACACATCACGTTTAGTTATGTGCATTTAGACCTCACCTATGTAATGTAACCCTCGTATCATTTCGTTTCGACCTATAAACAACCAGTGCAGTCACTGGTTGTCTACAGGTCGAGTAAACGGAAGTTGACTTCCGTTGATTCTGACTCTATGAGTCAGTGCGATGACTGTTTACATGCTGCCATCATTATAGGTTAAGTTTGTCTTTTCCTTTCCCTCTTATCCCGATTAATATTAATATTAATTAATTAATATTAATACAATAAGTTCTACGCATATAAAACGTTACGGGAAAAGAAATAAAATTTATTTAAAACTTTGGGGCTCATATTTCTTTAGTGTAACGTTAGCATCCTCAGGGTAAAAAGGATATTCTTCGAATAATCTAGCAAATTGAGAACTACAATGAAGAATTTTCGTGTTCTTCCACTGAATACAGTGATCTGTATTAATTCACAGGTCACCTAATCCGGATTAGGTGACCTGTGAATCCCCTGAAAACTTTCTTGCATGAACCGTATCTCAGTATGGTCACAAAAATAATGATTTAAAATTATTATTCAATATCCTACTAATGTAATTAAGCAGGATATCACTTTTCGCTTTTAAACATGATCATTTAATTGAATTTATAGCGTTGAATTGCATACCATTTAGGTCCTTTTTGGTCTGAAAATGTTAATGCATTCGAGAAATATAACCGTTTAGATAAATTTTAATTTTTTTCGACTTTTTTTATCCAATAAATTTACTGTAATAATGTTATAATAACACACAAGTTTAAATCAAGATAGATAACATTCTGGAATAAACGAGAACCAGAATAAAATAGTGAATTACGTTTGAGAAAGCAAGCATGAGCGCGAACTGAATAATAAGAAAGGAATAAAAATATCGGAAGGACATATGATATGAAAGGGTCCTCTCAATCTATATATACATATATACAGTATACTTGAAGAACAACTATAAAATCACATCTTCATAATGCTAGCCAAGACATACTCTTTACAGAGAAGACTAACTTGTGTATCACTGAACATTTGAGAGTAAAGCTTTTTACACACTAAACTAGTCAGGGAAAGGTTACACAAGACGGGACACCGAACTAAGATAAAAAAACGTATTTCTTGTATTTGCATTAACATGCTATCCATGATTTTTCCTGTTTGTTTATCATGTGTCATGACCGATCGGAGGAAATATTGCAACAACTTTACAATTTACATACAAGTAAACATTATTTTTTCCCTTTCGCTGCATTGCAATATTTATTCAGCCCAGAACTATTAATACCTGCAAGATAATTTATCTGATAAGGATGTGGAGATGAGTAGTGTTGTGTATATTTTACATAAATGGCAAGTTCATTGTTCTTGAATAAACTTAATAGCAAAGTTGTGAGTTTAATAACAAAACATGACTGAAAAATTGGATGAGGATTATATAGTCATTCGAACAGAATAATGGACTAAAATAACTGGTGTGCATTTGTCAACTTTTAGAGGAAAGTAGACTCTCCAGGAGAATATGATCTGCAGTTGCTGATCTGATTAGCCTAATGGACAGCGTCTTCACTCTTCAACCTAATGCTATGGATTTGAGTCTCACTCCAATATGAATGATTATGACTGTGATTAGATAGTATATGAATTTCTTCTTCTTCGGTATGAAGCCTTCGCCCTACTGAAGGTCTAATATCGCTTAGAAAAACTTCAGTGTTTGGTCTCGGATTAGGATTAATGAATTATTTAACCATTAGCCAATTCCGGGTACTAATGTGGTACTAAGGTTTTACAACTTTTTGTCATATTATCAGTATTCAATTGAATAAATGTGGATCAAATGTGTATTTACGTTTCTAAAAAAAAAATAAATTGCGTGTGCAATACTCAGATATCAGGATAAATTTTGCATCACAACTTATATAATAATAATAATCCGTGGTACTCCCAGGCTCTTAAGGTCCATAACCATTCCAGATTGGTTTTTGTAACTGTAACTTTGATATAAGGTAGTCAGTCCTGACCGGTTTGTCTGGTCATGGGACTAAAAAATACTTACTTACTTACTTACTCTCCTTCAATTGAGAAGTCCTGATAAAGGATCTTCGCGTCCTAGACGAAATTGGAATCGGGTCTTTCCTACTAAAGTAAGAAAGACCTGGTTCCAATTCCTCGAAACTGACTGAGCTACGAAGAGTCAAAAACAATCTATAAAATTAAATTAATTCGAACTAAAGGAACTTTTCAACCGAAATTATTATGAAATATTGAGGTGGAAAGATTTTACATCCTGCACAATACACAACCAATCGAAGAACACACACGAATGGATATAGTGAATTATGAAAATAGGATTTATTTTTCTTGTTCTACTAGCAAAGTTAGGTTTAGAGAAAAGCAAGACATCTTCCTAATAAGTTAAATTGTAATTTACGAAGTAGTTCTCCGTTTAATTATTTGCATTGAGTACTTCGTAACAAGTTACTCTCACCAATCTCAAAAATCTCTTTTTGCATGATGATGAATGTAATGCAAAAATCTCTTTTTGCATTACATTCACGAATATAAAAATAATTATATATTCGTAGGATGTTGTGCATTATTTTGTATCATTTGGTATAATAACTTTGAAAAATACAGAATGTTAGTATATAAATTGTTGGCATACAACTCTTCTGCTTTTTGTCTTCATCAAATTTACGACACACACACACACACACACACACACACACACACACACACACACACACAAAGGGATGTAAAGGCTACTTTGATAGTAGTGCATCATTACCAACTTCTTATCAATAATTTTTTTCCCAAGTCGTTATCTATACGGATTCCGATATATTGTCCAATCTATTTCAGTCTTCTAAGGTGAATCAATCCACTTAGATCTTGGTCTTCGGTTGGATCTTTTTCTTGGAATCAAACATGTGCTTTACTAACTCCTGTAATATTTCTCGGAACTCTGATAGGTGGTTTTGACTCTTTTGTCAACTAACCCAACTCTCAGATTCATATGTTAAAATTGATAAATTGGTATGAACGTTGTTTTGTATATTGCTAGTTTAGAGTTTTGACTGATTTCTCTCTTATTCCAAATAAATTTATTCAGTTTACTCCCATCATACCAGCTTTTATTATTCACTTTTTCATATGCCTTTCCCAGATATACAAAACTGGAATATCGATTATTGTATTCCTACTAAGTCTCAACTATTTGTCGGCAAGTGAAAATCAGATCCTGACAATCCCTAATTGTCCCGAACTCAACTTGTTCTTTCCGTTCTTTCCAAAGTTTCTCTTCCACAGTTTTTCTTAACTTCTTTCAAGCATGTTTCCATAAATTATTCTTATCCCTCTTGGTAAACAGATTTCTCTGTAGCTCTCACATTCAGTTTTATTTCCTTTTTTTTTATATAAATGGGAAGTATGAGGGTTCTGCTCCAATCATCTAAAACTCCACCTTCTAGCAAGGCCTTCTGAATTATTTTGTGTACTCACTGTAAATTTTATACCTCCATATTTGACCATTTCAGGTGAAATATCATCTCCAAATGCCTTTCCATATTTCAGGTTTTCGATGGCTCTTTTTTACCTCAAGCATTGATATATGACTGTATTGCTCGTTATTATTTTTGAGCCAATTTTCTCTTGTGCTTGTATAATTTAACAATCTTTCAAGGTAATTACTCTATTCATCCAGAACACATTTATCTTCAGTTTTTATATTACTTTTATGATCTGATTCCTTTTTGCTAGCCTCGTGATATTTATCTGTTATATTCGTAACAAAGTTTTCTCATGCCTTTTGTTTAGCTACACATACCGGCCACTTAATTAGAAACCTTTATGCATATGTACGTAAGCGTCCCTTACGCAGCATATATGCAAAATACTTGATCACATACGTCACTACGTGTTCTATGCAACCAACTATTTAAGAATGCTGCTGGTCAGTAATGTTGATTACAATGTGAAAAACAAAGGATCCTTCGGAGTTCGATAAAGGGTGTATTTTGAGCGCCCGTCTGGCTGTCGCCACAATTTTGACAATAGCAGAGCTGACTGGTTTCTCAAAAGGCGAGATATCCTGGGTGTTTAATCAGTGGGAAAATAACCCAGATTGCTTCTCCAAGAGGCTCAACTGTGGTCATTAATTCAATCTGTCAAGACCTAGATCGTCTGAGAAGGCTTGTACAGACAAACAGAACTTCCCATGTACAGCAATTGAAGAGGATCGGTATTGGCAGTCGTGTGCCAATACGGAAACCACTGATTTCTGCGAAGTTTCTAATTCAGTTGCCGGTATGTGTACTTTTAGGAGTGTATGCTGACTTCCTTGCTAGGAACTTTGGATACCTTTTTTTTTTTTTCCCATAACTGTCACATGGTTTACCATCGTAAGTCCTCCACGAAGTTCTGTTTTTTACCTTTGGAGACAACTTCACGACATGTTTCTCTCTCCAATCAATGAATGTTTTCTTCGGAACTGCTGTTGAGTCTCCAGGATTTGGTGCTTGTTTTAAGACGATTTTTTCCTCCAATAATATGTATATATGGAGATCCACAGTTTATCGCTGAAATGTATGCGACTTTATGGTATATTAAATCCAGAAATAATTTTAATAGCACTCAAGAATGCATTCATTCTATATTTGTTACTTCATTTAAATATGCTGAATGTGAAACAAATGTTTACTGATACGTCTAGAATATCCTATCTGATCGATGCAAGCTAATAAAGAAGATGCCACGAAAACTGAAATTGCGCTTGCTCTAATATTAAGAGAAAATGCCTCAATTCCTATGCCTTGTTACTTTATTTTTATCTCTCACATCCCCCCCCCTCCCTCCCTCATCAAAATCAGAAAATGGAACTGTAGCCTATAATATTGCTTTTCTATGTGCCTTTTTCACCCAGTCCTGCATTCATAGTAACTTTTTTTTCTATGATTTTTTTTTAATTCAGTTCATAGTAGATTTATATCTGCCAGATATAAATCAATGACGTCAACCAAAGAAAAAAAGTATTTTTAATCGAAGCACACCGAACAGAATAGCATATCCTTAATTTTTGGTTGCCACAGCTATTTAAATTTTTTTGATCTTTGTTCAACTTTAAAATGGGACATACAAAATAACATATTTTTTTCACTTTTTCTTTATATTTTTCGTTGCAAAGGGCAAAAAGCAATGAAGCAATGTTCTACGTCTATTTTTAGAAACGTTCTTGTGAAAAGGCCAATGGCTTTTCATTATATAATCAAGATCATCATCTAGACTAGACCGAAGTCTGGATCTTTATAAGTAAGTATAACCAATCCTCGCATCCGCAGAAATTGCCGACTGAGAGCTAAACTGGCTTCGACTACATGTTCTTTGACTATTGTTTTGGTAGTGGGTGAAGGGCAGGAGACCCTTTTCATAAGAGAAACATTCAGCATCATAAGGTAAGCAAAAAGTAAAGAAGTGATGAAAACGGGCCGTTCTATACAGCCCAGCAGGTGGCGATAGAGTCAGAGGTCAGGTACTAGGTGATGACAAGGACAACAAGAGAGAAACAGACAGACGGACACACAGAACTCTGTGGGGTGTTGTCATTTTCATGGTCTGCACCTTTTCCCACTTTGTTGCCGTAACCTCATCAACTAGCCGCTAGTACCGGATTGTTTGCAGATTATGTAGAAGTAGCAATTTCATCGGTTTCTTCCTCCTTATTTCTTATGCTGTGGAATGTTGATGTTTGAGAAACTCATCAGCACGGTTGAATTATTATAGTTAAAATTCTTTATTTGGTTGCCTATGTTTAACTACAGAGATTTATAGTGTTTATAAAAACAAGAAAGTTCCCGTGCAGAATACAGAAATATTTTCTGAGAGGACTTTTACATTAGACAAGGTTTTCAACAACAATCTCATTCTCGGTAACTATTGTGTTAATGAATTTGTATTACGATTTTGTATACAGGCCTTAAATATATATAATATCTTGACTCCTTATAGTCAAGATAGTATATATGAGTTGATCTTGCTGATAGTTGTTAAATTTTTCCACTACTTAAAAGACACGATCTCGAGAGGAACGGAGAGAAATTTGGAATATGCATCCAAGTTTCTTTCTTCATAGCTAAGAACAGCCCGAAGAGTTCGAATCATATTAGTGAACCCTAATAAAGCTTAAATAAATAAATAAATAAAATTAGTCATTTTCTTAATCTTGTATTTTAAATAATGCATTAATGCAATAACGAGAAACTTTTAGGGGGTTGTCAAAATTCCATTAATGATATCATAACTCTTAAGAGACTGTGGGGGTTATTAATATAAATTTCTTAAGTTATTAAGAAAATATGGATATTTTATCATCGTTATTCAAGAATACCTTTACTCCAAGATGGTACTTTTTATGACACTATTCAAAAAGAAATATTTAGGAAACTAATGCAAACGTACTAAAAAAAAAAAGATAACATCGAAGAAAAGCATCAACAAAAATTTTTTTTTTTCATTCGTGGAGAAAAAAAAAAGCAGCCTGCATCAAAAATTAGCAAGAACTTATAAAATATGGATACTCTAAAAACAAATAGTAATTAACCAAGGAAAAATGTTAGAAATCCAATTTCGGCCTTTAAGTTGGATCTCGAAAATAAACCAACTAATTTAGTTAACCTACTGCATTCGTTCATGTAATGCATGAAGTGAAATAAATCAAAAGGAAACTTTCACACCTAATCATAAACTTCCTAATATTCGAAACTAAGCTAATATGAACAAGTTTCTTCTTTCTTCCCAACCTTTCACTATTTCACGATGTTTACTGGTATATGACAGACTTTTCACCATTACATTCGTATAAAAATATTACCATGCTTAAGATGCGTAACACAAATTATTTAATGACAATTATGGAAAACATTTAAAGTAAATAAATTTATTTAATTAATAAAGGATTCTCTATATTATTCCCTATGTGAATGTATTTATTAAAAATACGAAAAAAAAATTATAAAATTAGACGAACTTCTTCATTCACTCAAAAATACGATAGTCGAGAACAAAACACTTCTCCTGTTATTGATCTTTTAAATCAATAATACTGAAAAGCATTTGTTTCTTCATTATTTGACGTGGAAATATCCCCAGAGGAATGATCTTTCTCATAAGCTTTTGTAGCTATGCTAGTGCACAGGTATATAATGACGTAATCAATGACCTTTGCGTTTATGAATATTCTTTACTTAAAAGTATGATATCTTGGATCTTACATTTTATTTATTATTTTACCATAGAAAATATTTTACGTTGATATTTTCAAAATAACTTTATGTGTGTAACTGTTTCAAAAGTATTTCGACATTAGTAATGATAAATGAGTTTGGTTTTAATAAGAAAATTGATAAAGTGCGAACCTACCTTTCTGAAATACTTTAAACTAATTCATAGAGAATATAGCACAGCTAGAATTTGTCTTCATGACTCATTCAATGCTGTTACTATCACATCTGTTAACGTAGAATATTGGCCTTCTTCCCGCCTGAATTTCCAACTCCTTGGAAATCAGGATTCCGGACGAGCAGAATTCAATTTATGGGGTAGAATTATTGAATTATTAAAACTGGGGTCGAACGAAATGTAAGATTATAAGAAACATGGAGTTATCGAATAGGACACAACATTAAAGATTTGCGTCACCTTTGGCTGATTAGCGGTTCGAACTGCAAGAAGACTCAAACCATAATACTTCCTCGGAATGTTATGGGGGGGGAGGGGGAGATACTGTGCAAAACCAGACAATGTTCTCTGAGAATTCCGAATCTAAACTCAACCTTAATATTACCTCATCGTGGTATACAGCGATCGATTCCTTGCATTATAACAATCCGTTTGTTGCCAGACCAGTCGTTATGTGAGGCTTGGGAGCTATAGTTGTACTACGAAAATTAAAGTCGCACAACTGTCTAAGCTGAATAAGTATTCACACTTATAGATAATTCAAGTTACTAACTGAATTTCCAGCTTCATATTTTATATGGAAATATTCGGGAATAGTGTAGCCCCTCTTCTATAAATATCTGAATGCCTTACTAAGTTTTTTATATGTGGTGTGAAGGCATTTCGATTTTATAGTGATCAATTTCTATTGACATTTAAGCAGTTCTCTTAAAATTTCGAACAATTTTGGTAGCATGTAACGAAAAAGTATTGGTGTGTCATTCTATAGAGAGATTTGAATTAGGTATAAGCTACTTGCAGCTATTAATTCTGATAATACTGATATTTTTGATATTTACTATACACTTTTATGTTTGTTGTTCCTTTGAATGCGTGGTTCACGTAAGTCACTGCTTTGGGAGCAATTTCAGATACTTTCGATAATACTGTGTTACAATAATTTAATCGAGTACTGTGCTGCAGAGGAGAGAAGGAACTACAGAAGAATTGTCTCATTTGAAGGGGAGGAAATGAAAAAAATAATGTTAGAATCTTTTATCAGCTTCTATTCCTCGATATCGAATTCTCTCTCTCTCTCTCTCTCTCTCTGTGTATATATATATATATATATATATATATATAATTATATATTTAGTATAATATTTTATTTACATTGTTCCTTTAATTAACTTTTCTAATTGCTTTACATCACACGTGTAATCCGTGTTCGAATTGCATTTTCTGATTTAAAATGTAATAACAATTTGCGAGTCGATTTTTTTCTAATTTTGATCACGTATGAAAGTTAAATTCTAACAATGAAAAATCATTATTAAGAAATTACCAATTTGCTATAAATGTGACCTAAGGTTTGGATATATCTTTAATCTTTGGAAAGTTTCTTTGAAAGAATAAAACTTTACAATCATCGGACCATTGACGTTGGAATTTGTTGTCATTGTGCTTTGACAACTGTGATAGATTACATGTCTCCTCTTAGCAGCACAATCCGTCAAATAATAAAAGAGATAGTCGCTTTTCTCATTTGAAGCAAAATTGGTATATTTAATCAGACTTATGACTGATCATCAGGAAGTTAATTTGGCTGTGTGAAATGACACAGACAAGTGGGAATGAAATTGCAATTTGTTTCTTCAGGCATTATTTGAACACAAAACTGCTTTTATTTCGGAAAATCGAACTCAAAATTAATAACGCATATAATACGGCGGAGACAGAAAAACTGGGTATAGAGACATTGCACTCTTATATGATTTAAGTGTTATTAATTTTAATTATTGTTATTTTCACTGATTACCCTTAAATTTCCAGGTTTTAAAAGATTATTTATTTTATTAATTTTTATATATTTCACCCACGCTCGAAAGGTTGTAAAATCTATAGTACATCATAATTATATTTGAGCAAGAAGGTAAGAAGAAAGGAAAAAATGTTTACGTGTTTTTTATTTCTTTTGAAGAGCTGAAAGTTCTAATCTTCGAGAAATACAGGGTGAGGGAGACTGTTTCAAAGAACAGACATAGAGATAGAATGGAAAAAAAGACTTAAGGGAAGTTTGTTCAGAGTTTGATTGGAAATAGGTGTTTATCAGCAGTTGTTCTTGCGGTTTTGGAAGAAAGTGCAGGAATGATAGTGGAAATTATCTGTAGAAAAAGCATAAACTAGAAACTGAATGTCTACGAATGAGGTATTGGAGGGGATCTGTAAGAGAGAGAGAGAGAGAGAGAGAGAGATTATTACTTAAACTGGATTATCCTCTTCTGAATAGCATGAAGCAATCTTAGAGAGAATTTGAGTATAAAGTTCCACTCAGGCCATTTTAAAACACCAGCACGTTTTCATCGACCGAAAGCTTTCATTGGGCTTTCGGATGACCCTATCTCGTGTTATGAAACATTCAAAACTCTGCGTTTGAGCTTACTCATGTCGTGTAATACTTCGTTACCTTTTGATTCATTCACCAAAAGTATTCATTTTAAAAACCTGCGAAGCCGTTTTTGATATGTGTGTGTGTGAGTGACTGTAAATTAAGCAGGACTTAAGGAGCGATTTACATTAGAATTTTTCTTATATAGGTAGTCAATGCAATAGCATACTTATAGATTAAGTCAAATTGTTATGTCGGAGCTTTTTTTTTCCCAATAGAAGAATTCAGCAATTGTAGAAATGTTTAAAAAAATAGTCTCTATTCATTTTCATTTATTATGTATTTTGCCGTTTGAGAAACAAAAAAGCAAACTGATTATAATAAAATAACGCGATTCTAAGGTAAAATGCGTCTACTCTTTCTATGATTCGAAATGGTTACTTTTATTAACAAGGAGTAATTTAATCTCGTTCAGTTCGACTACATCAGATGAATAGTAAATTACTTGGATATTAAAACGTCTTCTGATGCAAGAATTTCTGCAATTGTACTCAAATATTGCGTTCCCAAATTAGCACCTGTCCCGTATCGTCTGCGTAGTCTTTTATACTTAGCTGGTACCCTTCCCAATGTATGGAAGCAATCATGTATTTAAAATATTGCACTAAGCAAAAAATACTGCTGGTGCAATATTTTTCCTTAACAAATTGGCATATTTAGAGAAACAGGCTGAGCTAAAATTTCCAATGCTTAAAACAATGTTTTGAAACGAGGAATATCATATTGAAATCCTCTCGGATTTGTCTCTCGTAAGGTGATGAATTTTTACTCAGAGTGAATGGCACTTTATACCTCTCCTTAAAAATCTTGAACTTTATTCTGAATATTCAATTTGGTCATCCTGAATTTGGACCATCCACTTAATAGTTAAGTAATTTTTTAATTGCCTCCCGACAACGACAGGTTAAACCTGTTATTTCATACTTCTTGACGAACACTGTCTTCTCTCTCTAACGTTTTCAAATATTTGTAAGTCATCTCGTAGGCATATTGGCTACATGTATACATGCTGATAATAGACTTACGTTTATTAATAGATTAACAAATTTAGAAAACTTAAGAGGAAAGAAGTCTCAGTAAAAAAAGCACGTCAAATATAAATTAGATGTTCCTTTTAAAAATACAATAAAAATAAAATAGCCACTTTATGTAGACGAAACTGATATCCAACTACGACATGCAATTATTTATTTATCCTCAGTTTGAAGGAATCCGAGGTCAAATGTCTAAAGAAATGTTTGAAATTTAAATTAAGGAATATATTTAAGTTTTCTTATCCTCCCTCCTAGTTAACATTAAAAAGTACTGCTTATTGCATTTTATATTTCGCATGGGAAATAAAACAAACAATTTCTATAATTACAGAATTGGACATTATCTTCCTTATTTACTCTTCGCTGTGCCATGTTGGAACGTAGGTATTCTATGCAATAAAATTGCGAAGGTCTAACATTTCCTTTGCACCAAGAAAGAGAAATACTTTTTTTTTCTTTGCCATATACACCCTATTTATAGTCGAAGGGAAACTACCTTTCAGTTCGCACAGGTATCGTTTAGATGCTCCCGAGAGCTTAATGGAGTACATGATATATGGCACTGTCATTCCTCTTGCCAGACCTGCTGTAACCAATAAATTCCATATAACGCTTCCCAACTGACCACCATGGAGTTATAGTTCTAGACGTTAGATTCTGGAGCCGTTTCAAAGTTAATATTTGATACAACACTCTTTCTGCTGTTTTCATTACTTTTGGACTGATTAGTATTAAACCGCAAACTTCTATATAATTCCACGAATTCGTATATATATCTTTTACTTCTTTCTAGACATATTTTGCTATGTAACATTCGAAATGAATCATTCTCTACATTTCGGTCCAACACAGAACACTTGAAGTTTAAAGAAGCATCCCACTCTTCGAGCTAATCTCATGTTGCAAAATAGTTCTTCCTAGAAACGTTCATGAATTATATCGAAAGTTTTAGTCAAAATTCAATATCTTTTCAACAACTCATAAGTGATTTATTTCATGCAATACTTTGAAGACCGTAAGTCTGGAAAGAAAAAAAAATAATAACATTTAAGTAGATAAAGATATTCATCTTGAGACTGAAAACAAGGAAATGTTTCCATCGAGGTCAACGTTTTTAAAACAGGAAGGTGTAGGTGATTCATAATACAACTTAACGCGTGTACATAACGGAATTTTGGAGCTAGATTTAGAAGCAACCGGTTCTATCATGGTGCTTTCCCACTGACATAGCGTACCACTGTAATCTATCACTTGTCAAGGCTGTTAAAGGATAAGCTGACGCCTGAAACGAAATACGGCTTTTACAACCTTTGAAGAGCACTTTATGACATCATACGTCAACAGAATTATCATTTTGACAATGGAATAGCCTATCCTCACATTGCTATCTCTTTATCAAGAGGGAAACAATAATCCTTGATATAAAGCCCTGACTAATCAAATCCAAATATTTTGACAATCCAATGAACAACAACAAAAAAAAAAAAACTACCTTTGGTCGGCATTACATACATTGAAGCCTAAAGTTTGATGTTTTACAAATCGACAATTAAAACTGCATTAATGTAAAGCAAATGTAATATTGCATGCCTAGTAAATAGCAATTCAACTTATTTCGTGTTTGAAAATTTGTTACTGTTAATCAAAACAGTGTCAAATCAAACATTTGGTGAAGCATATCATTATATCAAAATGTTAAAGATGTTATATGAATAGACTGCTTAATTAATTACTAAGGGTGTTATTAATTAACTATGACTTACAACACACAAGTTGTATTTTTAATGACTCAAGAAAAACTAATAATCCTGTAGCAACTTAGCATCTCTGGGGACAGGGATGGTGAAAAGTAAAGTTTTAAATCGTCCAAAAAAAGTATCCCTTAGAGACAGAACATGACCTTTGACAACTCACTTCGCTTGTACTACCTCACATCTCTTTATTTATTGAAGTAGTGTGGAGTAAGACTCGTAATATCATTTAAGTAGCTGACTGTTTCTTTTGTCCGTGCGTATTTGTACAGATTTCCACCAGATGTGGTGAACCACCAGATTTTGGTTGTAGCTGAAAATACTAATATGTCAGTTTTCAGTTTTAAGTGATATGCTGTAAGGAAATCACCGATACTAAAAGCAGAAAGTAGTTTATGTTTAGAGCCTCCGTAGCTCAGTGGGTATAAACGAAGCCCTTTGATCGGAAAGCCCTAGGGCTCAAGTCATAAAGAACCTTTATCTGGTCTCTTTCGAGTAAAGGTGAGTTAGTCGTTCTCATAAGGAGGTAGGGGTTTCTTTACCTGGAAAGTCGGGTTTCTCGTCCCCCAGAACAGGCAAACCGTCCCCGTGAACATACGCATCTACAGACATAGGACACACCAGGAGGCATAGGACCAACCACCTTATCCTCGAAGCGGTCGTGGTTTCAAATCGTAATAAGTCAAGCCTAATACGAACGTAAGGCCACTGGGCCTAATACGGGAAAGGAGGACGAGAAGTTTGTGTTTACATATCCTTCTTTCAGAGTATACTTAATTTTTCCAAGATAAAACAATGTTTTATGGTAGCAAAATTTACTGTTTGCTGTTCAGTCGCATAGTGCATTGCATTCTATTGCCACATTGACATTTGAATCAGTTTCACATCGTCAATTACCACAATATATGCCTGGCGAATCATTTTCCCTTCAACCGCAGTTCAGTTTTAGTATCTGATATTCTTCTTCCAGTTGAACAATTGTTACAGTTCAGTGAATTTTTTTTTTAGTTGAATCTAAACTTTTGCTGCTTGAGCTTCTCTAAATTAACGCTTTTTCTTGTTTTCTAACTCTTCTTTTCTGTGTTATTTGCGGAGAAGAAAAATCTCCTTCTATATATCACGTGCCGTCAAAGCAGACAATATTGATCGGTTAGTGCGTCCCCAAATACGCTTGTCTGCGGCGATTGCGAAGGATGCTGCAGCGGAGCACATAGAGTCTCATTGGAATTCAGCTGGTGGCGCAGGCATAAGGATCAGAATGGTGTGGGCGGGTGGAGTCGCGAAGATCACTCCTTTATTGCCTGTGTTTACCATAATCGGTTTCGGTGGTTATTCAGTTTGCATTCGTATATTATTCTTCAGGCAGGGACGGGAATTATAGTCCTGGTTTAAAGAAAATTTTATTTTTTTTAAGCATGGAAATCAATATTTATTTATAGATGCAAAAAATCTTTCTCGATATCCAAGTGAGAGATTTAACGAAAGGTTATCACTAAATTTTCAAATTTTCTTCACTTATCTCTTCATTTCATGTTGCAAATACTCATTAACATGCGAAAACACAATTACACTCTTTGAATATACAACGTCAAATGCTTTGTTTTTTTATTGAATATATAAAAAGGAATCTACAATGTGAATCGAAAGTATTAAATAAAATAAATTAATGTTTATTAAATGAATTAAATATTTACATAATGAAAACAGTCTAATTTATTTTGTAATTCAAGCGATTTACATAAAGATTTACTATTAAAACAAATAGGTGACTTTTTCTTTTCTGTGATGTCGTGCTAAAGAATTTTTCATCATTATTTTCATTCATTCATTCATTTATTTTTATTTTGTATAATATGAAATATTTCCTCAAGTACGCGATATCGCACCATTTCATGAATCGCAGTTGTATGCTTATGTTCTTGGTAAGGAATAAACATAAGCCGGGTGGATTATAGGCATGAGAAAAGAAGACTCTTTCAAACATCAACAAGTTTACTGCTTCCAATAAATAATTTTTGAAATTTAATATAATATATTATTTTTATTTCTTTTCGAAGAGTTGAACTATATATTTCCATGCTGTAAAAAACATTCCGATACCTATCTGTTTCTCAAACTTCATCTCACCAAGGTAGACTTTTCACTTAATGATGAAAAATGGACATGAGTATTGGCTCACTCTTCCAACAAAAGATCTCTGTATGAGACCCCCAATAAATAACAGACATAATATATTGACCTCGTAGTCACAGTTACTTTGACCATAACTCCAAATTGCCCTCCAACAAATCAAGCTTTTGCATTGAAGTTGAACCTGTTGGTGTCACCATCAGGCGACGTTCTGATTCTTTTTAAAAGTGCTCGATGTAATTCTGAATGAGACTGTGTACTGATCACTCAAATCTTTGTATTCGAATTTCCTCAAATCCTGTCTCCCCATCCTTGCATTACGACATCATGCATCGTAGTGATGCTTACCTAGGTAGTCTGCCTCATCTGGGCAAGGATAGCAAATCAAACTAGCAGCATCACCACAATTATTGCCGTGGTCACCACACACAACAGATGGAATGATGCTCTAGTAAATAATGTTTTACTGAACGTCTCCATAGTCAAATTCTCCATTAAATTTGAAATGTAGGCATCGTAATTCTCTACTCCATACAACAACTATCTAATCTACGGAGTTGCTGTTCAATCACAGCGAGCTCAGGTAGAACCTGAATCACGAAAATTCACATTATGAAATTCATCATCTAATGTTCTGGCATAAATCTTTCATCCTTCAAGAAATTATCGTTATAAACATAGTAGAAACTTAGGCACCTTTTCTCTACAAATTGTTAAATTTGTAGAGAAAAATAGTTAAATTTCCATTTAACTAAAATTCAGAATACATATTTGATTATAAAATATTTAATCCGAACATCTCTTCCGAGATTTCAACATAAACTTAATTTATGTTGAAATCTCAGGAATAAATTTCTTTATTTCTGATTATACACCTTATTCATTTTCTTTTCGTAACTGCGATATTTAAATCCAAGATTCTTCTTTTTTTATGGCATAGATGATGAAATTCCAGGCATTTAATATTAATAAAGATATAATTAGAATTATATATATATATATATATACAGTATATATATTTACTCACCATTAATTTTACACGAGCCTTATATATTGATATTTCTTCACCAGTAAATCTTAATGTATTCTGGAGGTTAACGTTTCCTTAGGTAAGTTAGAATGAGGACTCTGTATGCTGAGATCTTCAGTGTGAACCATGAAACACATAGATGTAGCTTTTCTTCCTCTTTGGTCACTACTGCTATTCCTGGAAACTTCATATTTATTTGGCAAAGTTTGTTTCGCAGGAGACTAGTTTATTATACCATCAAGTTGAATGTAAAAAGAAAGTTATCTTTGTGCTGCAGTATTCCCAATGAAATCGATATTTTTTCGTTTCCGAGGTATTCTGAAAATACCTCGTGTCAGTCTCTCTCTCTCTCTCTCTCTCTCTCTCTCTCTCTCTCTCTCTCTCTCTCTCGTAACTTCCTACAAGATAATAAAACATATCTAACGATACTTTCTGTTATAGTAACGCAAATGTATTTGATCCGAAATAAAAAATTGTTTTTCATTTCTTAGAAAACTTTGTGCTTTTTAGAGCCATTGTTCTTGGCCAATGATACCCGAAAAAACGGACTTATAAAAAACTTGGTCAATGCATGCAAATAATTTTATTTTACATTTCTCAAAACAATGTTGTGTACCGTTTTATTACGCATTCTCTCTTAAAAAATTTCGCCTGCAAATGTTTTCAAAGGGATTTAAATAGTATTTTATTTTAAATACTATTTAAAATAAAATTTTAATGGAAGGCTTAAAGTGGCTTGATAGAAGCCCCCGGTTTCGTCTCTAAGATAGCAAACCATAATAATAAATCTACGAGTAAATCCCGTTATTTTAGTGTCGTTACCTATTACCCTCGTAGTTTGGTTTCAAAATGAAGGGACCGTTAAAAATGTTTATGTTAAAAAGTCAAAATTAATTATTTTTGTGCTTGTACAAAACAGATTCAATTATTAGGTTGAAATACCGACAGTAGTTGCTGCTATTGGTTGGATCATAAATTTTATTAATTCTAAAAAGTAAATTATTTACTTGCTTTTGCTTCTGGCCAAAACACCTATAGCGGGAAAGAAATTTATCTAACTACTCTTTTTATGAGTACACACATTTATCATAAGATATTCCTGTTTGATGTGTCTCACGACCTACACTGGTTCTTGGTCCTGGAGAGCACATTTTGAGGAACACAAGAGATCTTTCCCACTTACTCACAGACAGACGCGGTTCAAGGTCAAGAATGAACCGTCTCCCTTCTGTCGTGCAGCGTCATGCGAATCTAGACGAGAATGGATTTTTGCTTGTGTTATCATACCAAGAAAACTTTGATATACAAAAAAATAAATAGGCATGTTATTTTTTTTATGAAATGCATATTTTAAGTAATAACCAGTGCTGTTAATGATCAACTGTCCACTCACTCATAATTAAATTGTTGAATCACAATCATAAATCTTATGTAGAATATTTATTATTTTTGCTGTTTTAAAAATTGCTTGGATTTTGCTGCATGTGTTGTTATTCCGTAACATGAAAAAAATGAAATAGTGAATGCATTTCTAACCAACGTACCAATTAAACTGCTTCTGATCCGAACGAAGTTTCATTTCCAGTTGATCTGTGTTTATATTTATGATAAGAATCTTATTAGGAAGCGGTTTGCAACGATACATAAAAAATTGTAAACGAAATCGATATCGGTATTCTACAACATTAATCATACAAAAGGTGTTTCACGTGTGAATATGTTAATTAAAAAAAGTCGATAATCAGACATTTTAGCTATGAAATAAAAGTGTGAAAAATCTCTTGCACTTTTTTTTTAGGTTATATTTTGATATGGCGTTTCTAACATAGGGACTTGAAATAAATGATCCAATTATAACTTGAGAAAGAACGGTCGAAATCGAAATTCTTCTATTTTTGAGTTTTATTTGTGGCCAATAATAAAGGCTTTAATGTAAGGTGTAGTGAATTAAACATATATTTTGTCAGCATTTGTTAGATTTTAGAATTCCATTATTAATTAACTTTTTATTTTATTTTTTGATCGGCTGATTCTCTATGCGTCTCCTGATAGAAAAGACCTCAGTTTATCCCATTTTTTTCTTTGGCATTACGAAGAACAGTTCATTTGGCATTTACTAACATTCCATTTCAAAATCTAGAAAGTAAAGTTTTAAAGTAAAAAGAAAGAAATCAGGAACATACACCCTATATTTTCTTTCTTTTTATATCTGGACTTCTATAATACAAAATAAATTTTTTTTCACTAAAATGTGTATAAAATAATTCATGGACAAAACCTTGTCTTAATAATGAAAGCCCAAATATATGGTATGGAATTTTGATTCTACGTTATATATTTTAAAAAATAAGCCATAAATTTTTCTAACTCTTTTATTCAATTATTTTTCATTTTTTTATTAAATCAACCAGGTGAAATTAAAAAACTTTATCATCAGTTTGTCTTTGATTAGATCAATTTGGTAATACCATATCAGTCTTCCCTAATTTGAACTCAAGTGTTTCATAAGAAAAAAATGTAATTTCTATTTCCTTAACCACTTGGATACGATCATTAGCAATTAGTTTGATTTATTATGTAATAAAGCATCACATAATTCAACATAACAAGTTGGTATTAGACAATAAATTTATATAATTATTCTGATAATGTTTACATCCATAAACATCAGCCTCCAGCCCTAGTTATTCTTCAAGAGGCAGTGGGCGGTATCATGCTAGCTCATCGATAGCAACGCGTAGTTTTGTTTGTATATATATATATATATATATTTATTTATTTATATATTTATATAATGAAACTGGGAAATGACATTTTATGAGATATTGATTGATAACATTATTTAAAAATTTCTGAACTATAAAAAATTGAATCAATAATACTGAATGAAATATTGTCGATGTTTTGTGATTAGAACTACCATTA
This sequence comes from Typopeltis vanoorti, assembly GCF_054136105.1. Lineage (NCBI taxonomy): Eukaryota > Metazoa > Arthropoda > Arachnida > Uropygi > Thelyphonidae > Typopeltis > Typopeltis vanoorti. Next base: position 55,679,377 of record NC_143549.1, on the reverse strand, counting down.
CGATATCCTAAGTGTCGCATACATAAAGAAAATTTGTCGTGGATAAATGCGTAACAAAAGAGGAAGCATCTTATAACGCAGAAAGGAATGAAAAGGAAACATAATTATACTAAGGCACAAAGTGCATCAGATACGGTGTTTGGTGACCTACAAAAACACTCCTGCAGCGTAGGTATCACTTGTCCTAAACATGCGTGCTACTTACACACTTTATTTTTGCAATCCCCAAGAAATTGAGATGTACGTCCTCTTAAAAAGAAATCATTCCTACAGAAATTCGTTTCGTTTTGGGGTCAAGATCAGCAGAGAACTCACAGTCACGCATGGAAGAAACTTTAATGCATTGTGCGTGTTTTGTATATCACATATTCATTCATATATATATAGATACGTTACGTTCACGCCTGTAGAAAATTATAATATATTCACAGCATCTATTTGTTTTTAGAATTCATGCATTATTTGATCAATTGAAATAAATGCTTTTTAAATGATTTTTTATATATATACCAGCTACGTACGAAAGGTCGTACGTAGCTGGTATATATATATAAACCTTTTCACCTTTTCCGTTCCATAATTTCGTCCCAAATCACTGCAATGTCGAAAGACAAGATTCGGTAAAAATATAATTAAATATAAGAATCGAAATTATAACATAGTTTCGGCACTCACTCCACTAGTGCTTTTTTCGCGGCTAGTCTATTTTTATATATAAGATAGCTTGACGAGAAAACTCCTGCGGAACTATATTATTAATTTAACTTTATGATTCCAAGAATACAGTTGACTTGACCTCAAATTTCTTCGCAACTTTCTCAACTAGGCTTTCTCATTTCGCTTTGTCGAATAATGATATGAAATTATTGGGGCTTAATTTGCAAACAACCCAGGAAACCGAAATCATAATTCGAATACGTCATTCTTCACCTGCATGTATATGCCGTATATTTCTCGAAATCGTATAATATTGAAAGAAGAAAATCATATGATTTTTAATTAATAATTTTCAAGTTTTAAAAATGTAAAATTTTTAAAGTTTTAATAACTACCACATAATTAAATAACTACCAAAACAATTTTGCTTAATTTTAGATGCTCCGTATCAATGTTTTAGATACGGCGCCTAGAATGTGTAAATACAACTTCACATATATTTTCTTGCTGTTTCAGCTGGTGGGATTTTTAAACCAAACTCTTGGTATATTTAAGTTGCAATTGAAACCTGAAAGTATAAATCACAGTTAGACTGAGAACATATCTCTTTTCTCCTCGGATTATTTGTATATATGTATAATATTTGTACCACATAAAAAACAAACTACACACCTTTGTCCAACCATAACGTGACAAAACTGTATTTAATGAGCAAGCGTTTAACCATGATATCACGAATAAATATGATAATAATCAAGATCGTTCACAGATATACAATTGTTATCCACACTCCAGACAAACGAACACAGTTTTTCATTCTAATTATACCAGGAAGGACTTTTCCTGAAAGATTTTCAAACAGTGAATGCATAGGAAAAACCGTAAAGTTAAATAGAATTTTTAAAGACATTTGAAAACAAGGACGACTTATTGCAGTTTTTCAAAACTTTTATGTAGAATGAAAACACATTTAGCGTAGTGTTATCCAAGCAAATAAATGTCTAGCAAATATATACAAGAAAATACAACTCACGTATATCTGTAGAGAAAAAATCAGATAATTTCCTTTCTTTCTCTCAACACACTTCCTGCTCGGAAATATTTCTTCGTCCGCAATGTGTCTACATCATACCATGAAGCGAGAACCAAGATCAAAACCTGTTTGATATGTCAGTTTAGTTCTCTATGAGCGTATGGCTAGACATTAAACAGCCCCTGAATATTGCTGCACTACATAGCTTATGAGCCACTAAATGTACTGTACAACGAAAGGAAAAGTAACTCCGGTCAGTGGCATCGTGCTGAGAAGACGAAGGTTTCTGTCGTCTCTCAGTGTTTAGCGTATATTCATAAACAACGGCTTTCATCCAAATAGAGAGATCCGAAAGAAAATAAGGAAATGGATATGTTTTTTGCTTAATCAGCCGACTCAACAGCAATGCTACAATAGAAAAATATGCCATCGTTGTTGATTTCGGATGGAGCGTGTGCGCTGTTCTATATTTGCAATGGTCATGCGCACGTCAAAAGATCGATTCTAGCGCCTTCCTGGCGAGTTTCTTCTTTTTGGTTGCGGAAAGTAGGCCATGAAAATGTAATGTTTTGTCCCAAATTATTGCAATGTCAGAAAATAATAAATACTTAGCATATAAATCTTTCATACTATTGAATACGTTTCCATTAAATATCTGTATCTGTATGTATATTCACATATTTCAAGGTGATATTCGGTTAAATTACAGCTGGCTCCCATGAAAGTTGTGTCAAATTGTCAAAAACCGATTAATTCATTAACATAAGAAAAGTTACACGTAAGCATAAAAGTATTAAATTAATAAATGATAGTGCATCTATGTATAAACTAAACGTCCTTTAATAATTTATTGCATCAATGCATGTTGTCACGAAATAGCTTTTGGCTGTATTCCTACAGGAAATACTGTCATAAACAACAAGAGAAAGTACCTGAAAACACATTCTTTCCCACTTCCTTACATTCAACGCGACATCATTAAAACCTCTGATGCATTTTGATATATTTCGAAGAAGAGGAAGATGACCTTTAGAATGATTGTTTAGTAGTTATACTGTAAAACACAACCGGTGATTCTTGTCGTAATGAAATAGGAATAAAGAATTTTTAAAATGCATATCTTTAAAAAGCATATGCGTTTTCATATTGAAATGAAAATGTCAAAATTACCAATAATTAAAAACTCTCTCTCTCTCTCTCTCTCTCTCTCCACCATAACATGCTGTGGACCAGGTCAGAAGACACTTACCTGTACTTGTGGATGTTCGATAGTCCTATGAGAAGGAGGCAGTGACGTACCAGCACCGTGACATTAGTGGTGGAACTGCTTCAGAGGGACATAGGGCCACCAAATGTCGCGCGCGAGTGAACTTCACGTTTAAATACCACATAAGCCGCCTTCGGCATGTCAGGTGAAAGTGAAGCTGTGATTGGTCAAGGATGATGCTGGAGGGAAGAGACGCAGCACTGCAGTGGCAAAAAAAAAGGTATAATTGGCCAAGTCACCGGCAAAGTAGCAAGAGATGCGTACAGGTATGGGCCAGAAGCATCCCTGTCTTACCTGCGCGTGCTCGCGCGCCTCCCTGGTGGCTAGCGTGAAGTCAGAGGCTGTAAACAGGGAGTAGAGAGTCTCTAGTGGTAGTTTTTTCCTTCCTTCCTTCCTTTGTGCATCTTACATCCTGAGCTGTCCAGGACCTGTTATAATACCTATCGGACCGAAGCCGCGGGAAATTTACCGTGTAATGTGTAGGCACGCGCGGAAAAGAAGAAATATCAAGAGAGAGAGAGAGAGAGAGAGAGAGAGACTTAGTTCCATAAATTCAGCTACATATTATACTTTTCTGTCGTATACACAATCATTATAAACGTCACTTCTGCTTGTTTAACAATACACAGGATTAGATTCTCCGTTCAAACAGACCTTGATAAGGATTTAATTCATCTCCTTTATGAAAAATATAATCGTAGTATGGTAAATGACGGAAGATATTTTGTACGGTTCAGATTTCCTCAGGAGGTGAAAGCTGCTAATCTGAATCAAGTTATCTGTGTTTGAAGGTTGTATTTAGATATGACCTACACTTCTGTTCAGATATTAGTCAGCGAAGTGAGTCTTGTGATATTAAGAAATAAGACATAAAAACCTGAAAGCAAAATAACATGCACATGCATTAATGCATGATAACCAGATATGCATTACTATTCATTGTCATCAGCTAGTTTTATGTATTTTAAGTTGTATTTAAATTATAGAAATATATTTATGAGATTGTTAGTCTAATTTATATATGTTCAATGCTATTTCTTTCTGGGTGTAATTATGTGCGAAAACTCTTTTAGGGACACTTCTTTTTTGTACGAGAGAAGTGAAGTGAAATTAAAATTCATTTATGCTAATACGACGATTATCAAACACTTTTACTAACTATCAAGCACTTGTGATCTGCTAAATTGGAAAGATGTCACAAACTAAAAAAGGCAAAAATGGTTGGCATTTTGATGTTGAGATATTCTGACAGTAGGATTATCTCTGTACATATTTGTAAAAATACGTACAGAGGTAAATTTTTGTAAATATTTTTACAAGTAATCCATTGAATTTCTCCCCTTCTGGTCATATCTATAATTCTGTACTTAGTGTAGAAGAAATGATACGTCCATAATGCATTCAAGCAACAACAACAAGTACCTTTGGAAGCGAAAGCATGAGAAAAGGTTGCAAGTAAGATCATGCCCGTAAGGCGTCATCACAGTTCAAAAAAGGTTTTGCAACTAACACTGGATATAAACATTTATCCTAATAGGGTTTCTCACATAACTAACAGATTGCCCCAAGTAATATATTCCGCGCCATGTTCTTTAAGACCCTGGTGACAACGTGTGGATAAATTCACTTCAAATTCGATACGTTCTTTACTGGAGCTGCAGTTTTGGAAAGTGCACCATCTTGCAAAACTAATATTCGTGACTTGGCATCTGTGTTATAATGATCTTACCTAAAGCCATCCAGTTACTTTGCAAGTCGACTGCCTGCTTCGGAGGTTTTACCAAGAAAAGTGGACAACTGATGAAGTTTACATTAAATCCCACTAGACAGATCTTTAGCGAATGTATGAATATAATAAACTGTATCTCAAATTCGACAAATGGCTATTGCTGCTTACTCAGATTGTGAATCTCGTCCATCACAATAACTTTGAATAAAAAAATCGGACCTTACTTCCAACTGGACTAAAATCACGAATATGATATGTACATTGCCGTCCTTTTTTCTTTTTTCTTTTTTTTCATTTCCTATTAAATCCCCAACTCTGCTAATCCCCAACTATGATTTGTTAGACAAATTACTATCACGTGAAAGTCGGATTCAGAATACTCTTTTGAGTCGGATTCAGAATGCGAGTCATAGAATTCGCGAATTCTATGACTCGCGCCAGCAACTTGATCTAGCAATCGCCTTATATTCTACTTCGAACCAAAAGAAGATCATCACATTTGTAGAAGACTGCACTTTTCCATTGTATGGACTATGCTGAAATCGAAAATTTTGTCTGTTTTTTATACTACCTGACCAATAGTTTAGAAATAACTGTTGTTTTCTGCTGTTGTCGAAGCATGTTTATTGAATAACTTGTAATACGAGTATAATAATGGTATCTTGAGTTCAGCTACATCTTCTCCAGAATTTCTCTTTGGTTTTAAGGCTATATGAATATCCGAGTAATCAGCAGTGTTCAACTTCAAATATTTCATTTCAACAGAGGAAAGAATCTCTATTGAAAATGTTTTACTTATTTCCGAATACCTTTCACTGATTATGAAAGCGATTATTTTTTCTTAATATTGCCATATAAATATCAACAGAATGTGTATACGTTACTTGGCTTGCTGATATGTTATCTATCGCTGTTTATTTTACATGTTTATTATTTTTTTAACCGACATAGGCTTACTTAAGTGTTGAGTTGCTTGGAATTACTGCCAAAACAACTAAAACTCTTAGATTTATCAGTGTCTGATAACCGATGATGTTCTCCTGTCGGTTTGCCTACTTTGGAGGATGAAAAATTGAGTTTCTCGCAAGAAAAACCCTCCACTTCCGAATGACACTGGCTAACTCACCTTAATATGGAAAACACAAAAGGGCTTGGAAACTACAAGTTCCTTGCGCTCTAGTTGAAGCGTAAGATTTCAACTAAAGGTTCCTCACGTTCTAGGTGATATTCGCTCCGCGAACTCCAACCAAAGTGTGGCTTATTGAAGAATAAAGTCTTATATCTGTTTTTCTTTTAACCAAACACACCTTAGAAGTATGTAATAAACTGCATTGATTCATTAGATGTTCCATCCCGCACTTTTCTTTGTGAAGTTTCATACATATCCTTACATGTAACATCTTTCCCTCCAACACAACACAGCGAAATAATGCACATAAGTGCACGAAAGACGGTAGAAATTCTTCTCCTTATTTTCTGTCTTTGATCATCTACTATACAACCTTGATATAGCTCCATCCAACTGTGTATATTCTGGAACGTGGAAAAACATTAAAGAGAATATCAGTTGGTATCACATGATGAAATTAAGACAGAATTTCATCATGTGATACCAATCAAGAAGATGTAGTTTCGTCATATAGAATCCAGAATTTCATCAAGAAGATGTAGTTTCGTCAAATAGATGCTCAGTTCTGTTTGAAGTGGATTCATGCAACTACCAGAAATATAAACATAAACAGCAAACTGATTATCTTCAGAAATATTGCAGAATAAAATCGAGGGAAAGTTTTTAATAAAACTCTTACTCTATTGCTGAAAAAAAGCAAGATTTTCAGCACCTATGTAAAGAAAAATGAATTGTTAATTGAATTATTATATATTAATGTGCAATTTAATTTGTTCGCATGTAATAACTCTGCCCTTGATTAACAGGTTTTATTGAAATAACCTATTCAGAATTTTTAAATTTTTACTAAATATATAGAAGCACATCATTATAGTTGAAATCAAGGTAGTGGCAAAACGCTATCAAATATAATCACATAACTAAATGGCCATTACAAAACTAAGTGAAGAAGCCAAAAGCAGGTCTGATTTCAGTTGCTGTAGTAGTGACTAACTATATGAGAATGTTATATTGCAAAACACACCTCTTTTTTTTTATTCTCGGATCATTTCCATAATTTTTAAATTTACAATACGCCTCCAGTATATAAAAATAGGTAGTTTACCGTTTTATTCGAAGCCATCAATATAAACTGCTAAGATCTCTCCAGGGGATCCTGATTGTTAGCGTACAGTAGACTAATATTTCTCAACTGCCGGGCCGTGGGCAATTATATTCCAGTTCTCACACGTGGTGTGAATTCTAGAACAACCATGTCTATTACCACACCCATCGTATTAGCTTACAGCCTTTAAAAAAAAAATCGAATATCTGCATGATTCATTTTAAGTGCATTTTGTAAAATGCGTTATCTACCATTGTGTTTAGTTCATCTGTAATAAACGGGTGTGTAACATGCAGCGCAACTAGAAACAAGCCACACTGTTATATCTCTTCAGCTTCAACAACAACAAAAAAATCTATTAATGATGTTTAGTTCTTTAGTTCTAGAAAAGAAACCCTGTATGGATACATCAGAAAGTAGAGAATTTTTAATTGATGAAGGTTATTTAGGATGAAAGTTGCACACACTTGTTACTTAAAATAACTTCTGGAAATTTTAGTAAGCAGTTAAAGTTACCAGACTAAAAGGACTACTGTCCAATAAAACTGAGTCGTTAGTATAATAGCAAACATGAAACATTACAGACTAATTTGCTTCCCGTTAATGATTAAGAAATTTGCCTTCAAAGTGTTTCGCGTTTGATTAAAATATTTTGTAGCATAATTCTTACTTATTCCTTCGGATGCATATCTCAGTAGGTCAATGTATCCACCACACGCACATCATGGAAGGATTTTGCTGATGGAATCTCGGTGTTTTTATCCATCAAAAGAGACAAATAGGCCAAAAGAGAAAAACGCAATTAACGGAGATAGTACAATATCCTGACATTCTTAGAAGCTTCGGCTGTTCCCATTTGACATATTCTTAGATGCTGTATGATCACTCATTGAATTCTGGGAGTGAAGTCTTTGAAGAAGAACGATAAGTGGTAGAATCCCACATATCCTTTCCACACAGAATGAGGGGGAAATCACAAAACATCCGTCCTACAGTCGGACTGGCACCCAGACCTGTTAGTTGGAGAATGTTTACTATCCACGCGGCTAATCAGTCCGGAAATTTATTAAACGCAAATTTATTAAAGTAAGCTTTTTCTAGGCTTCAGCTTGCACTTGTTCCCCACCAGTGAGGAATATTTAAGTTATTGTCCTTTATAAAGCCACAAATAAAACATGCACATCATTTAAATTGTGTAACAACTGAATCAAAACACTGGAAATGAAGGGAAAATGTTTAAGATTCGGGTTATAAGTAATGCGAAATTGATGATTAGAAAAACAAAAGTCGGATTAACTTTAGAGAACTCACTTCTAATTGCTTTTGTTATCGATAATTTTTTAAATAAATTTTGTTATTGACAACTTAGTCACGCAATATTCTTTTCTTCTTGTCAAAAACTTTCGGTGTCTTTATTATTTTTTTTTTCTAGTGCTGATTGACTTACCCTGCACAAAGATAATTATGTTATACATAATTGTAGGTTCATTAAAGTAAAAAGGCATTTGTTATTCTCTTAGCAGATTATTCATAGTCAAGTACATTGTTATGGGATTTATAGTGGAAACGATTTTTCTACTCTTTGTCTAATTCAGTAATGTTGTCCATCCAGAATGGATTACAGCTGGCATGTTTCCAACTGAAGATGTTGTCACAGTGTAATAAAAATAAGTGTCTGAGTGAAGGAAATTGTTAAGAAATCAACAGATGCCAATCACTTAAACTCTATTGCGGTAATGTAGAACTCTATTTCATGGAGAATTCTATTTAATGGTGACTCTATTTTACTTCCGTAAAATAGAGTCACTGAAAAAAGAAACAGCATCATTTCTAAAACTGCGTTGATGGCATGCAACTGAAGTAAACAAAAGCAATAATGTTTTCCCATTTCACAGATTTAGGAAAAGGTGTAATTAAAAATGTCAAAAACACTACTTTCTGCAAAAACTGAAAGCAAAAATTGTAAATTTTTAATAGTTATGGGAAAAAGTATGGAAAAGCAAAACTTTTTAATAATTTTTGACTTTTTCCTGCTGAGAAGTCTACCAAAAGAAATATATTTTCTTTATGTTCATATAAATGTCTCTCCTGGTGAAATGTTTCTTTATACACCGTTTGGAAAGATATCAAGGGACACCGTAGTGTGTGAAGAACAAACAACCATGGCGCCCACCTTAATAAGATGTAGAACTCATTTTGCTGCAATGGCTGCAGCATTCCGATGGGACATACATTCGAGAAACGTAAGATAGCGATCAATAGGGGATTTTGGACCATTCATCCTGTAGGCATCTAATGACGGTTTTGAGCTGTTGTGTGATGAATATCTCTTGACCTCATCTAACGCTCCGGTTCATCCCACAGATAGGGTTAAAATCAAGGCGCTGAAGAGGCCAGTTGAGTGTAGTGACGTTCATGTCCACAAACAACGCAGTTCTAGCAGCAGCAGCAGCACCTGTGATACGGTGCATTTTCTTGCTGAAAGGGACAAATGGTCAGTTCCATAGAAACGCCACAAAGCAGGAAGCATTGCATTGTTCAGAATTTTAATTTTTCTTATCATTACAAACAGAAGTCCGTCGCTAAAGCAGGAAAAATAAGATCATACCTTGACACCGCTACCTCCAAATATCATAGTTCGGTTATGCCCTCTAGTAAGAGGCGCTCACCGAGTATCCACCACACCCACATCCTTCCATCTGCTCGATAACACATTCGTCACTCGACAGCACAGCTTTCCAATCTTTCACATCCCATTGTATAAGCTCTTTGTACCATTGAAGACAATGGTCAGTTCAATAGAAAGTTAGTTCGGATAATATAGGGCTTGCATATTGCGTTCTTACCATCGAACTTTTTTGCTCTCTTGCTCTTGATGTGATGCAACTTTATTAGTGAAGACTCAAGTACTAACGCTTGCATAATACAGGTTCAAAATCACAATCTATTGTGCAGCTGCTTTATACTCATTTTTCTTACTTTTTACTCCTAAATTACTCCTAAATCATTGCTCAGGTCTTTTATTACAATGTAACAAGCGTATGCATTGTAACATGTGTATAAAAAGATTCTTACAATATTTTTATGCGCATTGATAAACAAGTGTCAATGACGCGGCACGAAATATTAGATGATTCAGTTTAGGAGTATGATTTACACAAACGAGTGACTCACTTGAAAAGAGTGTATGTTTTGAATTATAAACTACAGAAACAGAAAAGAAAACGATTTTAAAGTTACTCTCAAAAGCAGTGATACATAACAAGAAAACCTATTTGCATATAAAAAAAGCTTTTTATATTGTTAATTAAAAATGACAAATTGATATGAAGGAGTAGTAATAAATTAAACATATCGCTGAACAGTCACTGAACTATCTCTTGCAATTCAAAAACATATGTTATTAATAAATTAAAGTAAAATATTAAAAATATTATTTACGTTCTTCTTTTTTTTTCTTTGTTCATACAGTTCAGTATTTTGATTGTAAGATCGTCCAGAAATATTTCTTTCTCAGTATTTTTCTTTTAAATATAATACGTTTTGCCTTTTGTTGTTGACCATGTTTCACAACCATAGGTTAACATCGGGCGGAGATTGCTTAAATAAAATTGTCTTCGGGTTTTCTTGATAATATTCTGGATTTTCGGCGTTACAAGATTGTAGAATATTTGCGATTGGCATTCTCAGTTCTCTCGATCTATCCACATTCTGAATGATTCTTTACCATATTCATACTGTTTTTCTATTCCATGGTAATCATGGAATCTCCTTTTTAAAGGGTCATAATATCGCCTGTTATCGCAAATATCGCAAAATGGATTTCTTCTTTTCTTTTCTTCTTGCACCTGCTACTCGAAATTCATACGTACATAAATTGATACATAAATTTCAGTTGTTGCGTATGTCCGCAACATTCGCAAACGATTTCCAGCTTTTAGAATTTTTTCTGCAGTTTTATTTTCTATAGATGCATTGTTATTTTTAGTGTTTCAATATTCACGACTTCAGTCAGAAATAGTTCATCAATGATGAGTCCTCAACATTTCTGCCACATCTGTATGAGGTCGGCTTGCTGAGAGTTGAAAAACCCTGGTTCTAGACGGGATTCTAACTCTGAATTTAATGTCAAAAATTATAATTGCAATTGTGTGGAAATTGAAAGAATATATATATATATATATATATATATATATATATATATATATATATATATATATATATATATATATATATATATATATATATATATATATATATATATATATATATATATACTACTTTAAATATTTAGATATAGAATTGGCCTAAACCTTGAACTGGAGTTAACGCACAACCAAACGAAATTTTTAGTTATAAAAAATATACCGCAATCTTAAAAATTCGCCAAGCAAAACGATCCGGCCATTATGGATCAAATACGCTTCCTCATATGCTTCGTATCCATCATATATTTCAATGTAATATCAATGGTATTATAATTTTAATATGCACTTCGCATCCATCATAACCTTGACGTCCATAGACGTCTTGGCCGGTAGCGTGGTTAAATAGACGTATACAATACATTTCAGCTATTAACTATAAATACGATTTGTATTGCGGAGCAACGACTATTCCCCACTTTTTAACTTTTTTTTTGTCCATTTTTCAACTTAACATTTAATGTTATGTCCAGTGTTATCATTTATTGTGTGTAACATTTATAAGACTGTTCTATTTCTCGATTAAAATACACGGTAATAAATTAATATCTTTGCTGTTCTTGGAAAATAAAAAGACGTGGGCGTGCATTAATAATAAAAAAGTTTTTAAGAAGAATGGCTGCGAATTGTATTTTTTTATTTTATGCATTTGAATTTTAAATTTTCATTATTGATTTTAAGACTTTGTTTCCATACACACGTCATTCTCCTTGAAAACAAAGTAAACAAAAACACAGATGCTATTAAACATGCGTATTGAATGTCTTTTTACATTTTATCATTTTTATTCTACCTTAAATTTAAAATAAACCACATTAAAACGCATTGCGGTAACCATTACATCAATTTAAGGTCAGTAGCTTAGTAATAACTCTCATATAGTTAATTATTCATGTTACTTGTTCGCTTATGAAACAAACACACAATTACGTATGCTAATAAAGTTGTCAGTCATCCCCACTATTTGAATTAAAAGTGGGGCGTACTTTGAGGTAACGCCATTGATCATTAGACTTCCTACTTCTCAACGGTTGTAAACTACTATGCTGGGGAAACATGTTAAACTTTTCCAAGTTTATCATTTCTGTTCAGTAAGGTAACGTACTTTTCATTTATAAATTATAACAATCATTAACCTAAATTACCGTCAATTAAGAACAGATGATTTTTTGAAATGCATGATACTTATAAGCAGTGCTACCGAAGCAAATGAGAACGTCAAGTTTAAGAGAGAAGGGGGGATAAGAAGGGGGGGAGTATTTCTGGCATTGATTTCTCTTTTTCTCGTTTTCAGCCTAACAGTTTATTCCGTAATAGCATCGAAATTTAGTATTTAGTAAATTTAGTGCAACAAAGCATTTTAATATTGATATTAAAGATAAAGTAGTTCATCGATTTCCTTGTTTCATTGTTATATTTGTTATTCTTTAATTCAATAATAATTATTATTACTGTGTGTGTGTGTGTGTGTGTGTGTGTGTGTGTGTGTGTGTGTGTGTGTGTGTGTGTGTGTGTGTGTGTGTGTGTGTGTGTGTGTGTGTGTGTGTGTGTGTGTGTGTGTGTGTGTGTGTGTGTGTGTGTGTGATTAAAAAAATAGAACAAAATGCTTAGCTGACACTGTACTAATGTACTGTAACGAGTAGTTCTATCAGTTCGGTTCAAAATTTAACTCTGTGTGTGTATGTGTGTGTGTGTGTACAATGAAAAAGTAATGATTCGTCTCTGTAGTGCAAATTGCTTGTGTGAATTGAACTGCCTACAAGTGAAAGACTGAGAAGATTTTGGTTCTGAGATTGTGAAAGAAATCATTTCGCATTTCTGTGCTACTTCGCAATCCATAATATCGTGCAAGTTAAAGAGTAAACTACCAGTTTCTACTTCTGTAGAGGTCATTTGGGGCAGCAGTTCACTCGTCAAAGTATGGAATACCAAATTAACACCGACAAAAAAAGAAGTGACAAAAAAGTAGCTTTGCCATGCTTGCTATCCATGTTGTTATTAAGAGGGCAAGGGCCTGAGGATGATATGACAGGCTGGTGAATGGCCTCTGCCAAAGGAAGTAATGGGGTGGGATAGCAGAAGAGGAGGAGGAGGAGGAGGAGGAGAAGGAAGGGTAAAAGTTGCATGAATCGATGAACTAGTTCCTTGGCGGCCAGGTAGCGTCACGCTATATGTGTCAAACATACCGACGTTAGTTCACACAGGAAGAGCAACGAACCTTTTCAAGGAGACCAAAAGGATAGTGAATGAAACCACGAAGACGCGTCAAAATCAAGAAAAAACAAACAGGATATGGTAAACAAGTTACTAGGGAGGGTGTCATACATTTAAGGGGAGAGATAAGCGAATGGACAGTTACGACTTCAATGCAAAGATGGACGACGACCCCATAACCAGAGAGAATTCCTCGTTAATGAGATAGTGCTTGCATATAGTTACCTCTGAAGCCACTGCGGTCTGAAATGATGCAATTGTGGATGTCTGACTTGAATGAGAACTAAAGTGAATTTGAACATACATCTGCACGCCTACACGCACACTAGTCAAACCGTCAAATCGATCATCCTGTAATACTCTGATGCGTTTCACCGACGGAAACGCCTCCAGTGTATGCCAGATGTCCATTTATTTGTATTTGTTGGACACGTGAGTGTATTCTACGGAGTGCCATTCGCAAAATAAGAAGTTAAATCTTAATTTTAAAATGCTTCAAGTTATGGTAAGTTAAGATAAGTAAAGTTCATTGGTTGTTTTAAGACTATGGACAGTATGAATTCTGTGTCTAATAACTATATGTATTATGTAAGCCTTTTGCATGTTATGTGAGATGAAAACCTTCAATTTTCATGAGGGAAAATGTCACTTCCATATAAGACTGACTAACTCACATTCAGCTTTTTTTAAAAAATAAAAAATAAAAAAATAGGCCATTATCAAGATTCTTCTCGCGATGCAATAGGAACACGAGATCTTTCTCAACAAAAGGCTTTCTTGCTACCGATTGCTCTCAAGAGGTCGTTGGTAAGTCAAGTACAGATTAATAATTATTCGAAACAAGCTTTATATATACCATTTAACTGTCAAATTATATAATTATATAAATTACAACAATTACACAAGTATTATTAATATGATATATTGTACATTATTTAAAAATAATGTATTTGTAAATAATTTAAGAGTATAATATTTTAGAAGTAAAAGTAGTATACACATAAAACTTAAACTTATTTTGTCTATCAAACTATTAATAATAATATTATCAATTCTTATATTTTATATATATTTTTTGTAGTATTCGTTTTTAACTTGTAATTAGTAATATTAACCAGATTTATAGATATCTTACTCTAATTTTAATCATTTTAAATAAGGATACTCATTTGGGATAAGTATAATCATTTTAGTTAAGTATACTCATTTGATTAGCCATCTTTTGATCTCTTTGTGCAAATATGGATTGGTTTCGTTCACCAGAGATAGCATATATTATAATACTTTAAGAGTGCATAGTTGCATCACAATCAAAAACAAAATACAAAGCCAGCTGTCAACAGCATTCTATTAGGTTGAGTAGCTCCATCTTTCAATTCTAAGCATAGAAAAGTCATTCGTATTTAGTCTCACAGTCTAGTTAGTATTTTTTTCCCTTTGATTTTGCTTGTTTGTCATTGACCACGTTGATGTTCTTAAAGCTTAGCCAAATGAAGGGGAGGGGGGGGGAGAGAAGACTGTAACAGTGTCAATAAGAATAATAAACTGGAATCTCATCAATTACAGAGTTTGGCAAACAAAAATGTCAGTGAGTTTGCAAATTACTTGTTAGCCAACACCGTTTATACTGATCAAGACTGCATACATCTAACCGCAGATGCTGATATGTCTATAATTAGGTCTAATAACCTTTAATCTCGGGCGAGCATATGGAAAAAAAAAAATAAAATGCCATCTGTACATTCATGGAGAGGGGTGGGGGGTTAAAAGTAGGTAATTACAATTTTATGGGATACCTGGAAAGATAATTCGCGTAATAAACAGTCGTGCGTTAGGCATGGGTTGTTGCACGAGGTTCATGAACGCTAACGGGAAACTGGTAGGAATAGAGGGAGGGGATGAACATCCGTTAACAAAGGTGATATAATGAGGCTTTATGTCTTAGCTAGTTTGGGTACTTTAAGTTAACTGTGGCCCAGTGGCTAAGACTAGAGTAATTATGCGATCCAGACACAATCAGATCATACAGACGTGACTAGATGATGATTCAGTTCTGTAAAACTCATTTGTGTCAAATTCATAACGGCAGGTTGAGAAAAGTGGACCAGCCGCTGGTTTCATATGATGCCAGCCGACCGTAACATTTCAAGGTCAAGGCCGTCCTCTTTCTTACATTAAGTGATGCTTTTCGATCGGATAAAAGTACGTCTGGCGAAAGTTTATGGAAGATATAACAGTTGTCTTCTCATAAATGATACAGTGGTTGCTTTCATAAAATTCGGTTTCATGTTGTTGAATTTTGTAATTCATAAATTTGATTACAGAGTTTTAATTTTCAAAAACACATATCATTCAATATATTTTTATTGTTGACATTTGACAAAATCTCTGTATCTGTTGAATGCATAGGGAGATTAGGAAAATTATTTTGTATAACCGAATGTTAAGTGCACTCTGTGATCAAAATTCTCAGATATAAATACGTAATTCCTTTTGTACAGTTGATTCCTGTTGAAGGATTAACACAGTACTTACTTTGAATTTCCATGAATAAATTCGATACCTCCATACCTTAACCATAATTATTAGATTTCCCTAAAGGAAATAATGTATGTGGTTGTCAACAAAAAAAAACAAAATAAAATAATATATAAATAATAAAATGTCCATAACAAGGCGAATAAATATGATATTACTTCAATTCAATATTTTGATTTGGAATTACCTGAATTAAGTGGCTTGTTACAAAATATTAATTCCCAACTGTAGACAAGGAAAGAATAACATCCACCCCAACAAATCATTTTCACGTTTTCAAGTGCGACAAATTGTGCCTTCAGTGATTAATAAGTAATTTCTAAAAGTAATTTATTTAAATGAACTTTTGAATATAATAAGGTAAATATAATATCGTAAACATGGCTGTTCAGTTATATAATTTCAATATCGTAAACAAATGAAGCAGTGCAGTGGACCATCATCAAACTTCAAGATGTGATATTTATGCTAACTGCTATTTATTTTATGTGTATAAATGAAAATGTGTTTACATATAAACATTTTCAGTTTACTCTTCAACTGTTTCTTCCTATCCTATCCTAATTTACTCTCACGCGTAGACCTACACATTTTACCTGTAGGTATTCGGAACCGAAATCCTACGGAATAGGTCGGTTACTCCATATTCGTAGAGGTGGCCTATGTCTGTATAAGCATGTGTTCGTGGAGCCAGTTTACCTGTTCTAGGGGACGAAAAACCCGAGTTTCAGGTTGGAAAAATCCCCTACCTCCGTATGGGACCGGCAACTCACCTCTATTCGAAAGAGGCCAAATAAAAGTTCCTCACGTCACTGACGGGAATCGAACCCGGTCTTTCCCCCCAAATGGGCTTCGTCTACTGACTGAGCTACGGTGGCTTGTAACTGTTTCTTACACTATATTTTAAAAAATTATAGAAAGAACACCTGATGTTTCGCAAACTTATTTCAAGAACATTGTTGCCTTCTCCGATCTCGTTTGGCCCCAATTACAAATACCACTCTCTTCAGCAAATCAAATTTTCTACAGAATTACACTGGCACGTGTTTTGATTCATTCCTCAACAAAATGGTAATCAGTTTCTATGACGAAATTAGACATACTGGTATCCTCTCAACCCATTTTCTCAAACCATGTCTCCATCTTTGAAGATGGTGCAGCAGAGTTTTCCAACATAATAATAATAGTCTTAGTCCAAACTGGAGGGAAAATGGATAATACCACGACAGCAGACTCAATGCTTAAACTTATTCATGCAATTTGAATATATATCAAAATTCGTCATTCAGTAGTTACACCTCCAGTGGTGTATTCTTCAATCCCAGCAAGTTTACAGTCCGTAGATCAAACTCAAGCATTGTACTAAGCTGGTTTTACAAGGAAATCAAAGCTATGGAATTCCGGATGTAATCTTTAGAACAAATCCCAGCAACAACTTCCTACATCAGTAGATTCTCTCAAATTGTCAACTCGAAGCTCAAATTTGAATTTTCTGTTGTATAATCAAAGTATAGTCATCTATAGTTGTTAGGCCTTTGCTCAGTCAGTCCACTGGTATTGTTGAATCTTGATTGCAGGCTTTTGAGTGTCTTCCCTTTATTTGAATACGTTTTAGAGGACTAAAGTCCAAATAATGGGAGCGGATTTTAGATTAAATAACATTGGTTATTTAACCAGCAAGAGCTATTTGAACTTGATTAGAAAAAGTGCACGAATCTGGAGACCGCAAATATTAAGTCTATTAATAAGATAAATTAAATTGTCCATCTCCTTGTCAGAATCGTTACAGTACCAAAGTCTATAAATGAGGTATTTAAGACAAATAAAGCCCGTTTAAAAAAAAAAATCACATTTACGGTAAGTTGCGCCGGTTTGGTTTCTTACACACACACACACACACACAGAGAACTATAAACTGAGCTATAAACTACTATATGATTTTATTTTTTGGTGATTGCTCAGAATAGTTACTTATTTTATTGCTAAAGACCTCTGAAAATGTCAGAAGTTAAGAAGAAACGGGGTCTTTGGACTGATTAAAGACTAGAAGCAGCTATGAAAGCTGTGCAAAGAGGACAACTATCACAACGTGCAGCATCAGAACGCTATGGATTACCTAGAAGAACATTGAGGAACCATTGAAAGACAGAGAAGATGACGAAAAGATTAGGAAGAAATACTGTGCTAACAAAAAAAAAAAAAAACAAGAGAAGAACTTGGTAGAAAGAATAGTAAAGTTTGCTTCAATTGGCGTCCCATTTAACTCCAAAAGCTACACGCAGGCAAACTTTTATATTTTGCGAACAAAATGAAATTAGGAATAACTTCAATAAAGAAAGTGGCCTCACAGGAAAAGATTGGTTGAAGTTATTTTTAAAGAGAAACCCAGCAATTTCTAAACGTGAAGCTCAATTTTTGAATCCTGCTTGAGCTGTAAGAACATGCACTAATCCTCCATCTTGTGATTCAGATAACTCCGATGATGAGATTCCATTGGCAAATCTAAAAACAAAGAACTCTTTGAAGTCATCGTTTCAGGAGTTAATGACAACGCCAAAATATGCAGTTGTAAAGGCAACACCACGAAGAAAAGCTTTTAAATTATAAGGGCCAGAGAGTGACCAAAGATCTTTTCGAAGAAAAGGATAGTAAGAAAGAGAAGGCTGCCACTAAAAACAGGAAGAACCAAAAAATAAAAATAATAATAAAGGAACAAAAAGTGTCAAAAGAGGGGCGGTATTGCCATGGATGCAGAGAAGAAAAGGTTGCTGATATGAGGCAATGCACTTGGTGTCTTAAATGGTACCATGAAAAGTGTGTTGGTCTCACCAAAGAAGAATGTGGCGTATTTGTATGCCCTTATGCCCTAATAATTGTGATTAAGATTAATAATAATTAAAAATAATTGTTATATTCTTTTTTAAATATTTAATTTTGTTCAAGGGCTTTATTAAACTACTATGGTTTAATTAGGCCCACTCAAGGTGTTTTTTAAAGACTTAGTTAAAATATAAATTACTGCAAGAATTGTTCTTATTTGTGATTTTTTTAATTAGTGATAATACAAACTTTAATATGAACACTGCTCTTTCAATTAATCTAAACAATTGTCTAACTTATTCAAATTTTAAATAAGGTGGGCCTTATTTGCCTCAGGTACCTTATATATAATATAAATGCATGTATTATATGCATTTATGTCAATATTTATATTATTATATTCTGTATAGTTTCTATTTATATTCATATTTAATTATTTTCTATTTTTTTTTTTAAATTAGACATTTTAATGAGAAATAATCCCACGATTTCTGGGATTATTTCTAATTAAAATGTTTTACCCACATGCGTCAGTGCTATTGTAAATTTAATCTGTGTGCGTGCGTGAGTGCGTGCGCGTGCGCTTATAGTTGATCTGTTTCTGTGTATTTTCGATTAAGACGACGTCATTCTACTACGTATATGTCACTAATAAATTAGTTGCTATCATTTTGAATTTGATTTAATCAAATTAAAAACGTGATCAACGATACACCATTTCACTATTTTTATGCATGCCGCTCTACATATTAATTAAATGGAAAAAACTGATGAAATATACAAGACACACCATAAAACAACATGGAAGATTTTGCTTGAATTGTTTAGTTTAGTGAAAAAAAAAAACAATTTAGGTCAATAACAATGGCTCAGTCGCATTGCGAACCACGTTGGTGGACACAAGACTTACATCGACAGGCACACCATCTGAGGCACTCTTTTATGTGGATAACTGCGCTGCCTAATATTGACCTTTTCTTTTTACTTTGCTAAAAAATCTTTTGCAATGTTAACAGAGCATTAAATAAGTTTGAAGACAAACTAATTTATCATTTTTCGTCGGATATATAGTTTTAAAATAATAAAGGAATTTGTACAGAAATACAAATGCGAGTGTTCTATTAGAAAGAGAGAGAAAGAGAAAACAGAGAACTCCTTTGTTTCTTTATGTCTAGCAAGCTAAAATCAGTGAATACTGAATCACAATTTCACGCCCTACTTTGTACATATTTAATATCATTTTATAGAATTAACAGCTTATATAAATTAAAATTAGAGGTATTATAGAAAGGACCAAAAAATGATAACACATTTGTTTAATGTTTCAAAGATTACAAATTCATTAAATATCCTTGAACAGTGGTAGTTTCTCAAACTTAGATTGTTGAGTCGCAGGTGGCATCGTAAAATATGGACTGTTCCAAGTAACGCTGTTTTTTGTAGACCATATATGATCAATTTGTTGATGTTTAATTCTTGTAAATAGTTGGATAGCTTCTTTAAAATTGCAAGTGCACCGATAATAATTGGGATGACTTTGGTGTGTTTAAGCCACAGCCGCCCACCTTTGATTGACAGATCTCGATATTTAGTAATTTTTTTCCAGTTCTTTGTTGTTAATGTTGTTATCACTGAGTACTGCGATATCAATAATCCAAACCTGTTGATGTTCGACAATTTTGATGTCAGGTCTATTGTGTTCCAAATTGTACTGTAAAGTCCCAGAGAAATATTTCTGTTTCGTTTTCCAATACTGTCTTATTTTATGCTGCTACCAGTTATCAGAAGTAGGAAAGTCATATTTTTTGCATACATGCCAATGAATTATTTGGCCACTTTGATCATCGTGGTATTTATAATCAGTTTGTGCTGCAGGCACTGATTAGATGTTCTACAGTCTCATCTTTCTGATCGCATAATCTGCATTTGCTGTTATTATTGATGTTCAAAAGTTGTGCTTTGATTGCATTAGTTCGTTAATGCCTGTTCTTGAGCTGCTAGAATAAATCCTTCTGTTTCTTTTTTAAAATATCTATATTGTAGTCACTGTCACGTCTTGTTCGCGTCAATATTTTCATTCTCGAAGAAATTGGCCATTCAAAGGTTTATTTTTTCCAGCGCACATATCGGTTTTTCTTCTGTTCCTTTTTGTAATCGGATTTGTTTCCTCTTGCTTTTAGAAGGCCCTCTTGTGTAATTGCTTGAAGCATTGGCTCAGATAAAATTATTATTATCATCATCATCATCATCATCAAATTCCTGCCATGTACCCTCAAAGGGTGTACAAGATATGATAGTACTACATGAAAAATTTACATCATTACTAACTTCCTATCTACAATTTTCCTTCAAATCAGTCTTTTACTTGTTAAGATTCCAAAATTACCAGATCTTATATTTCTATCGTCTAAGGCACTTTGTACCGTATCAATCCACCTATATCTTGGTCTTCCTCTGGGTCGTTTTCCTGCCCACCTGGCAGAGAACACTTGTTTTGTTAATCTTTCCTCGCCCATTCTGTTTAAGTGACCATACCACCTGAGATTAGCTCTGCTAACGCATTCCTGGATGCTGACAATGTCAAGTTCTTCCTAATATTCTCGTTTTTAATATAATATTGCCATTGATACCTTTCACGCCTCTAATCTTTCTCAGGACTCTCATATCTGCAGTCTCTAGTCTTTGGTCAAGGGTTTTACTTCTGACCCAGCTCTCAAATCCATAAGTTAACACTGGTTTGAACACTGTCTTGTATACAGCTAATTTAGTGTTCCGACTAATTTCAGTCTTATTCCATATGACTTTATTCAATTGACTTCCTACCATACCAGCTTTGTTGATTCTGTTGTCTATTTCCATATTTAATTTACCATCTTCACTAAAAATGGTGCCTAAGTAGCTGAAATGTTTTACTTGTTCCACAGGTCCTCCATTCACAACGCAGTTGACATTTTCAATGATTCTGCCTATTTTCATTGTCTTTGTCTTTTTATTGCTGACCTTCATACCATATCTATTACAACAGTTATTCGATTTAGTCAGAGAATCTTGCAGATTTGTAGCGGATTTATTTAGAAGTATAACATCGTCCGCATAAAGCAAAGAGCTGACATTAACATCTCCAATTTTGATATCCTGTTTAATACCACTTTCCTTCATAATGTAATCCATATAGATAATGAATAACAGAGGGGAAAATGTACATCCTTGTCTCACACCAGATTTAACACTTACAACTCAAATAAAGACTAAATATTGCTTGATATAATGCCCCATTGACACCATATAACTGTAGCGTATTGAATAGCTTCTCTCTTGGCACCTTGTCATATGCCTTTTCCAAATCGATAAAACTTAAATACAGATCTTTGTTATATTCCCATGATTTCTCCACTATTTGTTGTAAATTGAAGATCTGATCCTGACAGCCTCTATTTGACCTGAATCCAGCTTGTTCTTCACCAAGCTTTTCTTCCACAATTCTTCTCAATCGTCTCTCAAGTATACTTGCATATATCTTACCAGGAACACTCAATAGGGATCCGCCTCTGTAATTCTCACATTCAGTTTTATTTCCCTTTTTATATATGGGTACTATGAGAGCTCTACTCCAATCATCGGGAATTTGTCCATCTGTCCAATAATTCTGAACTATGCAGTGCAGCCACTGTAAGACTCTTATACCACCATACTTCAGCATTTCTGGTCGAATATCATCTACTGCTGCTGCCTTTCCACATTCCAAGCCTTTGATGGCTTTTTCTACTTCAAGTATGGATATGTATTCCTGACTGCATGCCTGGTCAGTGTTTTTTTACCACCGTGCTGTCATTACTGCTATTTTCATTTAGCAAATTTTCAAAGTAATTACTCCATACTTCAAAGATATCTTTTTCTCCCGTTTTCATGTCACCTTTGTCATCTCTAACTCCTTTTACAGCACTCTTTCCTCCATTCCTAAGCTTCTTCAACAACCTCCAGAATATTTTGCCATCTTCTTGATATTTATTTTCTATGTTCTTGCCAAAGTCCTCCCATGACTTTTGTTTAGCTAGTTTTACACAGTGTTTAGCTTTCTTGCATTTGTCTCTGTATTCTCTAAGAGCACAAGCTGACATTTGCCAGGAACTTTTGATATGCTTTCTTCTCTTCCTTCACTGCATCTTTAAATTCCTGTGTCCACCATGGAGTTCTAATTTTTCTATCCTTGCAGACAACTTCACCACATGCCTCTCTAGCTGAATCAATCAGGGTTTTCTTCAAGGCTTGCCACTGAATCTCCAAGGTTTGGTTCTCTTTCATTTTTTCTTCAATAATCTTTGTGTATTTTAGTCTACAGTTCACACCTGAGAGCTGCTCAACTTTTATTCGCTTTACAACTTTCTTACGTGTCATTCTTTTCAATATGAAATTCAATTTTATCCTGCTCAAGACTAAATAGTGATCACTTCCAATTTCAAATCCTCTGAACACTCTGGTGTCCTGCACGAGGGAGAAAAAAACATCACTATCAACAATAACATAGTGAATGAGATTTTTCTTATTCCTTGCCTCTTCTCTCCATGTGAATTTGTGCACATTTCTATGTTGGAACATGGTGTTAGTAATAACCATGGTGTTAGTAATAACCAGTCCATGTCCTGAGCAGAAATCCAACAGGTATTTGCCATTATTATTAGCTTTGCTCTTTTCTCCAAATTTTTCCAATACATTTTTGTATGTCTGACAATCACTTCCTACTCTGCTATTTAGATCCCCAACAAGGACCAACTTTTCCTTTTTGAGAAAGTCAGTAGCTTTCACTAGAGCCTTAAAAAATTCCTCCACTTCTACCTTAGTAGAACCTTCTGTGGGACCATAGACACAAATAATTCTCATTGTCCAGATCCCCATTCTCATATTTGTCCACATTACTTTACTTGAGACTGCCTGCCATTCAAGAAGATGAGCCTCGTATTTTGTGTTGAATACTATGGCTACTCCTTCTTTTCCTTGATTGTCATTGCCTGAATATAACATTTTGTATTTATTGCTCAGAAAGATCTCACCAGTTTTTAACTTTTTTGTTTCAGTAACCCTTATTATGTCCATCTGGCACTTATCTAATTCCTCAGCTAGCTCCATTTCTTTGCCATTCAGGCTTCTTATGTTGATAGTACCGATCTTTAACTCTGGTGATGTTGAGTTGGGGTGTGTTTTCAGATTTGTTCCAGTAGCTGACTTTTCGCTGTTCGCCCTGGTTCCCTGGCGAAAACAACAGGGGCCTTGTTTAACCGGGCGACGCACCAGCCGGCATGAAATTTTGTCATGTTGTACCATCATTTTGTATTTTGGTTTAACCAATAGAAATACAATTTGGTCGGCTAAATCCCAAATTGCCAGCCCATCCTCGTTCGTTCAGTATCCAGGTAGATACCCAACAGAGTGCACCACGAGAAGGTGAGGATTGGACATTAGGTCAGAAGCCCTGGTCGGTTCTCCGCATTCCTTTAAAGGCTATGCGGAGGTCTCCTCTCAGTTATACAGCTTTGACCCTTAAGCACCCCTTATTATTATTATTATTATTATTATTATTATTATTATTATTATTGGCAACTCCAGTTGAATAAACACTTTTTCTTTTCCTTTTTTTTTGCCAGTTTTAAGTTAAAACCTTTAGAACAACGTTCCTCTGTTCTGTCTGTATTTTATAAATAAATAAAAAAAAAAAAATTAAATGCCGCGAAAGATCGCATTGTGGAGATCCAAGAATTTAGGTTAGTTCAGGGAAGAAACTGAGGAGCCCAACAAAAATTCTCAGAATCTTGACTGGTTCATTGACAGCTTGTTGAGGGGAGATAAAAATCGTAGTTATGCCACTATTTATATATAAGCAATATTTCGAGTTTTGCTAGATCCTGGACAATGGATTGCTGCAGTTCCAAGAACGTTTACCACGTGATGCTGATCACGTTAGGTGTTAGAGTGCTTAAGGAATTATGTACTTAGCTTGCTCTAGTCTATTAGAGACTACTTTGAGATCAAAGTCCAACAACCGCAGCAGACTACGGTAGAATGAAAGTGATACAAGCATAAAGACACATAAATCAAGTTGAAAAATGCAAACAGCATGCTGAAAAAAAGTAAGCTCAACATTTGTTTGTACAGTAAAAAGAGAAAGATGCTATTAAAAATTTAACTGAGAAAATTTTCAAGTACGTCGTGAACAAAGGCGAGTTTTGTGTTGGGAAAGAGAATTAATGATTTTGAATCTTTAATTTCATACAAGAATGAAGGTGTTAAGGAAGTGTATCTCTAACAGTATTAAGGAATAATGCTGTTAGATATATACTTATAAGAGATTAATTAAAACTTGTAGGAGAAAACGTTACCCTTCTCCTACACACTGCCATTAAATTATAATGCATCCCTCATCAGCAATATTGAATAATAAAAACGGAACAATCGCAAAATCCTCCGCTATACGAAGATGGATTCTCAAAGAGAAAAAATTATTTGTCTTTCCCAAATTATTGGAATTAATATTAAGGACTCGGTCAATTCATACTGGCAACACAACTACAAAAAACCAATCTAAATTATGATGAAATCATCCTAATATAATGAATAATTTCAGACTTTTAAAAAACGAAATAAACTCATGAGTATAGTATTGGCAAACAAACATCAGCAAACAACGAATATTCCTATTTGCAAAAGTGGAAAGACGAAGACATGAGCCGTTGTTGTTGTCCCATTTACAATCTAACTTAATTGAAAAAATAAATAAATAAATAGTAGAAAGCATTGCCAATGACAGATTACAACAGCTCCTCCAAAAAAATACATAAATTAAATAATAATAATCATAATCTTAAATAAATACATAAAATAATAACTGGTAAACAACACGATTTCTAGAAATCGAAAAGTACAACTGACTTACTAAAAGAACTAACATACAAAATAAAGAAATATGTACACAGAAGAAAATAGATGATACTTAATTATCTTAATACAGTGGATCAACATACTAATTAAAAAGTGCCTAGCAATAGGAATTGAAGACAGAGTAATTCTCAAGAAAAAACAGCGCATATGAGTCTGAAGAAACGTAAACTAATATTCTACAGTTTACCTCGAAGAGTCATGTTATCTCCATATTAACATGATATCCATCCACGTTTATAAAGGGCCAGCGATATGTAAATGACATATCATCTTCATATTGCAATGTGTAGATGATACGGCACAGACTCATACTGACCTTATGCAAATGTCTGCTCTCAAACTGGTTCCTCAACAATTCCATATCCTCAATGAATCCAATAAATGTATGATGCTTACTTAAAAGTCCATATTTTCAGCAGTGCCTACTCCAAAGATAGTAATCTGTCTTGAAACAGGAATAAACATTCATGCTCCATATTACTGACCACAACACTGAAATATCTGAGGCTTTAAAAAAAAAAAAACCATATGAAATAGAATAGTAGAATATATATATATATACAACTTGTATATATATGTATATATATATATATATATATATATATATACAGTATATACCAGTAGAATATATGTACAACTAGAAACACTTTCTTTGATTCTAAGTCATCTGTGATTAAAAATCTCATTTACGTCATCATTAACTATCTTTAAAACTATCACAACAAAACCATTACGAATTAGAGACATTAATGTGCTCAAATCCTGAAGTTACATATAAAATGACTGTTTCCGACAAATAGAAAGAATTCCTTACAATACTGCAAGTTACAGTACTACTACTACAAAGAAAAATATAGAGCAGCATACACAAATGAGTGGATAACAGAATAATGTGAACCGATATATATATATATATATATATATATATATATATATATAGAACAAAACCCACACATATACCATTTCAAAACTCGCTTCCAGGTCATTTGTTTCATTCGTTTTCTTTAATAAGAAACATTATAATAAAAAAAGGATTCAGTCACAACAAAAACAGAATTCTTCAATGTGTCCAATAAAGAAAACAGAAGCATTGAAAATAAATGATGACAATCGTTTGGTTTTGAAACAGACTGCTGTTGTGAATTGAAATTAATTGTTTTGAGACCATCATGCATTGAAGCAAATCTCTCAGACAACAAAAAAGTAGCTAAAAATAAAATGTCAAAAACTTTAAGGAAATTACTTCTCTATTCATGCCACTTCCATTCGGCCAAGAAGATGATGCTTTCTTTTGAGAATAATTACCTCACGAGTTCCTTAGAAGGCTTACGAACCAGTAGAAAACAAACAGAAGACGAAGCAAGAGTTGGATTAATGATAAGATAATTCGACCTTGTGTTTGGAAGACGGGTTTAAATTGGCTGTGGTCCGTCAAAGAAACAACCTAATCAGAGAACGGTGACGAAGTAAACAAAAGGCATTAAAACCATTGCATAACTTGGTAAAAGAGTCATCTGTCACTGTCAGATTATTTTTAGAAATGTAATTTTAATACGTTTTCTGGTATTTTACCAAGAGTTTGAATCCTGCATTTTTCTTATGGAAAAGACATTAGTCATCAGAATGGACTTTGCCATCGCATCATGTTCTTTATGTCCTGTCCTTAGATGCTTGATTTCGGGATTTTTATTTCTTTAGAATTTCTCAGTAGAGTATCATGAAATACAATATTCTACTAATGTCACATACAAGTAGAATATATGTACAACTAGAAACACTTTCTTTGATTCTAAGTCATCTGTGATTTAAAATCTCATTTAAGTCATCATAAATTAAAAGTAGGGACTATCTAGTAGCTGCAGATGAGGTTCTGTTCCATTACCACTATTTTCAATAAAGAGTGGAATATTTGCATTGTTTTATGGAATGTAGTTGAATTACCTTTAAAAAGAGGTTTGTGCGTTTCTCTTGGCTGTCAGGGTAAGGCGTATTCATGCTTATGCAAGATAGCTAGAACTTAATTATATCTGCATCCCATGCAGTATGTTAAAAGTGGCATTTAAAATTTCTGCTACCCAGTTAAACATCTTGCTATTAAAAATATATTTCACTGAGATCATACACCCAAAACAAAAATCTCAAAATAATCGAGATCCTCTCCACCCCGCCCCGTGCTAAGCAATTTACCAGTAACACCACTTCTCTTAACTACTTGTCGTAGCAGATACACAGCTGAGATAACCTTTCCTATTGGTAATCCAGATCTTAAGCGTATACAAGTTTGATGTCTGGTGGAACTCCCTTCCCTCAACCAGTCACAATCTCGTATCATTTGGCAAACTACAACACCTACCTGGAAGATCTTTCTATCAGTGTCCTCAGACTCTATTGTTTCCATTCTCCAGATACTGATCGGTGTCGTTGTGACCGTGTGACAGAAACTATCTATGTTGGAATGAGAGTCTTCATTCCAAATTCTGTTTAAACTTCTAGTCCAGAATCCAAGCCATAGTTTTCCAGAGGTGTGCCAGGATGGTAGAAGAAAAAAGAAGAAGAAGAAGAAGAAGAAGAAGAAATAGCTTTATCATAAGAGACAAAATTCCAACTTTATTCACAGCTAATACTAAACGCAGTAACACCGGCAAAGCATCATTAACAGGGCTAAGTCTGAAAGATATAAAGGTAGAAAACTCGCCGCTTGTGTTAATGGAATTCGTGCCTTCAAGTTGCTTGCAAAAGATGTTGAGCACAATTTCCGCTCATCTATGCGATTCTCTCTCTCTCTCTCTCTCTCTCTCATACACACGCACACACTAATCTAGGTGTGTGTGTGTGTGTGTGAGAGAGAGAGAGAGAGAGAGAGAGAGAGAGAGAGAGAGAGAGATAGGCTGACAGAAGGCTATTCTTTCTTTTATGAGTGTATGCGTTATATATTTGTGTGTGTGTGTGTGTGTGTGTGTGTGTGTGTGTGTGTGTGTGTGTGTGTGTGTGTGTGTGTGGAATGAGAACTATTTCTTAATTCCGTAGTATATACTGAAGTACTAATAGTACTCCGTTTTCAAGAAAAAAAACTATTAAAACAAATCCGTAACTTTGATTTTGGCAAAGTGCATAAATACAAAATATATATAATTAATTTTTTATTTTAGTAATATATCACACATACTTGTACATATACTTCGTGTAATATTAATATCCTATTTGAAAATTACGATCTTAAGGTACACAGAATTTATCTTTTAGTTGATTAGATGAGCAATGCATTGGAAAGTAATTTAATTGTCAAATAAAATGTACAAGTTACGAAATCGCCAAAGAAAAACAATAAATTCAATTACTTTCTATTTTGGTTGCGTTTTTTTTTTCTCTTTCTTTATGTAGAAGACAAAGCAAGTTGGAGTTTCTCCTTAACAAGGAGGAGAACAGATCAAATTACATTTTATTTTTGTTACTCTCTCTCTCTCTCTCTCTCTCTCTCTCTCTCTCTCAAAGTGACGGATAAAGAATGACCAGTCATTTCTTATTCTTCATGAATATTGCAACATTAAAGCGGCGTGTACTTCATCTTCTTCTTCAAAAGTATTTCTAATGAGCGATATCTAAAAAACAAATCAAACAAATACCACTTCTCAAACACTATTCAAAAGAGTTTTTGTTTGGAAATATCAAAATTTTTCTAATAGTGTATTGTAAACGAATAAACATAACGATGCACTTAAACAGAAAATACAATACATAAAAAGTCCGTACCGAGCACAAGAAACCTACTATATTTTTCATTTACGCTGTCAGTTACGGTTGTAAACGTAAGAAGCGATCGTTGTATCCTCTGCATGTTGGTGCGTAATGCTGTTAAACTCGTGAAAAACGATTTCAGCCGCTTCCAGTAAAAAGCAAAAGCAGACAAGAGCAGTTTATAGAAAATCTACCGTTTGGTGTTTCATGGCTGACAAGAGTACTCAAGGGTGTCTTGCATTCACGCCTGCAGTACTTTAGGGTGATATATAAACCCCATCAGTATTGTCTCCCCTGTTGCTATTTTATGTGGAAAGAATGAACATTGAGCAGAAGGGTTCATAAGATGGAACGGCATATACTAGGTTTTATAAAATATAAACAAATACGGTATCAACTTACCTGGTAAAATATGATATCACAATGCCAGTTTTAGCTACTAAATTCGATTTTTTGTTCTTGTTTGCAAGAGAAAAAAAAAACGTGTTATTGCAGTTTCTCTGATTGTTGATTTAAACAATCCAATGTACAGAGAACGCAATATCCTCTACAGAATGCGTAAAGACTTCATATCTTCAGCAGATACTCTGGCAATAAAGAAGTAGGTTACTATGGCGAGTCAACATTTTTGCCATCTTCGTAGAAAGATTCGAAATGAAAATGATTTTAAAAAATGTGTATAAATGCATTCTACAGAGCACTTCTCTAAATATCCACATTCCTCTTTTCGCAGACACAATACCAAAATCATAACTAAAGTTCTCTTGCATCGCATCTGATAAAATCAGATTCCGAAGGTACATTTCAGCAAGGATATTTTAGAAACAGTAGAACTTACTTCAAAATTTGAAATTCAGGGAAAGCACTGTTTATAAACCTCCTCATATAATCTATACCCAATTCTAAATTCTTCAACTATTATTATTATTATTATTATTATTATTATTATTATTATTATTATTATTATTATTATTATTATTATTATTATTATTATTATTATTAAAGGAGAGTGGTATTTACTTCACAATTATAACCTAATAAATGAGAGTGAGGCCTTGGATGTTCTTTAGTATGGTTACAAATAGCAACAGCTTTTATTCCTTTGAGTGCAATTTTCTCTATTAATGGTTATGGCAGTTCAGTAAATCGTTGTGTGGGGAACTGATTCGTTCTATTTCACTGAAACGCTAACGAAAAGCAGACTTACATGGTGACGTGATCTACTAGAACTATCCCGAATTTTCCACATGAAACATAATTCCTGTGTACAAATCGAGAAGCGCTTTGTGGGATTCTTTATTGCAGTTTGATGGTAGAATAAAAACAAAAGAGGAAAATGGGTTGAGATGTACGACTTCCTTACAACTCTTTCACACTTACTGTACACTCGTGTTTATTTTTTTCTTATTTTTAATTCCTTCTCAAATAGATACTTGATAAAGTTGCTATATATCAATAAAAGGCATTTTATTTATTAATTATCTTGAAAAGGGTAAAACAATAGCTGGGGAATATTTTTCCGATATTTTAACCAGATTAGACGAAAACATTCATGAGAAGAGACCCAATTTGCAGAAGAAAAAAATCATCTTTCATCAAGACAATTCATCTGCCCACAAAAGTGTTTTGGTTTAAGGAAAATTAAGGGATCTGCACTATGAATTGTTAGAACACCACCCTTTTCCCCAGATTTGGCTCCCTCTGACTTCTATCTCTTCCCAAAACTAAAACTCTTCCTCTCTGATCGCGTTTTTCTTCGAATCAATAGGTGACTGCAGCTGTGTGGGGGGGGGGAGTAGTTTGCAGATCTTACTGAGCGCCACTACAGGGACAGGATAATGGCGCTGGAATAAATGTATTAGTCTTAAGGAAGATTATGTTAAAAAATAAAAATAATTTTGAAATTATAAATTCGTTCTTTCATTGTTAGGCCGAGAACTTTTCAGACCAGTCTCGTATTTCGATTAAAATTCATAATAATAAATTTAAGTTTTTAGAAGTAATGTACGATAAATAATTTCATTTTTAAAGTTGTCTCATTATATATGGAATTCATTGTAGTTGCTTTACTGCTATCTTAACAACAGCAAACATGTCTCTTTTGCCAAGATACGATCACAATTGGACTACTCGCAGATTTCGTGTCCTGGGTTCCAAGGGAATGAAATGATTGGGTGGCGGATGAAAAGAAGAATTACAAAGAAGATATCGAGATTATGAAGTGTATTATGAGGGCAAATTGAACAAAGAGAGGATGATATAGGTCTATAAAATTCTGAAAGGATGTTATAGAATATTGCTGCTGAAATTTTTTATTATATTTTTTGTCTACAGCACACTACTACTATAAGTGGGCTAAAGGTTCAGAAGGAAAAAAACAGTTTTTTTTTTCTTTTGAATAGCTGAAAGCTTCAGTACTTGAGTACTTGGACAAAAATACAATATGACGAAGGAAGTTCCGGGGGAGTAGAAGTGTTAGGAAGGAGAAGCAGGGTCAAATGTATTGATGTAAATACATGTTGAGTATCTGTTGATCATATTTTTATTGATTTAGTGGAAAGTGGAGGAATGAGATATGATAACAGTGAAACATGACCCATGGAAGTATCTGAAAGAAAGAAAAAAAAAAGAAAGAAAATAATGGCAGAAACAAACAGGCAGTTACGTTAGCCGGTTTGCTGTAATTATGAAGTAACTAAGACTGGAAAAGCAGCTGCTGTGTGTCTGTGTCAACAGCATATTCTCCGCACTTTTATGTAAAATTCAAGTTCAGGTGAGAAAATCCTATCGCTACTATCGCCACCATAATATTGAGGCTGACTAAGATACAGGAGTCATCTCTTTCTAGGCAATGAGATGACCCTCTCTCTCTCTCTCTCTCTCTCTCTCTCTCTCTCTCTCTCTCTCTCTCTCTCATAGCCTAAGCAAAAAGGAGTCATTATTTAGCCAAATGAACAGTCATCTTTTGAATAACAGCAATAATGCTTAAGGAGACCCCTCGTAATGCGTGGAGAGTATTATTCTAACGTTAGGCGAATTTAGAGTTTCTCTAAGAAATGCTCAGATTACATATTATCCCACAGAGAAAAAGAGAGACCTGATCTTGTCTTGTTTTAGGACTCTGGGTAATACTGAAGGTAAGAAGAATAGGTGAAGTAATTTTTTTTTCGAAAAAAAAAACGACTTGTAGGACTGTTGAAATTGACCAGATAGTCTTCACTCTGTTGGAGGATAGCAGGAAGATCATAACGCTTGAAATGTTTCCGGACTGCTAGATTTATTAAATGAAGAAGAATTGCTTACTTGGTTGGCCGAATGGTTAGCGTATTCACTCTCCAACCAACTGGCTGGGGTTTAAATCTAGCGGTACTATTCATCTCGCATCGGGAGATGAAATTCATCTCCCGATGAGAGACTCTCCCCCCCCCCCCGCTTACTGGAAGCTTGAAGTGGCTTAAAAAAGTTCCATGTTTGGTCTCTAGAGCAGGATTTCTGGACTATGAAAAAATAAATAAAAATATAAAACTTCAATATCAACAGGAAAAAAAATTTAGCCCACCCACGGTACTAATGTACTATAGGTTGCAACTTTTCGTGGGTATGAGTGTTACATAGAGAACAACAAAAAATAAATAAATAAATAACGTTCGCTGTCATCCGCAAAACTATGGATGTAAGTCGGAGTCAACGCGAGAAGGTCATTTATGAATAGCAATGAGGAAAATATGTGAACGTTCCTGATGAGCTCTGCAGGTAATGAGAAAAGAAGAAGCCGTTAAATGCCATGATACGCAGTAAAGATATACTCAGTAGATAAAAACTGGCCAATTCATTACAAAGTGAGGAAAATAGGCCACAGAACTGAAACTTGAAATGTCAAAAGCTACTGCGCAAGTTGCTTCTGACCTTTCACTACATGTAACCAGAAGTAAGTGATATAGTGAGCTGTTTAATGAGAGTGGTAGAATTCATAATGATAATCGATGATTTACTAGTGAATGTCCAGTTGATGAAGAACTTGATTGTCCATTATTCTAGAGAAAAAAAAACTAAGGTGAAGGGATAGGCTGGTTTCTTTTTTTTCCAGCTGCGGGATAGATGCGATGTTACATGAGTATTAAAGATGTAAAGATGACGTAAGAAGCAACTAGTTCCGGAGCACATTTTCTGAATATAAGTTATGGGGGTATACCGTTGGAATAAAAATGTTTTAATATTTAGCGCCTAACACTTTAATTATGTATCATTTCATTGTTTTGGTGATGGCTTTTTGATGAAACCCACAAGTGTCATGGGATAAAGAAGAGGATTTAAATTGTTCTTATAAGAACAAGTTAAATCAGTTATATGTTGAGAGTTGGAGATCAGATATGTGTTGTGATGTTATGGTGATGGCATCCAGTTGTAAAGGCGGTTGAATATAAACGAGCCGAAATCATTTAATATTTATACGAGAGGCGAATTTTTCTGTGTTTGGCCATTTCAAAGCAGATGGATTTGGATACGTTGTTTTTTTTTCCCCTTTTCGTTTTTCTTTTCTTTTTTTTTCTGTTTTGAATAAGAAAATTTGAACTTTCAGTGTAGGTTGAGCATGCACTACTTGTGATGCACAAAAACCTTTTTGCTACTATGGCACATTTGTTGAAATCCAAGGCTTGAATGATCGAAAATTTTGTTTTGAATAGAATTGGGATTATATGAGCAGCAAAGCTTAATCTGATTGTAATGGAGATGATATAAGTATCGAGTTTATCACTATATTGTCATGATTTCATCATTTCATTCTGGCCAATTCATTAAAAATGAGCATGCGCTGAGAGCATCATCTCCACTATCCGGTAAAGCATGATATGATTAATGTCCAGTACAAACAGGAGAAAGTTTATTCAGATTGTTCTTTTCCCATCAGGATCCGCCTTTCGTTGAAGTTTCTAGACCAGGGTGACATCAGCTTGCAATTGAAGGAAATCTCTCCGCGTGAGATTTTTCAAATATTTCCATTTATTCCTGAAAAAAAAATAATGCAGAAGTTTCGTCTGAACAACAAGATAAAATGGTCATTCATGCTCTTGCTTTTGAGCCAAATTTGTGGTGGAAACGAGACTGGTAGCACGTCTCTAACTTCTCAAACAGTCATGTATAAAAAAATACATTTTTATGTTTATTTACCACTTGTGTATTTACAGATTCGATAACAAAAAAAAATGTAATATTCATTTTTGGAATATTTAAAAATAACGCCGATCTCTTTCGCTACACAAGGGTCCACACAAAAGTACTCAAAAATCTTCCATACTTTTTTTCCCTGCCGTTTGAACACAATAATGTATTCACATCATGTGTACATCTCGTATACAGTACTTGAGCGAGAGGAAATGGGTGGTCATGTAATAAACAATATTGCTATCTATTACAGTTAATGAAGAAGTAGGCTAAATTAGTGGTTGGCAACTCGCCTGTTTAAGCGCACGATGCATGTTTATAAATAAACACAAGAATGCTATAATTGTGTCATTAATAACAAAACTTCGTTGTACAATGCAATTGTAATCACAATACTTGCTACAACTGATAGAGGAAAGTGGGTTTGTGTTTTTTCAGAAGATTAAATAAATAAACGCGTTTATAGGCGCACGTGTACACTCAATGATGTCTAAGCAATCTAGATGGGTTTGCTAATTCGTAAAGTTTGTGTTGTTGCTTTGAATTTCAGCCGAAGGAACTAATGCTAGGAGGCCAGTGTATTATGTCTCTGCTTAAGTGTGCTCTTTTAGACCGTTTGTCTCTTTTGCTGGATAAAAAAAAAAAAAAAAAAAAAAAAAACTAAGTTTCCGGGAGGAAAATATTCATGTTAACAATCAGATCAGAATCAGAAGGGGCACAGATCAGGGAAGTAGAGTAAATACGTCCAGATTTCTCAGAGCCAGCCATTCCATCTCTCTCTCTCTCTCTCTCTCTCTCTCTCTCTCTCTCTCTCTCTCTCTCTCTCTCTCTCTCTCTCTCTATCTATCTATCTATCTATCTATCTATCTATCTCCATCTTTGTTTGGATCATAAATGGTATTCAAAGGACAAGAAATAGTACTGTGCATTGATCGTTAAACACTATGGAACAATGTGTTGAAGAAGACATAATCTAAGACAGTGATTATTGTGCTTGATTCGATTTTTATTGCAATTTTTTCATTTGCAGAAACTCTTTAGGCTCTACTCTTTCCCCTTGATATTTCACCGAACTGTAACTGTGCCATCTCTTAAATACTGCGTTTGTCATACTCGCAAATGTAGTTCTTTATTTAACTAATACAACCACTCTGCTGCTCCTATCTACATGATATATGTATATACATTCTTAGCTTGTAATTTATGATTCGCGCAAGTGTTGCCTCTCTTGAAATACTTCTATATTCTACTCACTGCTTCGAATTAAGTATAAAGTTCCGAAATGGTTTCTGATGACCTCATTTACAACAGAATGTAAATTTGACTAATTTAACCACGAATTTCAATTATTTAAAGTTTGAATTGATATAATTCAGTTTATTGAATGATTGTGTAGAGTTGAATGACTGGTAGCCAACTTGTTGTCTACTTGCTGCAAGACCCAGCGAATCGGTAGATCTATTTTTATTGACTTTCTCCCAACCACTTACCCCCTCCCCCTCCCCACACACACGAAAGGTCAAAGCACGGCCTGACAGAGTAAGAGTAAGCAGCAGAATTATTCACCAGCTGATCGGAGGATTTCATCCGAAGTCTCCACTTTACGGCTGTATCCTCAAATGGAAGATATGCGGACTCCCTAATTTACTACTAACTTATGTTAGGCATTCTCAGCAAGGCACTTTCACTTCATATGAAAAGAAAAGGGTTGAAATTGGAAACCCTACTTTCTGCCTTCTGTAAAGTTGAATTTCACCTAGCGATGAAAATCATTAACACCTAGAGGTCTAATTGGCATTCTGGCGAGAGAAGATATGCTTATAAGGCGGAGATTTCTTCTCCCCTGTTTATAAAAACAAGCTATACCATTCGAAGGCGAGATTAACTTGACTTGACTTGGAGAGGCTTCATATTGCTCATCACTAGCTCATTAAAGCCCAAAGTGATCGTACTTCAGTATGATTGATCACAACTTCGTGTCTCGTGGAATAATTATGAAGTATCTTCACGTTATGCACGATCAAGCACTATTGCATTTTGTCTTCTTTTTTCTTGGATGGCTTGATGAATTGAGTATTGAGGGTAACAGATGGTTCCAAAATCTATGTCCTTTTTTTATTATTTTGCTGAATTGATCCAAAAGCAATAAACTGTGCCTATCAAAAACAGGAAAAAATCGCTTAATAAATTAACAAAAAATGTGAAACTATTTTGCGGATGTTTATCTTGACTCTGATTACCTGAAAAGGTCCTCATAGTTACAGAACTTTCGTGCTTGTTACGATCTGCATTAAAAACTCACACTAAATGCAATTTATATAAACTTTGAAATGTTGTAGATATCATAAAAGTAATTACTAAAGTAAGTCTTAGCTAACCGACAGTTATAATTACATATATAATACAGGTATTATTTCCTGAGTACTGGGTAAAATCAATATTTATAACATTACCGAAGAAATCAAATACCATTTGTTGGAGATATTCAGAATCACTCGGTCTTATGAGCCATATACTCTTAATTCATCTTAATATTCACACGTAAAAATTCAAAAACCTGTCAAGAATATACAGTTTAGGTTCAGATGGCATGGAAATACGAGAAAATTTATTCTGTATGCACCTACGCTCGTACTGATCAAGAATGCACAGATGTGATCCAGGAAGTGTTTGCGTGCTTCGTTGACTTCAAAAAAAAAAACTTTCTATCATGGGAAGCTACACATTACTACATATATTACATAGAATTCGCCATAAATGATATCAGAATTATATTGAACTTGTACTGCAATAAGAAAAGAAATGTGAGACAATCCAAATCTCTGTAGCAGTCGAAAGTAGATTGAAATGTAACGAGAAGTATCATAAGGTTGCATACTTCGCTAATATTGTTTACTATTTAATGAGATTATATATTTTCCAGGAGAACTTAAGAAAGAGATAGTATCAAAATTACTACAGAGTTAATTGACAGTACATTATGTTGATGTTAGAGTACTATTAACAAACTGTGAGAAGTACAAGCATATTGGGCTACCTAGAAAATGAAGAACAAGGACTACCTGGGATAACTCAATCAAACCAAAATGTAATTATAATAAAGATTGTTCTCGGAATTATATGTGTGAAAGAAGTATAGAGAAGATAGATCAATTCAAATATTTAAGCGGTTGAATTGACGATCTGTGGAATTCTGAGATAGTAAATTGTAAGGACAAGAAAACGATATGGAAAAATTGTATACTTGGAAATAGATTTAAGTTTCATATGAATAATGTAAAAAATAATGATCCGTAGTTGATGCTAATATAAAGTTTAATTAAAAACAATAAATAAAAAAATGTATTTAAGTTGGCATTAACTTAAATAAAATAAATGTGAGAATAGGTATTCATACAGGATATAGAAACCAAGAAAAATTGAAGAAAAAAAAAAGGAATTAAATTAAACTTGGCAAGTAATTATAATCTTGCTTCATTCTTTACCCAACTGTAAGTAAACTAAGTTTTCGCATGAACTAATTTCACGACTAGGCTATTTGTATATAGAGGCTGATGACTTCATATTGATCACCTTAGTATCCCATAATGCAAAGTATATCCTTTCGGGTGTGTATAATGCTATGCGTTATGGGAAGGGCTACTACCAGGATCAGTTTCTACACAGGGCTACTACCCAAATCGACCTTTATATAATTTCTCGGCAAGTCTAATTTAATTTATAACCAACTAGAAAAATTTTCCAAAAGTAATTAAGGACCTTGTACTCCAAAATGTAGCAATTGACACATAACGAGGAGATCACATTCAGTTAATATAATTAATAAGGGTCGGATTGTATCAGCTGCATCTATAGTGCACTCGCCAGTATTTTTCATGAACTCTTCGGTTGGAGATAACTCACTACGAATCCCGTCTAGCATGCGAAGAACCTTTATGAGAGCCTTTCATCTGAAGGTACGTCAGTCGGTGGCACATGAAAGTTTGTTTGTTTTTTCCTCTCCCAGAAACTTGGATTTTTCATCGCACAAAAATAACCAAACTGGTCGGAGAATGCACTTATTTACATGCATTAGCATA
Organism: Typopeltis vanoorti; assembly: GCF_054136105.1. NCBI lineage: Eukaryota > Metazoa > Arthropoda > Arachnida > Uropygi > Thelyphonidae > Typopeltis > Typopeltis vanoorti. The sequence goes on along the minus strand of NC_143549.1, from coordinate 55,640,773 downwards.
TTTATTGTAACTCTTTCAGCTACAACTGCAATTAAACATTCCAAATTACGTTGTATTAGTCCTTCATTGAGTGAATGGATAATCTCAATAACATTACATAATTCGCAAATGTCTGAAATATATAAGGGTTACTCCTAAATTTCGGTCAGTTAACTCCGAATTCTAAATTGAGTTTGCATTTCAAATTGTTAATTTTCAGTAGCGGCAAATCTTGAGTGATGTTTTAATATTAACCAACAGATACCTGACGAGAACGGAGGCATTTCCCATACTGAAAATTACTGGTTTCATTCTGAAAAATCTCGCTCTATAGAAGCACACGGGTATTCTAATAACAAAAATGCGAAACAGAAGGTAAAAAGAAGCACTTATGTTTGTGAAATATGAAACGAAGGTGACAATAACAGAACAAGTCTTCGCATCGGGTCTCAGAACACTTCGCGCGTATTTCTAGCATTTCTGCTTTGTCTGTTTTTTTTTTTTCGAACATTGACCGTCTCGTCAGACATAAAGTCGCACAGCTCACAGACACACACACCACTCAAACGTGTAAGGTATTACATGATCTTATCATAAGTTCAATATCAATATTTGTTCATTGTGTGTTTTATTCTATGAAATTTATTATTTTATTTAATAAATTAAATATTAAAAATTAATTACAGTTGGGCATGTATTAACAAATAAAAACAACGTGAAAACAATATAAAATATAAAAAATGTTTTATATTTACTACACTTCTTATTTACCTCCTTCTCCCGATGCTACTGGATCGCTATTGACTTTTTGGCAGCTGAATTTTATTTATTAAAGACACAGTTCGACAGTTTATTTTATTTTTTTAAATAAAATATTCTCTGAGTAAATTATTCTTATTTCATTCTATAGTAATCAGTCATTTTCGTATGGTAGATGTTTTGCAAATGAACTCACCACAAAGTAAATTGAATTTTCTTGGTTCCCTCATCTGAAACGTATTTGTTCCCCAAAACTAATAATGTTTAATATAAAAAGATGGGATTGCTCGTGTATTTATTATTACTGCAAACAAGTTGAAAACGGCATTTTCTGATATTCATACAGATAACAGTCTCTGTAAGAACGAAAAAATTGACTTTATGGATTCACTTTGTGACGCCCATCATTCCTCTATAACGAGAAACCAATATTTCTTAGGATATCTATTTTTTAACCACTTTTCGGAGCTAAAAATGCTGGTGGCGAACTAGACTTCATCATGAACCATTCTGGAGATATTGAATATATTGAATGCTGAATGCCTTAAAAATCAAAATTTGGAATTTGATTCATTATCACACATATTAGTCGCCTGAAATCAAGATTTAGACTTTCTCTAGAGACATCAGTTAATATTCACTTTCTATTCACGTTTATATTGTTTTTAGCGCAACATAATTTGAACCGTTCTCTTAAATACTTATGAGTGAACACACACTAGAAGTTTTTGTTTTTCATTTTCAAATGTTGTTCTCTCTATCAATAGATAAAATTTGCTTAAATATGCTTAAATTTTGTTTTCTAATTCTCGTTTGACTAGAATTAAGGGTTACATAATTCTGCTCTACCGAACCAAACATTATAATTTTTTATATCATTTCTAGTCTCCGAAAAATACGATAGGGGTCTCACGCTGTGCGATAAAAGTAATTGTTTACTTTATTCGAAATCAGCTAATAATGCCTTTGATTGCTTTGGAAATCGAAGGATAACTTAATTACTTTGAACCTAATTACTTACTTCCTCCTTCTATCATGAATAAGATTCGATTCACTTCATGACTGCTCACTGGGGTTAATAGACAATGATTAGGTAAGCCACAGCAAATGTCTGAAAAGCGGGTTGACTCATTGCGTTATGAATCTACAAGTTTGTTATGGTAGAAGATGGATAATCCCACCTTCTACCATAAAAAAATAAATTATCATCACGCAACCGTGTCGTGTGTATATTTAAACATCAGTCAAATCACGATCTAAAATGGATCCTGTATCCAGTTTCCGGGACCGATGGTTCATTCGTTCTCTAGAGTTAGTTCGTTCTCATGAGCCGTATTTAAATAAAATATTAGAAATCCAGGATTTTGTACATTTTCGCACAGTGCAGAATTTTTGTTTTTGTCCTTTTATGTAATTTACCTGAATTAACAGTTTTATTACTATATATGTATACGTTCTTCCCTTTTGTGTTAGCCTCAAAGGCCTCTCACAGTCAAGTAACGTCGCTTCTTCGAAACCTGATAATGATAATATGATAGGGTGATTAATCCTGTCTGCATTGTGTGCTACAACTAAAATTCTCTGCTGTCTCATTTCACACACATGCACACGTGGCTTATCGACTCAGCAAAATTCACCAAAATTCTTGGTAGGTCAATCCCAAGTAGATAACGATTTTCTCTATTTTACTCTACCTGTGAACTGCTACCTTTTCGTGAGGTGGGAAATGGTACATTTTCCTATGATTCCAAGATCGATATCATCGGGTCTTGCAATCGTGTAAGGCCACCGTAGATGACGAGATTAAAGAGGGATGTTACTAAGCGTAATCCAAGAAAACATCTGAGTTTTGACTTGCTAGAAAAAAATGTTTTATATTTCATTGGCTTCAGCTAGAGAAAGCAGCCTCTATCAGAATGGAGACCACCCAGTGGCTTTGGTGGTCTTCATGTTATTGGTACTAAATCACCGAGCTATCAAGTACTATGTCTGTTGTTGGCATCGATTTCCCACCTTATATCGACGATGGATGATGTGTTCTTTGGTTTGAAAAGACCTAGGTGCGAATTCGGTCTCGTGCTAGAAGGACCTTTATAATGGTTTTAAACTGAAGGTGCCAGCCGATCTAACATCGAGGTGATGGGACTTTATAGTTTTAGAAACTTGAGTTTTTCATCCAAGAAAACGCAATTCGCAAGCACGCCAAACAATATAGATATGATTAAAGCTCAACCATATATTAAATAGGTTTATTACATTCAGCTGTTTTACTTATCTATGAAAAGTTATCCTGAATATCCTTGGATTTCAGCATTTTTATATATTTATTTCTCTCGCATATTCTTGTGTAGAAACATATCGAGGTATCCTTGTATATAAAGTACGCTTTTTCGCTCTTCAAAGCTATGGGAAAATGGATATGCTACGTGACTATTCGTGTCATGCAAATAGACAAGTCGGTACCGTATATGTGTGTTTCACATTTCATATTTCACATAGATATATAAATGAAATATTGAAAATGATTTATATTTGACAATAATTTATTCTTCAAGTGTAGCTTTCTGGAACACATTTTGCAGCATTGCTTGGAAAGTATTCGCATTAATGTCAGATTAGGAGAATCATTGAGCGACAGTTACGTGGGCAGGAAGTAGTCACGAAAGAGCAGATGTAGTTTATCATGCTGGCCCGTAATGTGAGGGCCAGTTAACTCCGTACTATTGAAATCATGGTCGTTAATTTCCATCCTCAGCGAGATGCCCTAGAAATTCGTGAATAAATGTATGTACTGTTCGGAATTTTTGTTTACATAAAAGAGAATGGATCTAAGCAAACTTAGAAGTACTGAACACCAATATTCTTTGAGTGAAACCTTCCATCATGTACTTGTTCAAAGAGGTTGTATGAATTAATGGATCTAGAAACATGAAGCACTACTTCCTCATTGAAAACAAGGTTAAAAATGTATGCTTACTGGATTATACATAATTTCTAATGACAACATTCTTTGTAGACATAAAGCTGACTGAAGCTTACTAATCAAGTTATGCACTTTATATTTTATGCTTCAGTATAATTGTTCTTGTAATTGTGTTCACCGAAATCAAATTTTATGAAAATATGCATGATAGCTTAAGTTTATCAAGAAGAATAAGTACATTAGGCATTATTTTTGCATTTTCTAGATTATCAAAAATTAGATCCAGAACTCACAAAGATCATTAACCAAATACTCACTCACTCACTCTTCATGATAATTGATTCAATTCTATTTATCTGGATGAAATAAATATTACGAATATATATTTTAAAGCAGCGCACTAAGCTTTGAAAGACTAGATTCTATTCAGTTCTTATTTGGACATTCATCAGAAGGTTATAAAAAATTTATGTGCACGCTGTCAAGAAATATGTGAGTCGGAGATATGCGTGGTCTTGGCAGAAGATGACGTAGGTAATTCTGAGCCATATATCTAAATAATAGTTCATTGTATAAAACTAAATGAGAATGACTGTTTGCTCTTTTTAGGTCAGATATTCGAATTAAATCATGCACGTTTATCCATGTCCTCTCATTATGCCTATTCCTCACACACCAACCAGAGTTCTTGTTGATCTCCACACACACACACACACACACACACACACACACACACACACACACACACACACACACACACACACACACATCTTCCTCCTCCTCCAGTTTTACGCTCACGCGCTTACACCGTACTGCATGTGTGGCCTTTCGAAACTACATCTGACGGAATAGGATGGTGAATCCTTATTCTCGTAGTCTCCTACGCCTGCATATTGCGTGTGCTTTTCTGACTCGTTTGCCTATTTTGAAAAAATAGGCAAACGAGTCAGAATTTCTAAGGGAAAAACCCTGATACTTCCAGTTTGAGTTAGCCTTCCATATGAGCAAGGCTAACTCAACTTAAAATAAAAAGCCCTGATGAAGATTCTTCGCATCTTACACAACATTCGAACTTAGGTCTTCTAATTAAAGCTCATCGTCGAACCCGACTGAGCTATGGAAGCTCTCACACGTACGTACATACACTTAACTTTATTGAAATATAAATTGATGTTAAATATATTTATACTAAGGTTTATTATCTCTGAATCAAGTTTGAAATATACACCACGTATCTCCGGTAAGTATGCCACTGGAAACCATGCAACCTGACTCTTTACTTGTACAGGGTGCTCATGCTACGAAAACACACAGTTTAAGCTACATAGTTTACTTATGGAATTAGTTCCTATCAGCGTATATCTTGATAATTAATACCTTAAAATTATTTATTAGGAATTTGTGTAATGACTTTATTAAGAATAAAAAAATAATGATTGCGGATGGAATTAGGAATTTAGATTATAAGATTAAGCCTAACTTTCTAGACTTAATGTAGCATTTAGTAGATGGCGTGATGATGTTGTTGTTGTTGTTGTCGAATCCATTGAAGAGCTTCTAGATATGACCGTGGATCTGTAGAACTGCTTTGGCAATCTGTTGAACTTTGATGGAACTGAGCTTTTCCCTAGGGTGACTGTCAATTTTCTGTAGAGCAGCAGTAATTGCTGGACAAGAATAAATATGGACAGGTATTAGTTCAACTCCTGGACAGTTCCTGCATGTTTCGTAGTTTCTCCTGTTACCGTCTGGCTGAATTTTCATGCCTTTAAAATGTTCCATCTATTTTCATTAATTGCACTGATTTCATTCTTCTTCTTGATAGTTTATTTTACCAATCTTATTTTGGCGACAGAGTTAGCATCAGTTAGTGATAGTGGATGTAATTTTTGAGGTAACTATCTTGCTTCTTTGGCTGGTTTGTCTGCTCTTTCATTGCCTTCAATATTTACATGGACTGATATCCATTGCAGTGTACAGTTCTTATTTTTCAAATTTAAAGTTATTAGTAGTTCATGAATTTTCTGTGTGAGTTTTGTTTTTCCGTATTTTAATGCCTCAAGTGCAGATTTTGAGTCGCTGTAGGTGGTTATTTCTTCAATAATGTTTATTACTGGATTTGAGAGATAGAACTTGAGAGCTGCTTGTATATCTGTTAATTTACAAGTGAAGTTTGAAGCTATTTTGCCAGTGGTTTTGATTTGCATTTCCTCGCCTCCAGGTAGAGTTTGAAAAACCACTGAACCTCCGGTTGAGTCCTTCATCAGATGATCCATTAGTAAAGACAATGACATGGTTTAGTTTCTTTAAGGATGCATAGTGTAAAGTCCTTTTCTTTTATTTTCTTACTATGAATCCTTTTTTTGAACAAGGTTCCAGGAGATTTAAGTTTATTATTGTGTTTATAGGTAGAATAGTGGAAAAGAATGGCTCTTTGCTTATTTCAATGGATAGGTGCTCCAATTCGATCTGTTTTCTAATTTCATGATCAAATTGTAAATTAGATTGTAAAGTAAAGTAGATTAGTGAATTTAACTGTGGAGAGTTTTCTTCTGCCTTCTAGTATGTGAAGCCCAAACTCTTGTTGAACTTTTAAAATTATTTGTGAATGAGGCTGCACCTATAATAATTTTTGCTGCTCTTGATTGTAGTCTGTCAAGTTTTTCTTCTGAGTGAGCTAGTAGAAGCTGCAACCCAGAATGATGAGGCATATTCCATAGTGGGTCGTATGAGTAACGCATATGTAGTTTGATGTCTTCAGTTTTGCCATGAAGAGCGTCTGTTCTGATGGCGCTGATTGGAACAGTATAAAAGCTGGCGTAGGGGATAGCGAAGATTGCACGTTTCTACATGTAAGCTTCATTATCCTGTCCTCCCGATTTCCACTGATGGACAATTAGTACTGGTTGCATTAGTCATGATCCAAATATCATGACTTTATTTTGGTGGGGCCGCCACTTTAGGAGGTTTGGGTTGTTTAATATTCGGGCGAGGCAATTGAAGCTCTGAGTCTACTGTATTATGTTCAGCCAATTATGTTTTCTCTGGCCAGTCTATCTGTTTTTAGGGGAATAAGATCCTTTCAGTCGAAAAACCTCTATAGATATTCTACCTGTTCCAAGATCGGATTCAAATTCAGATCCTTTCAATCAAGAGACACGTACTGTTCTGACTTCGCTTTTGCTTCGTTAAATTTGTGAATTATCAGAGGCTCTGCTAATTCAACGAATAAATGAATGACACTGCGAAGTGAACCGAGCTCTTTTTAAGAGTTTTAAAGATTTATTTAATTTTAGATTTTATATTTTGTAGCAAGATCTAAGTTGAGGAGAGTAGGAATCCAGATTTTCTTGCAATATTTATTTGTAACAAATACGCAATGTCTTTAATGGTTTCTAAATTTTAAGTAGTTGAGCCCTTCCTATCTCTCTCTCTCTCTCTAGTATTTGTATCATGCTCACAGCTTCAAATTATATAAAATCTGAGAAAACGAAGGCGTAAATAAAGTGAACAGGAAAGAAGCTGCTTTTGTACAACAAGTGAGCTCTTTTTATACAACAAATGGAAGTGTACATTTGGTGCACATACGAAAAGATTACAAACTTCCACAGGTGAGGAGGTCACATTCACAGTGCTATGAGCAGTGTAACAGCTAATTGATCGTCTTGGCCATGAGTCAATTTATGATCGCGGCTATGAAGTGCAATTTATCGTCATGACCATGAAGTGTCGTCTGAAGAAGATAGCACATCGAGGAAAATCATTTTTCAGAACTGTGATTACTTCACGTGTTATGTCTGCGTGCGAGCGCATGTCTATGTGTGCAAAGTAGTTTCATAGGAAATAGCGTGAAGAATCTACAAGACAACTTCAAAGAGCAATCTGATAATATATAGTGATGCGAAATGATACGATGAAAGGATCTAAGTTGAGGACATTTCTCTACAATATATAAACGTTTATATATTAGCCACGATACGCATTCATAATGCAGGTTATAGGAAAAACACAAGATCATAAATTAAAAATAAGAAGTGGAATTTGCGTTTAAATGATTAATAGTCTTTAAAAAATTAAAACATCTTGCATTGAAATTCATTTATCTGTAAGGAGACTAATTTCGAGTCATGTATCATTTCATCAAGTTTAAGTTATATCTCAATTGTCAAAATAAATTGGTTTATTAAAAGCACGCGTATACATACATAAAGAGATTGGAATAAAGAATTTGTGACATTGCGAACCAAACACTTAACTCTAATTTTACTGGGAATTTAGTTCCGATAATACTAGAATTGTTCTCCAAAATGCTATAGGGATACTTCGTTTAGCAAAAAGGATGTATTGCTTGAAAGTTATTCGTTTAGGTTAGGTTAGGTGGAATGGTTTTCACTTAATATAATGGCTTTTCCTTAATTTAGTGAGACCTCCTGGCTATCAGAATCAGACCTGCTAACTGGTATCAAGTGTCAAAGATACAGTATTTTTAGGAAGGATAGAGAGGAAATGAGAGAAGGAGGGGAGTTTGCTGCTAATGATATCGGATGACTTCAATCCAGTTAGAGTTTAGACCTATGATTGTAGTACTACTAACAATATTTCATGTGGCACTGAGTTTGAAGCCGTTTGGTCTGTGGTGGAAATCTAACAAGATCAATTACAGTGGGGTGTTGTCACAGACCTGGTAGATCAGTTGCTAGTGATGAAGAAATGCACCACTAAATAGAAAAGATGAGCGCGAAAAGAGTAATCATAATGGGAGACTTTGATTATCCAAATATTGATTTTCTCATGAGAAAAATGAAAATGCATTTATTGGGCTGTTGCAGGAGAACTTCCTCAAGCAGCATGTCACAGAAAGAACTCAAGGTTAAACAGTGTTAGATTTGATTATAGCGTCAGAGGGCGTCTCAGTTAAAGACATAACTATTGCCTCCGGTTGGTGACAGTAATCATGTGGTACTCACTTGGAAAGTGACTAAGTTTATGAATGTTCCATTCAGAGAAGGTTACATGCTGAACTGCAAAGCAGGAAATTATGACCAACTGAGAGTACATGAGTTCAGTGGAATGGGATCGGTTGCTGGATGAGAAGCAAATCAACAGTGCATGGGAAGCATTTAAACAATACTTAAATGATGCAATATTAGAATGTGTTCTTAGAGTGTGAAGAATAAATACGGTAGGATTCAAATGGATGTGTAATCTTATTAAGCAAAAGATTCGTAAGAAAAGGATGATGTGAAAGGAATACCGTGTGCATAAGGATGACGTCAGTTATGAACGTTATAAGCAGCAGGCTAGAATAGCCACAACTGCTGTACGGAAAGCAAAGTCTGAGTATGAAAAGAAACTGGCTCAGTGCTAAAGACAATCCACAAGAATTCTATCGATATGCTGCAAGTAAAATAAAGAATGAATGTGAAAGAATAAATCTTCTAAATCCAGATGGAGTGAGGGTTACTGATGCCGAAGAGGTTGTTCAGTTAATGAGTACCCATTTTGTTAAGCACTATCAATCTAATGTACGCAACATTGAGCTCACTGTTACCTCTTCACTAGATGAAGAAATGCAGGTGTATGAGGACGAGGTATTAGAATTGTTGCAGAAATTGATTAAGAATTCAGCGATAGGACTGATGTGATATCAGCACGTGTGCTAAAAGAGTGTTCAGCTGAACTGGCCATTTCTTTGACCAGGCTGTTTAATATGAGTTTCAGAACAGGTTAGATTCCGCGGGAAAAGAAGGAATGTATGGTAATTCCATTGCACAAGGGTGGTGCAAAGACCGATGTATCCAACTATCGACCCATCAGTATCTCAGGAGTGGTGGTGAAGATTTTGGAAAAATTAGTTAGGGCTCGCATTCAGAAATGGGTTGACAGTGAATCTCTACTTTGCAATGAACAACATGGGTTTACTAAGGGAAGGTCATGTTTTAGCCACTTGCTCACATTTTATAACAATGTTACCATTGAACTAGACAAGAGGAATGGATACGCATAATACTTTTGGATTTTGCTAAGGCTTTTGACAGAATACAGCATTGCAGACTGCTTCATAAATTGGAGAAAATGGATCTAGGTTATAGAATATTAGCATGGATAAGAGAATGGCTGACTGACAGATATCGAAAAGTGGTATACGGGGGATATGAGTCTGTAAGATTTAAGGTAACTAGTGGTGCACCACAAGGATTAGTGCTTGGTCCACTGTTATTCAATCTGTACATTAATGATATTGGGAAGAATTTGACAAGCGACATACAGCTATTTGCTGATTATGTAAAGATAGGTAGAGTAATCAGGAATGCTGCTGATATACAGTACCTGCAGAATGATTTCAATAGGCTGGAATTGTGGGCATGGGAAAATGGGTGTCAGTTCAATGTCAGTAAATGTAAAGTTATTCACTTCGGCATGATTGGATATCCAATATCGTATTATATTGATGGGATTAGGCTAGAAGAAACTGATGAAGCTAGAGATCTCGGAGTGTTAGTGGATAGGAAGTTGAAGTTTAGGGGCCATGTGGCAAAGATTGCAAATACAACTCAAAAGATAATTGCAATGGTGAAACGAACGTTCACATGTAAAGATAAGGATATTATTTTGCCTCTTTACAAGGCCTTGATAAGACCTCACTTGGATTATTGTGCGCAGGTCTGGTCTCCTGGTTTCCGTTGTGATTCTAATATATTGGAGAGAGTACAAAGGAGAGTTTTAAAAATGATATCAGGATTGTAGAATACTGATTATGAATACAGATTGAGATTTTGTAGACTGCAGGCACACTAGCAAACAGTAGAAAGAGGGGTGATATGATTGAGACTTACAAACTTCTGAAAGGGTCATACAGGATTTCAATTGATGGAATTTTTCAATTTATGGAGGGTGGGGAAAGGATGAGAGGGCATCTTTGGAAGCTGAGAATGAATGCCGCCAAGAAGGGTGTGAGGAATAGATTTTTCTCTCAGAGGTTGGTGCGTGATTGGAATGGATTGCCATTGGATGTTGTGAGTGCAAGCAGGGTGAATTAATTCAAGAATAAGTATGATAGCTGATGTGTATGTAGCATGTGGCCTACCTCGATGAGTCTCTGATTCCCTGGAGGTCTCTCTTAATATTAATAATAATAATAATAATAAAAAGAAGAATAATGATGATGATGATGATTTCCTCTGAATGTGAATCATCAACTTTTAGTTTTGGTTCATCCATACAATGTATCTCTACCCATTATGTTCTAAGAGAAATCCCAGCTACACCATTTGGTTTCCTTAAATTTTGAGTTTTCGTTCCCCCTCCACTCTTATCTGAATTTTGAAAAAGTGAAAATTGAAATCGAGCGTTCGAAAAACTCGAGGAATCTTGTATTTACAATCCACTGCTGATCATATAGCACAGTATCGTGGTACAGTAATCTACATAACTATAAGTAATAATAACGTCACTCTTAATTTATTTTATATACTCTTTAGTTTCTTTGAAGAACATTGCACCAACATGATTCTATGTTCCACTCGGATACATTCCTTGAAGAGGAGATCGGATTTCTGAGATGGTGTTAATAGGGAAATCCATTCTCAATCAACCGATAAATATTACTATACTTTTTCTTGTGTTAATGAAGCAACACAACGCTATGAATTTAAACATTTTAAAAGTTGTTTTGGCTCGAGTAAGTGAATTTCAATAATTAATCGATACTATAAGGAAAACAGTTTTTATTTGTTCCATTTCATAACGAATTTTCGATGAAAAGGGAAAATGAAATCCATCTATAAATAAAATATATTTATTTATTGTTAACAATGTTATCATGCAAATCTTCAAAATTCATTGAACATTCTTTTGACTGAAGGAAAATGGAAGCTTTCACGCAGTGCAAATATTGTGGTCTGTAAAAGGAGATCAGGTTCACTCAGAAGTCATTGAGAACTTGTATTTATTTAACCACAGACAAAATGTTATAAAATCTCTAGTACGTCAGTGTTTAAGAAATGCGATGTTCCTTGAACAAATGCAAGTTGTCCCTAAAGAATACGGTGTGAAGAAGACTGTTCCAGAGGACAAAGATAGATGAAATAAAACAGGAAGACGATAAATGTTTGGAAGTCTGAGACTAAACTGTGCATGAATTTTTATTAACAGCTAATAGTTTAGACTTAAAGGAAAGGAGAAATGATCATCACCTTTGTATAAATGCCGAAAGATGTGTACGCAAAAGTAGTCAATAGCGTTTCAAAGAGGAAGAATAGAAGGATATTACTTAGAGAAAATCGGTGTACGTGTACCATTTGCGTCCCTAAATCTGGACATAATAACCTATTGAAGAAATGAAATACTACAGATGAAACTGACCTTCTAAAATACTAGCTGACGGGAGCTGACACTGCTTGAGAATTATGAATTATCTCAACTCGGCATCAAGGCCTAGAGAATCTGTATGTAGATTTGATTTGAATCTGATTTGATCAATAATCTCCTGAATTTTCAGGAAAGAACTATAGCCTACATGACTTTGTTAATAGCGAATGCACATCGTCAATTGCCATGGGCTAAGTCGGTTTCAAAAGTTTTCGTTGGGAAAGAACAGAGTTCGAATCTCGTCTAGAAAACAGAACTTTTCAATCGAAGGTGAGTTAGCTAGTTTCTTACGGAGATAAGAAGGTATTTCCTCCTAGAAACTAGAGCTTTAGACCTAGCAAATAGGTTAGTAGAACATACGATTTATACGAATTTAGGTAGATAAGTAGAGAGAATTCTTCATATGCTCATTTTCAAATGAAAGTCATTTGGTTGGTCACATATGATGTAATTGGTGTTTTGTATTCTGTAAACTCAGAGATTATTTCGATGCACAACATGAGAAAATGAACAAATAACGACTAGAGAATTCATGCATTAATAGGCAGATTAACGTATACATTAATCTAAAAATAATAATAGATGTACGTATCTAATTTAAGTTGCATAATGAATAGCGAAGTTTTAGAAACAAAATACACGTTTTCGTATTTTAGGATGTATAATCTTATTAATTTCTGAAATTAGATGTCAAAAATAACTGTTGAACACTTGAAAAGGCAGACTTACAAGATTGCATAAAATAGAATTGTGTGCCATTTTCTTTAAAGTCGTTTTCTTTCGAAAAGATCGGGTGTATCCTTAACTCGAAGTATAAACAGGATTATACTTCGTTCTTTTTATTTTAATTAATTGTTGTAGTTATCAACGCTTTGAACAAAAAAAAAAAAGATTTTAAAATGCATTTTAAACAAAATTCAAAATAAATCTATCCCGCCTAAATTTAAATTGAACTTTTGAAAAATAAGCCCGAATTTAAAAAAGAAAATTCAAAACAATGCCAATCAAGACTTAATTCTTTAACTACTAATTGGCATTTGTGTGTGTGTGTGTGTGTGTGTGTGTGTGTGTGTGTGTGTGTGTGTGTGTGTGTGTGTTAACGCTCATAAATTTTTTTTAAAAAATCAATACAACATTCAAGTTATACAAATTTAATATTCTGATTTGGTTTTATTTGGTTTTAATTACAGAATATTTTTGAAATATTTTGTATTCCATTATGCTAATATTATGTAGGCTGTTCAATAAGTAATGAGACTATATTTATACAGAAAACAGATTACCTTTAATCGTCATCATTTACATGGTCTTTTTCGAAGTAACTACTGTGAGACGCGATGCATTTGTCCCAACGTTGCGTCCACTTCTTAAACACGTGTGAAAGTCCGTTTTTTGAGAGTTCTTTCAAAACCGTCTCCGCAGCTTTTACACACTTTGTTCTTTCGAAATGGCGGCCTCTTAGTGGTTTCTTGAGCTGAGAAAACAGCCAGAAATCGCAGGGTGAGAGATCAGGACTGTATGGAGGGTGTGGTAGGATATCTGTGTTGTTCTTCTGCAAAACGTCCACTACACAACCAGCAATATGTGGCCTTGCATTATCGTGGTGCAATAAGCCACTCTTCAGCAATGGACGCTTCCTTTTGACGTGCTTGATAATAATCGCTGCTCTGTTGATCATTGTCTCTGTGATGGACGTTGATGGTCTTCCCTCACGTTCAAGATCTTCCACATTTTGCCTTCCTTCCTTAAAAGTTTTATGCCAGCGAAAAACACTTGCCTTCGACATTGCTTCATCGTGGAAAGCTTCGCGTATCATGTTAAAAGTGTCCGATGCCGAATTTTGTAAACGCACACAAAATTTAATCGCATAACGCTGTTCCAAGGACGCTTCCATTTCGAAGACTGGTCGCACCTCGTAGGCGCGCAGATGAGCACTTGCGTTTAGTCACGTGAAACTCTGGCACATCAGCCCGTATACGCCATCTATCAACCTCTTTTATTAATGCATACGGCAACATTTCTTTATTCCGCAGGAATTAATATTGCGATGAGTGGTTTCGCCACAGTAAAATTAGTCTTATTACTTATTGAACAGCCCACGTATTTAGTCAAAGTTATTGGTCCATTTTCATAAAAACATACTCCCATTTTGCTCATCAGCAGGTTCGAATACCCTAAGACACCAAGCCGACTTCTTCACTAAAAGTGAGTCATCCGATCCATATCGGAAGTGTATGGGTTTCTCTTTCCCGGAAACTCGAGTTTTTTTTCTTCCTTCAAAGCAGCCCAGTCTGACCGAAGTACACGCACTTAACAGTATCACAATATTCTCATAGTCTTAGTTGTTTCGGCCGTAATTGTAAAACAACCCAAACTGATCAGCTTTTCACGGGTTAAGGATATAATTCATGTTTCCTCTGTTAGTAAGAGGCTTAAACAACATACCTTTTCTAGATATTTGTTTTGTGTCTATAATAACTTCTTTTACCTATCTATGATCGCAATAATCATTGATTTATATATGACGTCACAAAATTATTTCTCCTCTAATAACATACTCCACGATATTCGACTTTTCAAGGGCGAAGAACTGTAATGTTTTTCTATTCATTCTGAACCGGTTCGTTAACACGTGGAAGAATAAGGAAAACTATTAAAAAAAAGAATTTTGTTATTTACTTGGTTATTTCTTTCGTGTTACAATTGTCTTGTGTTTCTACCATGTGTTAGTGTTAACGACTGTTGTAATTTTTTCTTCTCCTTTGAATAAGTTGAATGCTCTTCTTATTCGCTGAAGAAACATGAGCTTCGTTTGAATTTGTGCTATAATGTCCTCATAAATTGCGATATATACCAGGAACTGCAAAGCAGTTATTTTTAAACAAAGTCTTTTTGTTGTTGTCGATATGGAACTTCAACTGCTGTACAGATTTCTATGTTATAAATACTTGATTCCTGATTTGAAGATTAGAAAAAGTATAAACCTAGGATCAACAGGAAGAGAAAGTTTTTATTCCTTCAAATTAAAATAAGAAAAGCGATTAATGTTACTTCCATTAGTCGATTATGACTGCTAGTTGTGTGTTGATTTCTTTTGTCAGTCTGTATATTTGATAGAAGAAGGAAAAACTAAAGTCAATTTCCAGAAGGCAAAAACAATTTTTAAAAACAATCTTGTTCCTCGCATCCTGGTTTGGATTTGACGCCAAATTTCTCTAATGAAACGGCGAATTCTACTTCACTAGAGAAGAATTGGTAAAGATATTTCATTTACTTAAAATTATCCTGTAAGCTTTTAGGTTGCGATCCTTATTTCTTCCAAACCTTTGGAGACAATTAAAAAAAAATTCTAAAATATCGATATTCACACTATTTTTCATTTGATCAAGAGTAATCCAGCAGCCTTAGTTGTTCTACAACTTGGTCTTATACTTCACACATACATGCATAATAAGTCACTGATATCGTTTTCCACACAGAGTTAGTAGGAAAATCAAACATTCAAGCCCATGGCGGGATTTGAACCGAAACTTCGAGAGAGTGGATACTCTAACCACTTCGCCGACCACGCCAGCTGTAACACTCTCAGGTAACATCATATAAAAGAGATTTTGCGCATGTGTGTGGGTGTACATGTATCCAAAAGAAAGACACGAAGTTCATTTAATATGAAACCTGTCTTAATTACTCTCTCTCTCTCTCTCTCTCTCTCTCTCTCTCTCTCTCTCTCTCTCTCTCTCTCTCTCTCTTTCTGTTCTTATTATACAGACACTCAAGTTCTACTCCATAATTTTATTTTTTCTATAAATTTTCGTAAATTGCATATATTTTTCAGTTTCTCCTCGAAGCTTGTAAAAACACGATCAACAACTGGTCACTGTCTGTATTTCGAACCCAACGTATATTAAGTACTCTTCGTTGTTTAACTCTGCTGCATCTTCTAACTGAACAAAATCCCTCTATCAGTGTTTCCTTGAAACTATACTCTGAAACTGTTCTTTTAAAAAAAATGTGATTGTTTAGTCATTATCCTTTCCACAGTACATAGCTACTTACATACCTTCTTCGTGTCCCATCCCTTGGCACAGACCAATATTCACCCTCTATGGTCACCTTGTCTTTTACAACTAATTCCTTCTTTCTAGCCTTTTCACAATCATCCATCTTTCTTTCTTTTCCTGTTATTTTTCGCCAATTTAGTTTAGGACCTCCGTTTTTCCTTACGAGATCCGTGTTTATGTTACCCTTGAACTTTCCCCTCAGTCCATTCTCAGCCAATGTCCGTCTCGATTATCTTCGACTCGATGTCTTTTTTTTTTTCAGTGGCAATACATTTCCATACCAGTAAAGTATAAGTTTCGAAATGTAGTAATGGGATTGCCATGTTGTGATGTATAAAAATATAGTATTTAAAGATGCATGTTTAAATCAAATCAATAAAATTTTCCATTTTTTTTTCTTGCAAAGTATCAATTTTACGTCTTTTATATCCTTGATATTGTAAACTTTTTAATATATTGGTACCCAATATATTAAAAATAGCAACTGTTATACATGAAATGTGATATATTCAAATTGAAGGCATGAACATCATTTTCACCAATATTGAAATGAATAGAATTAATGTATTAAGATAATTAAATAGGAATAATTAAATATTGATGAAT
Source organism: Typopeltis vanoorti (assembly GCF_054136105.1). Lineage (NCBI taxonomy): Eukaryota > Metazoa > Arthropoda > Arachnida > Uropygi > Thelyphonidae > Typopeltis > Typopeltis vanoorti. The sequence goes on along the minus strand of NC_143549.1, from coordinate 55,624,075 downwards.
AAAATTATTTACCGTTATTTTTTATGAAATGTTAATTTTTTGTGAACTGTTCTAATTGTTTTAAAATAATTTGGTCATTTATATTAATTTATATTAATCAAATGTAATTTATTATTCATATCAATTAATTTTTATATCTTTAATGAGGGTTGCAGCCTTGTCTTCAACGGTTTATTGATATCATAATATCGATTCATGAATTAAATAAAAAAGAAATCTTTTAATGTCTTTTTTTCCTCAAAAAAAGAGTAGACCAAACTTTTTTTTTTTTTGAGGAAAATAAAATTAGGAATAAATGGGGACTGGCTGATAGCTAGTCAGCCGGTCTTCATTCAATGAGCCCTATCAACGAATATTATTCCCTCATAGGATCAAAACCAGGTTTTCTGAATAGCATGCTTTCGTAAAACATCCCAAAAATATCTTTTCGAATTGGCTCATTCACTATCAAGAGTTCCATATTTCCATATATATATATATATATATATATATATATACAGGGTGTTCGGGATAAATTTGACATATTTATAATTAATTATATTTTTCCGTAAGTTACATGTATTAACACACACTTCTCTTCATTTAAAAGTTTGGACCCTTCTTCATTCATATACAAGATGTCAGAAAGGATGGATAGTTGGAACCCACCTGAATCATGGAAGAGAATAACTTGTATCATGATGATTCGTGCCCGCCATCAAAATAAGGATATTACGACTGCTGCCCAATGCTCCCTGAATACAGTAAAAACAATCAGGCATGAACTAGAGACTTGCAATGGTGACTACGAGGATGTAGCAAGAAGAAAGATCCCTAGCAGACGATCTGATTGCGTTCGTACAGCAGAATTCCTCGCAAATCTGCAGGAACAGGTGTTGAAGAACCCTGGCATTGGAATTCGGGCTTTGTTCGTGGAGTTGCTAACTGTAGTCAAGCCCTGGATAACAAGGGTAGCCAATGGTAGGCCGTATGTATGGCAACAGGATTCGGCCCCTTGCCACACCTCTGGGAAAAGTCAAAAATGGTTGTCTGAAAATTTCTACGACTTCACCAGTCCAAATGTTTGGCCTCCAAACTCCCCAGACCTTAACCCCATGGATTATTTTGTATGGGGCGCAGTTGAAAAAGACACCAATCGCACTTCCAGTAATACAAAAGCCCAGTTAATGGATAAAATTAAAACAGTTTTTGCGGCCCTTCCTAGGGAGACTGTAGCATCAGCTTGTTCGAGGTTCCGAAGCAGAATTGAAGCTGTGATCGATGCTAATGGTGGTTATTTTGAGTAAATCTTGTTGATAGTATTGTAATTAACTCTGCCTGTAATGGTTTTTTGTCAATTCATTAAATTTAATAGATACAAAGAAGATTTTCTTTTTCCTTACGAAACTGTCAAATTTATCCCGAACACCCTGTATATATATATATACTTGAAAATAATAATCTTGAAGAGTATCATACCATAATAATTGTGTTTATAATAATATAGAGCTAGCGTTGTTCTTCATTCCACTATGATAAAAAGAACAGACCACAAACAGACGAACCAAGAAGCTTTTCTGTATTGTCAAGTGAAGCCAACAGAAAATGTCTGACGGAATTCCATTGAAAAATGCCATTAAAAATAAAACAACACGCCTCTTCCGTCTTTGAGGCGATTTTTTAGATACACCGATACGGAATGTCTTTCTAGACTCAGGGGTTTTCATTCTTTTGGCTTATAAAATTACCACGCCATCACCTGAAGCGAGACACGTGCTTCCAAAAACTGGAGGACAGAGAAGGTTCAGTAATTTCTCTGAAATCCGCTAGAGGAGTGCTATTTTTGAAGGATAATTAATATCTGAAATTCTTAAAGTTAGACAAAAATCCCTTTATCCTCAACAGCGAAGATTTCTGTGAATCTAAGTGCTTTAATTAATTGTATAATCTTAAACGGTAAAATTCTGCAATTCTCTTGGCCCATTCAATATGCTGTCTATTTGCATTATATTTTCCTATTCAAAAACCATAATCTAGTAGTTTGTTGTATTTTGTTGCATCAAATACTGCCGCCGTTCTTTTATTTTCCTAAGCGAGTTCATAATCTTTTTCGCTGATTCTCATAACTCGAAATAAGTTAAATTTCAAATATAGAAAACTGAGTTTGTGAAAAATAGCAACAAATTGCTAAGTTGCGATCATGTCTAATCTCTATACCGATATTTCTATCTATATAAATGAAAAATTGCAAACACCATATAGGGAAGAATGTGTAATAAAGAATGGTATATTATAAATTAATACGAAGAGACATATTTGGAGTGCTTCGGCTAGTATTTTCATCTTAAAAATAAAAAAAGAAAAGAAAAGAAAGAAAAAAAAACGGGTTTCGATCCCACGAATTAGGAAGAGACATTTTTAAATCAAACATAATGAACTAATCTAATTCGCTACAATAGTTTTAAGTAGTCCTGATGGATTCCGGTTATTTTAAACGTTTCTTTGTATAATTGAAATGTTTTTAGTTATAGAGTCCTCTCCTCTTCAGTGTTTTTTTCAAAAAAAAATTACTATTCTTTAAAAAAAAAAGTAAGTGGTAAAGACAGGAGTGATATGTCTGTAAAATATGTCTTCTCAAATTATTTGAACAGCCTCTGAAAACGAGAAATGTAGCTGATACTAGAATACTCAACCTATACAACAGACTGCTGTCCACCATTGAAGACACTATGGTAAAACAATAGCTATAATTACGTCTCGAGTTTCACTTTAAGAATTCCTCAGTACACTGCCATTCTCAACATACGGAATTCAGGATGATTACTTCTCTACCAACTATGAAGTGAAGCTTGCAGTTTTCAAATTTGATTTTTCGCGCGATCATTTCCACACTCTGGATTAGCAGCATTAGAATGTAGCGTGACTGACTACATTGCATCTTGTGGTCAATGTATTCATGTTTGAAGTAACCTGTCTCAACCCAAAACCTATCGCAGTCAACTATGAAATACCTCCAGCCCGTGGATAGAAAATGCGTTACATTAATTTTAGATATTTTATGCATAAAGATAACCTTAGAGGATTATAAGTATAATAATTTCTACATATAGTTCCTTTCCTTCCCTCCCCATCTCTTTCAGTTTTCGTCTTCAGCTAATATAATGACTGTAGCAATAAACAGTATTCTACCAATTAATTCAGTTAATCCTAAAAAATAAAGCATTCAGTTACTGGAATATTTTTATTTGTTCTAGATTTGATTTAATCCGGTGAGTATTGTATGAAATAAATGTCAACTTGAGTGGCCAAGGAGATAGCAATTCCACTCTCCTCTCCAACCAATATTGGGTTCATTTCCCACCTTGGGCAAGCGTGGATGTCCTGTGAATTTTTAGGAGATAGATGAATTTCATCTCTTGATGTGAGACCACGACCATCTTCATTATTGGAGAGCTAAAGTATCTTGTAAAAGTTCTGTTCCGCGTTTGATCTCTAAAGTAGGGAGATTCGCGGAATGTATACTCCTTGGTCCACCCACGAATTTAATTTGTTATGCCTGTATAACCTTTCATGGGAGGGATTCAAATAAAAATTGATTATGGAATGTTATAAGTCCAAGCCAGGTATAAGACCCAGCAGGTCCTAAATCAGAATACTGGAAAAGAAGATGAAAATTTTCAAATATATATATATATATATATTATAGAAATGTATTTATTTATTACAAAAAACTAAGAATGAATACCTTAAGAATCGGTGGTATTACAATCTGAGGCAAGCAACAGACTAGAGATGGTAAATCTCTAGAAAAACTGAACTTGAAATGAATGAAAAGAACTATCGTTCGGAATGAAAAATTCTTCCACCTCACTTCATCTTAAGTTGAAAACCCACTACAAAGGTTCCTCGCATCCTAGAGATTATCCTTTCATCGTGGTTAATTGATGTATACTCTAAGTATTTTTTTAAATTTATTTACTAATCTATTTAATTATCTTTTTATATACTAAATGCGAAATAATGTTATTTTAATAATATCACATTCGGAATTTCGAATATTGACTTATGTTATTCATTCTTTTCAATCTAACAGATTCATTCATTCGCCTTACAATGGAATCGTTAGGTAAATTAGTAAATATGGAAGGCACATAAACAGGAAGTACGGATGGAGTTGTGTTCAAGTCGGTCCCTTCAGGTTATCACCGACCTTACAGAGAAATATCTGTTGTTGATGATACGAAAGAATAGAAAATTTGGAAAGCACCTGACATGACATCGTAAGCAGAATTTCTATTTTAATGTTTATAAGAAAGGTATCTATTAATTACTTAATTTAATCATGCTGCTATTTATAAATATTTTAATGTGTAATATCTGTTTTCGATGTCACTGAGAATCATTCTTGAAATATTAACCTCATCATCAACATAAACATAAACCTTTAACCTGGTCATCCTGAACAGTGAAAGAAAATGCACACCACCACACTTCTGAGTTTTTTTTTTTGTTGTTGTTGTTTTTACTCCTTCTCCATAAGTTAACATTTCCGCAGTAAGCCATTAGAGGATCACTAAAATGATATTCCACTTTTTTTGCGGAACTCTTGATTCTCCCTACTCTTCTGAAGTGTCAAGAGTTCGAACTCCCTTCTCTCTCTCTCTCTCTTTCTCTTTCTCTCTCTCTCTCCTCTTTGTGTCACGTTAAATTAAGAAAAATAGGAAAATAAATAAAGAAATCGTTGCCCTTAATATTTATAAATAATTAAATATTTTTCTGGTTTAATAACAATAATTATCTACATAAGCTACTATCTTTACAGCCTTATTTTGAAATAATTCTTAAAGTTCAAGATCATCTGGTTTCTATTCAGAAAAATTTTAAATTTTCTAAGATTTCTCGGACATATGCTAATCTTCCTGTTATTCTTCCCTGATGGAAGGATAATAAAAGCCTTTTTGCAGGAAACACTTATATCACTGGGATATGAGGAAAATATTTATGTCAAATTTTTAACTGAATTTCGGTTACCATTCTCAAACGGAGATGGCAGGATTTTCTTCCACCAAAACAGACAAATTGGATGAAGAATACACATATTTACAAAATATAAAATACTCGCCTGGTGGTCTTATCTGTATCGGAATAAATACAAACAATCCTCACTGAGTATTAAAACTCGCTAACTCTTTGATTGCTAAAGTGCATCGTGTCTGATTAGATCAAATTCTATCTTATGGAATAACTTTTCTGATTTCCAGAATACTCTGATTCCATTTCGTGTTTAAACAAATAAATATGAAATGCGTCTTTGTGTAATTTGATTAGCTTCAGTGTTTTTCATTTCGTAATGGCAATCACAGCTAGATAAAAAAATGCTGTTTTTCTGACATTTCTTTTAGTGTCTTTTTTTTGTATCTCAACTAAAACTAGTATGACAAAATTAGCAATATTGGAGATAAGAAAAGCCAGCCAAGGACGTCTGCAGCATCTCAGCTTTGCTAAACTCTATGGATTTAGGTAATTCCTGGAACTACAACTTCTTGTCACTTTTTTATTGTTTCTATCAAGGGTCAGTAGGTTTTTAAACCGTTGTCTTATCCAAAAGCCTGCTCAAATTAGTGATGTCATTTCCGGGAAGACAATTGAAACAACACCTTGGCAACAAAAAAGAATTGGACATTCACAAACAATGAAGTAATAACTCGCGGCTAAGTTATCTACGGTTACCTTGGCAACACTTTCATCACAGACAGCAGTTAGCACACAGTGTAGTTATCAATATTTTTTGTTAAAGCAAACTCAGGAAAGTCACAGCGCTTTCTTTTGTTCTGCTTTCTTTAGGAATCCTCCTTCTTCCTTTTTATTGCTGGTGTATTCTTAAATAGTAGCCGCGATTGCGATCTGCTAGAAGAAATGATCTGATTTTATCACAGCTTGTTTACTGAGTCGTTCGAAGATAACTACTGATAATGATATACGTTTCTGGAGGTACGTGCTTAGGTAACATGATGAAAATTCAATAATCGACCAATTAAATGAGAGATGCATGTTCGTTGATCTTCTTTCGATAAAACTGAATACTAATGTAGCTCTTTGAAAATAATTTCACAAATTTAAAAACAGTACCTACATTCTGCGTGGAATTGATTTTTTCTCTTTTTCAATAAAAGCTTAAACAGTAATAATAATTTTGAAAAAAATCAATATTTTCAATAAAAGCTTTAAACAGTAATAATAATTTTAAAAAATCGATATTTTCAATAAAAGCTTAAACAGGAATAATAATTTTAAAAAAAACGATATACAAAAGCCAGAACTCCAATGTTTTCTGCGAATCAGATGAAGAACTGTCGTCGCACATGACATAAAAAGTTGGGTAAGCGAATAAGCTTCGCATTAAAAAAAATCTAATTGTGAATTCAGTGAGTATTTATTCTAGTAAATCATAAGAAAACAATTGCTGTGACGAAGAATAAAAGAAATCTGAACAAAAATAACACCAGAAAACACGAGTACCTAACTTCGTTTTCCCCGATATTCTCTATTCTTTCACTGAAGTGACTCCATTCTTCAAAATCTGTTATTTCCAACCTGCAGTTTATTATTCCAGGAAAGAAAATTTTTTTCTCAAAAGAATAGACATTTAATTTAAAATAAATTTCATTTTTCGTTTTTTTTTTCACTAAAATATTCCAATACTAGGAATTTATTGCTTTTATTATTTCATGCAGATCACTTAAAATGTTTCCATTAAAAAGTCAACTTTTGCGTGAAATTATTAATATTGAGATTAATAATGTCTGATGGCTAATAAAGATATTGGTTTAAAAAACATTAAGAAACATGCTAGCCCATTCTAATTAATAATTAGCTATTAGTCAGAAAATCATGTATTTAGCTACAATGTTTTAAATGAAGCTGCAGTTTCTAAGGCGTTATACTAAAGTAAAGTAAAAAAAAAAAGTTAACATTTTGATCTGGTGATTTGCTAGTTTTGTATTCTGCTATATTTTCTGGTTGGCTAGGTGTCATTTTATCGTAACGACAAGGAAAAGGAAAGAAGAGACTGATAGAAAACGTTGATTTCGAATTAAGAGAAGTGAAGTGAATACAACCCCTTCCAAAAATACATCCCACTTTCCTTTTATTCACTGTCTTCAATCCTGTTAATAAAATGAAACTGGCTACCATAGATTAATGAAATACTAGGTGAGCAAGTAACAGTTTTAAAGCTGATAGTTGCTTGTCTGGTTGCTTTTATTTTTATATAGAATTCCAGAAAACAAAGTGTTATTTAAAACAGTTCTTCCGAAATATTATCCCTCTTTGAACCTTATTCGAATCAACATTTAGCCACAAACACTGTTCTAAAGATTATGCAGTCCTAAATAACTAAAACATATCTATCCAAATAACAGTTCTGAGCTTGAAAAATTCAGAAACGTTTGACAAAGAAGTCTTCATTAGTTTGATGTTGATGTTATTCAATCATGATCTTATTAAGATCACATTTGAATCAGTAAAAAGCGATTATCTGATTAGCAAATATTTATACTTGCAACTTGTATAGAACGAAACGTACCCAAACCGAATCTATACACAGTAAATAGGCAGACATCGGGGCTTGTGCCACAGTGTATCGCAATCGACGAACATAGGGAAATGTGGCGATCTTAGCGACTTTGATCGTGGGCGTATTATCGGCCAAGACAGATGAGTCATTCTATCGCCCAAGTGGTAAGAACCCTACGGTTCTCGAGGACAACCGTATCAAGGGTCAACCGCGAGTATACCATCAACGGAGGTCCCATCTCCCAGCAAGCAAGTAGTGCCCTTCCACACGCCATTGATGACCGGGGGCGACATAGACTGTCCAAGCTTGTACAGACCAATAGCAGGGCAAAGACGGCACAAATTACATTGTTTTAATGTCAGATGTCCAAGCTGCGCCAGCGAGCGAACGACATGGCATACCCTGCATACCATGAGCTACGAGAGCCAACGCCCTAATCGTGTACCACTGTTGACAACTCGTCATTGGGCATTACGCCTCGCCTGGTGTCTGCCATCAAAACTTGACCTCTTCGGAGTGGACCAGTATGTTGTGGTCTGATGAATCCCGTTATCTGACGGGAGGGTGCGGGTGTGGCGTCGACAGCATAAGGCCATGGCCCCGTCTTGCCATGTCGGTTCTGTTTCAAGGAGGTGGTAGCTCTGTGATGGTTTGGGGAGCATTCTCATGTGACACATTAGGTCCGTTAGTGTGTCTGGAGAGGTCTTTAAACGCCGCAAGCTACCACAATATGCTGGCTGATCACCTACACAACCCCTGGGGCCCCAAGGTCTCAGGATTTAAATCCGATCGAATCTCTCTTTCTCTCTCTCTCTCTCTCTCTCTCTCTCTCTCTCTCTCTGGGATGCTGTAGATTAGAGATGCCGCAGAGCGAGTCACCAGATCCATATATATCCTGAACCGACGTCTAAGGCATAGTTGTGAACAATTCTACAACAGGCATGGCTGGAATTGCCTCCAGCAATCCTCCGGCATCTGGTGGAGACAATGCCTCGGAGAGTAAAGACTGTTATTCTCGCTGGAGGAGGACTGACACGCTTTATTAGGTAGGTATCTCTAATGCTTTGTCCATTGAGTGTAAGAGTACATATATAGTACCTTAACAAAACGCATCACTAATATTAGAAACATCTGTCTGTTCTTCATGTGTTCAACCTATCCCCCTGTAATGTTGTGGATATCGGTAGATAGATATTATCCAATATTCTGTGTCTAAAAAATCTAACAAAAAGTAAAATTCATGTGTTGTACAAAGCAGCCGATTTGTACTTTTTTGCCTACGTCGGCAAGAACTTTGAACAGCATTTTAGAAGGTGAATAGTGACTAATCAACAGTTTAATCCTTTGCAGTTTGACAACAGTGCAAATGGCGCTGTCAGTTCATTAGGGAGAAGTAAGATTTAGGAAGGAAGGGTTTCTACCAAAATATTGTTCCTTCTTCCTGATGCTGATGGCATGTAGATACTTAACTAATAATTAAATAGATAGATAATGCTCTTCATTTTCCTATGATTGCCATTCTAAAATTCACTTGGAATAAAAGAAAATGAGTGAAGAATAACTATATATATCCCTTATGTATCCCACATGCATGGGATATATATGTGTGTGTGTGTGTGTGTGTGTGTGTGTGTGTGTGTGTGTGTGTGTGTGTGTGTGTGTGTGTGTGTGTGTGTGTGTGTGTGTGTGTGTGTGTGTGTGTGTGTTAAAGATAACTGGAAATTTTTTACTTGGTTTCAATCCTTTTCCCAAATAAGCAAATCAAAGTTTTGCGAGTGAAATGTATTCACGTCTGAGCTACTTGTATATAGAGACTGATGACTTCATATCACTCCTTAGTATATATCCCATAATTCAAAGCAACCCCCCCCCCTTTTTTTCGGGCGTGTATAATGCAATGCATAATGGGAAGGGCCACTACCCAGACCGGTTTCGACCTTTATTCAGGTCTCTTCAGTGGGAGCCAGACCCGGGAGAGAAACTAAGGTTGAAGTAATGCAGAATTCATATATATATATATATTTGTATAACACACACGTCACACGTGTGTGTATTATACAAACAATATAAAACCTTTTTATAATTACTTGCGAAAAGGATTAAAACCAAGTATAAAATTTCTTGATATCTTTAACGTATAATAAACCCAAGGTACAAAAAAAACCTTCTACATCTTTTTCTCATCCAGAGATTTTTATTAAGAAGGTCAAGCACCTTTTGTCTAGTTGTATATGAGATATGTATGACTTCTGCAATACTTCAACCTTGGTTTCTCTCCCGAGTCTGGCTCCCACTGAAGAGAACTCAATAAAGGTCGAAACAGTCTGGGAGTGGACCTTCCCATTATTATGCATTGCATTATACACCCCCGAAAAGGGGGGAGTGTGCTTGCATTATGGGATACATACTAAGGCAAGTGATATGAAGTCATCAGCCTCTACAAGTAACTCAGACGTCTGAATATATTTCACGCGCAAAACTTTGTTTATGTATATATATATGTTACCATCACTGTTGCTTATCAGTGTTCATCCGTTCAAATGCTATCACCAGAGGTTCAACTCCATAGTAGGAGAAATAGTTCCAAATCATTGCACCTCATATGGACCAACCTTCACGTTGGATTGATGTATAAACCATGACATTTTCCCCAGACATCCGTCACACTCATGATCCCTTCTTTCTTGCAGCACAATTTCTTTCGGAAAAAGTGCAGCTTGATTAGTTTATCCATGTCACGGAATTTCCGACGCATCGTGCCTAGTTATGTTACTCTTTACACCGTTGTAATCTGCGCGGTTCATTGTCATGACCGATGTTTGACTTATGCACAACTGTCTTTTCAGAAATAGAGGGAGCGCAATTTTACGCAATATCCTGCAAGTAACTAATATAATATAATACTATTAACCAGAACCTCTGTCAGGATTTTGTGCTATTCCTCGGTCCTTTGGTGTTATCTTCCTGGATATTCCAGCTCATCTTCAACTGATGTAGCACCCTCAACGTTTCTGTCAATATCCCATCAATGAAGTGAACGGGAAGAAACTTATGACATCCTGTGATAAGACATCTTTTGAAGTCCATTAAGTTCTTCACCACGTATCATTAACAGTACTAATGTTATTACAGTACTTATATTATACAAGGCAAACAACTGTATCCCTAGACTAGCGTCTAGGGATACAGTTGTTTGCCTTATATAATATAAGTACATACATATTTGTTTATAAACTAGGACTTATTTTTACGATAAATAGTCCTGAAACATAGCATATTTACGATAAATATGCTATGTTTCAGGACTTATTTCAACATAGCATATATATCGCTCAGATTGTTAACATTGATGATTATTAAAAACACCTTTTGCTCACTCGTTTATAATAAAATATTTTATGTGAATCATCCAGGAGTAGAAAACCGTTGTTGTACAAAGCAGCCGATTTGTACTTTTTTGCCTACGTCGGCAAGAACTCTGAACAGCATTTTAGAAGGTAAATAGTGACTAATCAACAGTTTAATCCTTTGCAGTTTGACAACAGTGCAAATGGCGCTGTCAGTTCATTAGGGAGAAGTAAGATTTAGTAAGGACGGGTTTCTACCAAAATATTATTGTTCCTTCTTCCTGATGCTGATGGCATGGGATATACATATACATATATATATATATATATATATAATATATAATTTCCAGTTACCTTTAACACACACACACACACACACACACACACATATATATATATATGTGTGTGTGTGTGTGTGTGTGTGTTAAAGGTAACTGGAAATTTTATACTTGGTTTCAATCCTTTTCCCAAATAAGCAAAACAAAGTTTTGCGAGTGAAATGTATTGGCGTCTGAGCTACTTGTATATAGAGACTGATGACTTCATATCACTCCTTAGTATATATCCCATAATGCAAAGCAATCGCCCTCCCCCCCTTTTCGGGCGTGTATAATGCAATGCATAATTGGAAGGGCCACTACCCAGACCAGTTTCGACCTTTATTCAGGTCTCTTCAGTGGGAGCCTGACCCGGAAGAGAAACTAAGGTTGAAGTAATGCAGAATTCATATATATATATATATATATATCATATACAAGTAGACAAAAGGTACTTGACCTTCTTAATAAAAATCTCTGGAAGAGAAAGATGTAGAAAATTTTTTACCTTGGGTGTATTATACAAACAAACAATATGAAGCCTTTTATATTGTTTGTATTTTATAACAATATAAAATATGGTTTCATAACAATAGAAAACCGTTGTTTTCAATAGATTCATTAATCCATAAATCCTCCTATATAAACCACATATGGAACTTTTTCAAGCATTCATTAACTCTGCGGAGGTCGTGGCTGATCTGACAGATACAAACAAATCGTTTAATATAAATATTCTTACACATATCCAGTGTATAGCTTGGAGGTCATGAGTAGCTGCGCATGCATATATTATGAGTGATATTTCATAATAGGGAAAACACTGGAACAGGTAGATAACTTTATCTACCTGGTATCAATGATCAGCACACAAGGAGGAACCAAACAGGACATACAAAATTGAATCCAGAAAGCACAGATTGCATTCAATATGATGAAGAAAATTTGTTTGTCCAAAGAAATAAAATTAAAAAACAAAATTAGGCTCTTCACCACTAATGTTAAACCAGTTTTACTATACGGAGCTGATACATGGTCACTAACAAAGGAAAACATAAATAAAATAGAGGTCTACATAAACAAATTCTTGAGGAAGATACTAGAAATATACTGCCCAAATAAAATAACAAACATAGAACTTTGGGAGAGAAAACGTCCAACCAGCATCAGAAATGAAATCACTATAAGAAGATGGAACTGGATAGGTCACACAATCAGGAACCCAGATAAAAAAAATAGCAAAAATTGCCCTAGAATGGAATCCCCAAGGCAAGAGGAAAAGAGGCAGACCCAGGATAACATGGGGAAGAGAACTAGTAATAGAGGCAAGGCGGCTGTGACGTTCCTGGAAAGAGATCAAAAAAGAAGCATTGAATAGAGTCAGATGGAAGTCGATGGTTGAGGCCCTATGCTCCGCAGGGAGCGAAGAGGATAGATAAGGTAAGGTAAGGATATTTCATAATAAATTGTATATCTGAGAGATACTGTAACCTCCGATGTCAGTTTAGTATTGGTTTAGTTTTTTATTTATTTATTTACCGTTGAAAATGACTGGAAAAATATATTGAGTGGATAATCCATCAGATGTTGAAGAGATTCAACGATTTTGTTACTTGAGTACGATGATGAGAATGACAGAGTCGAATGCGAAAGTGACATTTGATAGTAAATTGTATCTGAGAGATAGCACGAACTCCGATGTCAGTATAGTATTGGTTTAGCTGTTGTTGTTGTTGTTTTTGTTTCTTTGTTCAATAATTTCTAGATTGTAACTGAAAATAAAAAATCCAACATGTATTATATTTGCAGTGTTTCTTTTTTTTAAAGTTTTATCGCATTTTAGCACATACTAGTAATGAATGTATCTCTCAGATACACGCGACCTACGCTGCATTTTTTTCCGACTGCGACCTCAGCAGGGTTAAGCAAAGTAATGGACTCAGACTGGACAGTTAAATTCCTCTACCACTAAAGACATTCCTCAGCCTCTCTGTCCGCACTCGGGATTCGAACTCACCGCTTATTGGTTGAAGAATGGCGACGCTATCCAATCGACCAGCTGATGATTATGACGCATCCATATGTTTTGAGTAGATGTTTCTGATTTTCTTCTGTAATGTTTATAAACTGTAATCATTGGTAAGTATAAAATACCTCAATACCCAAGGTCGGTCGAAATTTTATTCGCAATGAGCATCTCTCCACGACTGCCATCTGGACACCAATACTTGTAGAGAATCGTATCACTGAAAAAAAATGACAATAAATTATCTTCATTATTTTTACTTTCTTCCATTTCATTTGTGGTCTCTCTCTCTCTCTCTCTCTGGTCATGCAATTTTCATTTTCAACTATGCTCTGTTTTGTCTCTCTCTCTGTTTATGTCTCAATCACCGTCTGACATTTGCTGATCATATTAAGACGTTGTGTAAAAAGAGGCAAAGGTATGTTTAACCGATAATGGGGAACTCATTAGAAAGGTCAAGAAGCTTTAAATTTCCATTCTACCTTGCATTATAAACAGGTTTCCTGGGCAGTCTCTTCTCAATGATATCAAAATGCCACTCTAAATTACTTCTCGCCCCTCTCTGAATGAAACAAAAATTCTAAGTGATGATTTTGAGCCTTCGTAATTCGTTCTGCATTCTTTAAACCAGCGAGGTCCGATGACGTCACACTCCCTAAACAGGTCCATAAATATTGTATTATGTTCCCTGTCACATAAGAGCAGAGTTAACTACTACGGGAAACAAAAGCAAAAGGAAAACTCTGGAGGATTAGACGTTCGCTCCCAAATAATTTGGAAGGATTAACCCCCACTTTCCTCGTAATAAAGTTTTAATGTCCCACCTCGGTACCGTCTGTTTTCGTATTATGCGAAGGCTAACACTCTGGCTTTTGTTGTTGTTGTTGTCATTTCCCCTCTCCCTTCTTAAAAAAACACCCATGATAGCAGCCATTGACGTCAAAAGGAGGAAGTACTGGTGAGGTGCTTGTGGAAATACTGTACAGTTTCCGGTTCAAGGTGAGCACCTCATGTTTTTATCAGAAAAATCATGGTGGGCTAATAATAACGAATTCTGTCAATACGTTACCTTGAACTCTAGTTTAGGCACTTTTATCTTTTTTTCTGCCTCACAACTATATTAGCGTTAAGCTCTTATAGTTGTGTCTTGTGTGGTTCATAAACCTAATTCTTGATTAGATAAGATGGTTAACTCTATCCCCGGAGTCTTCCATCTAATAAAAGAGTGGTTGTTCTCTTAAACCATAAAGAAATTAAGGTTTATAATTTCAGCTGTGTTCCGATAACAGTTCCTGGTTTGTAAAAACCCGGAAGAGAACCACTTTTCTATTAGAGAAAACAGTTCGACTTTCCTGAAATTCGATGGTTTTTCTTCTCTGTCTCCCATGCCACTATCGTTTGTCCCATTAACATGATAAAAAAGAGTCACAAATCTCTATTGCGAAATGTTCTGTGTTATCTAATAAACTGATTTGATTTCATATGGTTGTTATTAAGATAATGAAATTCAAGTGCAAGTTGATGGGGGAAATGTCATTCTTTATCTAAGCCTACTGTATCTGTAAATCTTTCATATTTTTTGGGGAAAAAAATGCACACCAAAAAAGTTGGTAAATAAATTCTATTCAAAACCCATCGATATTTTTTTAATAAATATCGTTCTCTGATTTATTTTAGGAGTCTGACCCTTTTATAGTCATTTGGGAAATAATATGGGAAAAAAAGTAGTAATGCATCGATTGATTTCTAATTTATACTAAGCTTATCCTTTGCGAAAGTGGGATCGTTTGCAAATAACTCAGACTTCACAAATTCTGATCACTGGTTTCCAGTTCATAACTGATAGTGTGCACAGTTAATAAACTTCTCTACATTTTGGTTATTTGGATGACATGTTTCAAATACTGATCTTTTATAGATGCAAGATCGTTTTTTGTACTATTCTCTATCTTTTTTTTAGGTCAGTGAAGTCCAATAATGCGGTTTGTTTTATAACGACTTGCCTAAACTGCGAGCTTTATAACAAATACCAGTTTTAATAGGGGAGGGAGAGAACTTACACGCTAAACTCCAACATAATAACTAAAAAGAAAAAAAAAATTAACCATGTCGAAAATTAAATAACAAGAGCAAAAAATAGCAAACAGTGAGGCAAATGAAATCAATATCAGCACAGTCAATGAGCTTCACCGTATTTGTTACCAGCATGGAATGTAATGAAATGAATCACAGTAAATGAAAGGACAAGTAAAAATTACGGACTATTTAAACTTTCCTTAAAAGATAAATTCTGTGAATAATAACAACTATTGTTTAATTTAATTTAAATATCTAGACAGTTTCCGGGCCTGTTATTAGTGGTCCATTTTTAAATAATGATATTAACAACTTCAATCATTGTTTCATTGTAAGGAGAGAAAAAAAACGTTATCAACCTAGCCAAAAATCTAAATTCAAAAATTATAAAGGCAAATAATGATAAATGTTTTTTAAAATCTAATCACCCGCTACCTCTCGTCACAAGTTGAGGCTGTTCTGCTGAATATTGTTCAGACTGTCCTCATAAAATAAAAGTAATGCTCTTTGTATCATACCTCTCATGGAAGAGAAGCTAATCGTGAAAAAATTTTAAATATTGAACAGTTTGAACATTATAAGTGTCCTGAGTATGGCGTTACCTACATCAGTGCTTGCAAAAGCTGGATTCCAGCCCATCTTATGTTAATCACAATCACGTATCCATAGCATTTATTCCATAGTCCATAAAAATTAGCCCTAAAATAAGGAAAAAAAGCCAGAGAAGAGTGGATACTATCCGCTTATAATAATAACTCACTTGATTTCTTTCCAAAGTGATAAAAATATCTCAAAACAGTCGACTTCTAATTTACGCAGAGGCCTCTTGTTTAATAAGTGAACGTTAGCACAAATTTTACCTTGCATCTTTACAGATTTTCTTTCTTATGTTATCCACCTGAGATCAAATACAAGCAAGGTTCGGAAACATGGCTATTAATACTGCGCTATCCATATCACGTATCCATATGCGCTAGAGCCTCCGTAGCTCAGTCGGTTTAGAAAACCCGGGTTTATATATATATATATATATATATATATATATATATATATATATATATATATATATATATATATATATATATTTGATGAGAAGTGAATTGTATGTTATCATCAGTTTCCTGTTAGAGCAAGCGAAGCTCTGTTTGCTTTACGCACAATCTTCCTTCCATATAATAACTAACTTTCATTGATTGCTAGTTCCGTTCCTAGGTTTATTGATAACAGTACACTGAATCTTTCTGTTTTTTAATTAGAAAACAATTGTCTTTTTTATTATAATCCTACGCAAAAGTTTATAAACCACATAGCATGCTTATTACCATTAGGTAATCTGTTTCAGTCATACAAAAATCAAAGGTAGTTGCACACCGATTAATGAAAATCATCTTACACCTAAAGACATTCACAAACATCTATGCCGCATAGATGTTTGTGAATGTCTGAAAGAAACTGACAATTTCTTTTAGTATGAAACAAACGTCCTCTGTCTTATTTCCCATAAGCCAGAATGTGCAATAACTCAAAAGAAAGCAACTTTCTTATTTTTGCCTAACCTTGGGCAAACCTCAACTTTTCATGAGGAATCCTTCATCCTCCCCCTACAAAAATGTAGTTAATAAGTCGTTTGAGTTTTTTTTTTTTTTAATTATGGATAACAACTAAGGTTAAGAAAGTCTGGTCAGTACGATCGTTTTGAGGGGAAAAATGAGACAGTAATAAATAGTAGCAATAACAATAATAAAATAGTCTCGAATTACTAGTGTATGTTATATTTTACAGAGAGTTTTCACCTCTGTGATATCTTCAGTGACCTCACTTCTCGCCTTGCAGATGTGTATGAGAAACACGTAGAAACGCGTGTACTTGACAAGGTGAACTGCCAGGTTAACATCCTCCTAACAAATGCCTAGAAGTTTCATCTGATGAAATCTATCGTCGTTATAGGAGGTATTTCAATACCTTCGAATAATGAAGAACTCTATCTCTCTCTTTTCAGCTGGATTCACCAAAACAAAGAGATAAGAATAACGCCGAATAATAGCTTTGTCCTTGAGGAAGTGATAATAGGCTTAAGGGCATTGTTTGCAAATCTCTTAAGATCAACTTTCTTCCCCCCACCCCAATTATTAAACATTTTCTATTCAATTACTAGAAATCATTTGCATTATCTCGCACTTAACGATATTTGTTATCATTTTTGGATATTTCTTCAGCATTCTATATTAACGTAGACTTTTCATGTGTTCATTCTAGGTTTAAATGTCAATAAATCTAGAGCTTAAACATACTAGTGATATCGTTTTTAATCGTATTAACAATGCTGGTGTAACCCTTCACTCTGCTAGTTTAGGATATCCTGTCTCCCTTCACTCGATTTTTTTTTTTTAATTCTTAAACTAGTGGAAAATATCACTATCTTTTTGATTCTATGACCAACAGCATTATATTGATATCACCATGATAATAATACTTATAACATATATTTCTCTTCTTTTCACGATAACAACATAGTCTCTTTCGATGATTTAATATCCTCTTATAATCATTACTGGCCAACAGTTGCTCTATGACCAACAGACAATGCGTCATCACTAAGTGTTACTTGAAATGAAGAAATCTACATCTACTTTTCTTTCATTGTCCGGTTTCACCCATTCGGTTTTTTCTCGGCCTACGGATAAATAATATGATTAATTTGCAACATTATCATAAAATACAGTTTCCAAATAACATTCACAAAGTATATCAGCAAGATGTTTGGCTTATTGAGAATCAATGCTAACGCAACTAAAGTGCGTGTTTTACGTTTATCATTCCTGCGGCTTCCAGTTTGTTTTTCAGGAGAAACATTACACGAATTTATCTCCCAAGTTTCCAGGTAAAACTCACAAATCTGATCATTTACTAACATTTTAAAAGTCTTGGTATTCTTTGAAGGGATACAGACCTCAATCTTTCCAACCGAATTACATCAGTGCGATCGAGATTAATAAGAGTAGACTAGATTACTTTTCTTAGTTGCAGGAGGATCGATAATGTCTCGACAGCTTTATGTTCTGTCAGCAGGAGCATAATCGCAGCAAATGCATATCAAAATACAAAGTTCAGTAGTTGTTGTTTTTTCAGCTTTAGAAAGACAAATAATCAGCTGATAAATTGAGTTTTCCTTCTCATATATATATATATATATATATATATATTACTTTCTGTGAAATTCGTCATATTAAATACACGGAACTCTTTCTACAGCAACGCCCCCCTCCCCGTTTTTTACCCCAAACATCACTTTTATAATTTTGACATTTATAATTCTGAAATACATTTTTTTCCATTTGAGTTTGTCAGTAACCATTATTCATAATTAGGGAAACTGTATTCTTCCTGTTCGATGACGCTCGAAAACTGTAGCCTCGAACCCTTCGCGCCTACGGCTGATGAGCAGTAAAGTGGCTCTTCAAATGGATTCGTGACACTAGAATGTCAGTAACAAAAGATGAAGTCAAAGATAAAAGGCAAACAGCTGATTACATTGTGAAACCTAATATTACACTGGTTAGAACAGATATCTTAATCCAGTCTTAGCCACTGTGGAGTTGATATTTCAATGTTGACGAATGTAAAATTCAAGGCTTATAAGAACAGATACTACACTTGAGTTGTTAGTACCCAATTAACAG
The DNA here is from genome assembly GCF_054136105.1 of Typopeltis vanoorti. Lineage (NCBI taxonomy): Eukaryota > Metazoa > Arthropoda > Arachnida > Uropygi > Thelyphonidae > Typopeltis > Typopeltis vanoorti. Next base: position 55,605,074 of record NC_143549.1, on the reverse strand, counting down.
CGATATAAACAGATATATAAAAGTATATAGAACTAGGGAGCTAAATATAATAATAATAATAATAATAATAATAATAATAATAATAATAATAATAATAATAATAATAATAATAATAATTTAAAGTAAAATTTTAAAATTTTTACTTTTAGGTTTTCAAGAAGTAATAATAGTATTTTAAAAAGATAAATGCTTCCAAACCTTTTTATTGCAATCATATGTTTTTATAAACTATATAAGGGAAGCTACATCCTACTATTAATTTCTTCAGCCTGTAAAAAACTTGACATTATTTTCCGGTTCAGACGTTAATTGATCCATTCAGCTACAAACTCTGTAAAATACTGAGTACTGCCCAACTTTAAAATACTGTTCTCATTAAAATACAAGCAGTAGCTCACCAACATCCTTTTACGATCCAAATTCAGTCTATTGAGCGTGCTTATCTTTTATTCCAAATTCAAGGCTTATAAGAACAGATACTACACTTGAGTTGTTAGTACCCAATTAACAGCGATAGGTATATGAATCTGCTTTCGAATGGATTTCTTCCCATAGTTCTCTAACCAATATTCAAGTATTTCAAAAAAATAAAATAAAATAAATTTAACTAAAATAAAATTAATTAAAATAACTAAATAAATTATAAATACATACACAAACGATATTTACACTGGTGTTTCCTTATAGAGACTGCCATTTATCATTAAAACAAGTTCTGTGTAGACAGAAATTACGAGTTTTGCGAATAATTCACAAAGCTCTTTTTATATGACAATATTATCCACAATAGATTAAAATCCGATAGCAAATAAATAAATGTGGTGGATGGTCAAATGGTTATAATTCGGAATCCTGCTCATATAGATCAAACATGCTATTTTTTCAAGTCAATTCAGTCTCTCCCAATAAGTAAGTTTATTGTTTCATACCAAACAATAATATTCTGGCTATAATTATACCATCTATAAATTGTCAGTCGGATTGAAAAAGCAAAAATGGCTGTACAACTTGCATTTCAGAATAATAATAATAATAATAATAATAATAATAATAATAATAATAATAATAATAATAATAATAATAATAATAATAAAACATGTGGCTAGTTTGTTGAAATAGGTCACATCGGATATTAAAGCATGAAAATACAAAATTTACTTATTAAAAAAAAATCTATAAATATCTATTAGGCCTTTTTAGCCGCGTGAAAGTGCATTCTCAATTCGAATCTAGTCGCCATCTAATGGAACTTACTTGAAACCATTCTTCGATCGGTTCCCGAGTTAGTCGGTGTCTGGCACGGGCAACCAGGTCGTTTTCTCCCTGAAATTCCAGTTTTTTGTCTCGTAAATTCATGAAAAGCGACAGTAATAAGCTGCGTTATAATTAGGAACCATGTGTGTGCTTCTCATCACCACATGCCTTTTATAATTAGTAGTCGTCTTGGGCCAGCTATCTCTGATTGGTTGCCGGTGGAATTGAACTGCCTCCTCGGTTATTTATTTATTTAGCGTATGGCTCACACATGAAAAGTTACATTACATTAATCCTTAATATATATGGACATAGTAATAGACATATGTACAATAATAAGACATAATATAGTCATAAAAGAGACACTCAAGAATCAACAATAGGCTACAACTGAATGTCTAGGTTGATTATCCAGTCGACTGCACTTGGTGTAGCATGGATGAAGTCTCATAGGTTTCCACTGTATGCATGTTGGACACATTCTGTTGTAATATGATTAATTGTCTGGTGGGGTGATCCACAGTCTCACCAGGGTGAGGCAATCATGCCCCATTTGTAAAGGTGGTCTGCACATCTGCCATGGTTGGTGCGGATTCGGTTAAGGGCAGACCAAGTTTTCCGAGGTAGGTCAAAACCCGAAGGGTATCTGTATTGGGTTCACTAATTCATGGAAGTCCCCTGTTTGAGTGTTACACCAGGACTCTTTCCACTTCTCCTTCATGTTGAAACTTGTCTCTGCAAGATTTTTTGCTGTTAAGCTGCCTCCTCGGTATCCACATGTTACGGCTAAAAGGCCACGCTTATTCCCTAAAGGGAATAAAAGGTGTTAATGGATTTTTTTAAATAAAAAATAAATTAGAAGCTTTATTAGTGAGAAATTAGTACAAATAATTTAGAAAATTGAACTTGGTTGACATAAACGACTTCTTCCATTTTAACTTTTCAGACTTTTCGGTCTGAAAAGTTCCTCAAAGAACATTTTAGCTAATTTTTAAGTACACTAATAAAAGTACTGAAGAAGTGTGAATGTGTGGAATATTGCTGATTACAATTGACCACTTCAATCAATGATAATCATAAGAAATAAGGACAGTCTTTATTAAGAAAGACTCACATCTGAAGACAAAAAGAATATTTATAAGAGCTTCTCAAAAATAAAACTGAGTTAGCCGATCTGAAACAGAAGTGGAAAGTTTTTCGTTCTTTCTTTCTCAATCCTACAAATAATTAGGATCTTTTTAACTGTATGTATGTTGGTATAAATGTATGTGGTTTTCTAAGCGAGTAGTCAAAATACCTCCATGCGGCAGTACAAGTGATAATATCTCTTCATTTGTAAAGACTTAGATTCGAATCCACATCACATTCGAATAAGGTTTTTCAGTGGAGGTGCGTGAGCCAATCTCATAGGAGGAGGAGAGAAGAAATTTTCTCCTCAAAACAGACAAACTGCCCAAAGAATACACGTAATTTATAGAAAGCATTTATGCATAACCTTAGTTGATTTGATGTAATCTGAAAAAACACCAACTAATAACTTAAAATAATAATAATACCACGGTGCATTTCTAATGGCAACCAGTTAGTTGTAATGCATCATTACTCAATTAATTAATATTTTTTCTCATTATAGAAAAACGTAAACATATCACTGTACAACAACAACAACGACAGCAAAAAGCTTTGGGTCAATGACGCTCCTTGAATGCTGATATTGGTGTCATTCTGCAATGGGGAGAACCTAATCAAATGCTACTACTACTGCTGCTCTAATGCTACTACTAGTAGTAGCAGCATTAGAGCAGCAGTATTTTGGAAACATCAGCCTTTCGGCAACAAATCTGCTGTGTCATTCTGTAAAATAAAGAAAATCTTTCTAAGTCTGTTTTATTTTTATCAAAGAAAATAAATATTCTTTCCCCTGATCTTACTTCTGATAATATCAAAATCTCTATACAAGAAAAGACGTCTTTTGGATATTACATTGATTCTTCAACTTTTCTGTCATTTGAAATTTCTTGGCTTTTAAACAACATCACATCTGTAACTTCTTTAGCATTCAAAATGATTTTTCTTTTTCAATCAACGTCATTTCTTTTCTCACCTACGTACTTCACTACAGAATACTGTTGCCGCCTCTGAAATCGTAAAAATTTTAATTCAAAATAGATCAGTTGAGTTTATCAAAAATAACGTTTCTCTTACATTTTCAAAATTAATTAGTTTTTCTTACATCATCTCTTCTACAGATTTTCTGTATATTAATCATTCCAACTGGCAATTGTAAGTTTCCTAACCGTATAAAACAGATAATTAACCCCATGTAGCCATTTTCGCTTACAAACTCACCGAAATCATTTTGATGAGTTTATAGTTTTTTTGTGAGCTTTTTTTTTTCAATTTATCCTCCTTCATCCACCCAGTAGTAGTGCTCCTTTAAATTCGAGTCTTTCATATATAAATTCTCCACTAAAATTAAGCATTTAACTTCCTCATTTCTACTAAATGGTTATTATATCAAAGCTTTATATGCTTGAAATAAGTAACTATATAAATAAAGCCATTATTTAACTATTTCTTCATTTTCTCTAAGATACCCATGACCTACCTACCTTTTAGTACATTATTTTGTGTAGGATTCCTTTATTTCCTTTCCTTATAGCTGCAATCACTGTGTAACGGTATCCCAGATTAATTCCTTCCATTTAGTCTCTTCTCAGTTATACTTACTATGTTTAAGAATAAATTTGCACGACGTACTCGTATGTTGAAGTTAATTGAGAAAGTAGTTTAATTAGCTATACGGGTAACTTTTCCAACCGCTCACTCAGCCTTACACGGCATAAAAGGACAACTGTATTTCATTACAAGGTACAAAGAGCTCTTATGTTAACTCATCCTCAGTGGAATGTCGGGAGATGAGTTAATGCACGCCAGAACATCACAAAATAGACAAGGCACATAATTTAATTTCTTAATTAGTAGAGAACGATGTGTAAGTGGACTTCATTTTTCACCTGTAGCAATCATTCCCATACGCTTATCTAGCAATACAATTACTTCATAGTCTCCGGCTTTGGCTACATAGCAATATATAGAACTGCACCTCCTAATCATTGGTTGCTGAAAACGTAGAGACTAAAATCTCCGAGAAAAAAAAAATCTTAATAAATTTGTCTGCTTTTAATATGTGTACTATATCCAGTCAAATTAAAACAATAGATGAAAGAAAGTCACTTAACACAATCTGCATAAAATCAAAGCTAAAAAGTGCTGTAGTTCATTTAATATTCGTTTATGAGACCAAAGATTCTCTTTCTTTACACCTTTCTGCATAGATGCTCTCTCTCTCTCTCTCTCTCACACACACACACACACACACACACACACACACACACACACACACACACACACACACACACACACACACACACACACACACACACAGATATGTCCTGGACACTGCCGTTACTACGCGCAAACCAACAGAGTCTAGAAGACTACTGGCATCTTCTTTACACGGATCTCAAAAGACAGAATGTGCAAGTATCCTTAATCGCTGCAAACGCCATCACTTACAGTTTCCATCTGAAAGGCACAAGAAACAATGAACACTTCTCACTCATTCTACGGAAAGCCCTTAAGTGCAGCTTGCAGAAAACTGTACAACGACTTGCTTAAGTGTCGCTACTACCGAAAGCAAGGAGGTCTATCTCAGCTCACTGAAGAATGAAATCCAGCTGGTATCCTTTTCATCGAAGAAGTCATTCTGAACATTCTTACTTAGATGAGAATTCACTCCACGACAAAGAAGCACTAAAAAGGATAGCTTCCCCAACCCCCGAGCGCAACCCTAAAACTTAATTCGGAGTCCCGGACGACAGTCACAGGTCCATTGGTAAATTAGAATCTAATGGTTCGCTTCCTTTTGAGTATTTAAAATTAACTAAGGTATGGAAAATTAAATATCTCCACCCTTTGAAAATTTTAATCATGATTGCCTGAATGTTGTAATAGTTATTTAAAAGAACCATTCCTGTTTTTGTCTTCTTTGTTTCTGTAATGCCAATTATGTTCAACATCAACGCTAAGAACAAGCCTCGCCATCGTATTAATAACGAGGAAGAGTTAGCAAAAGGACTTCAATTTCTAAAACACCTTCCTGTAAAATGGCTATAATAAATGAACCATCTCTAGACTCCTTGGTATCCAATGTACTTGACGTGGCGATGAGGGAAGAGAATGGTTTATTTATCTTTCCTATAATGGCTCTATTCAGTAAAACTAGCTAACCTCTTTAAGGATTATAGAAATAACTCTTTTCATGGAAATGCAATCCGAACTTCTGTCCGTTAACCTGGACATAGGAAATACTCAGGAAAATCCTCTGAAATCCCCAGTAGTTTATTGTCTGTGGTGTAATAGAAAGATTTCATACTACGAAGAGACAGAGAAATCTATTGAAAACCCATCGAAGAGCATGCTAGAGACATAAAATACCAGATAATTGAAGCCACAGTTCCCTTATCACGTGTTCACCTTCAACTAATCGGCATGATACATCAACGATAAGACATCAAGTTCTATAAAAGAATCGGAAATCTTAAACCGCAGTTATAACAAGACCGAGAGAAGATTCTGGAGTCTCATGGAGATACTACTAAACTCTGTACCGTGGAATAAAACCCTAACATTAATCTGTGTGAATGATTCTTAGATATGATCAATCAAAAACTCAAACGCGGATACGCCAACGAGCTCAAAAACTGGCACGTGTTCACAACTAATTTAAATGATTAGAATCCAACGTAATATTGCATTTATTGTCTAATGCTAATATTTTACTGGTTGTAAATTATGTTTTTATCACATGTGAGGAAGTCTCGTGTAATTTGGACGATACCATTCGTCTAGTTAATAATTAATTAGAAGTTGTTTTTTTTTTTTTAAAAAAGGTTAACACAAAACTAGAACTGGTTTTATATTAACTTTTTTCCCTTTAGTCATTGGAACGTTTCTGTTTACTGTATATAAATAAAACGCCCTGGTGTTCAATAGCACTTCAAGTACACACCCTACTTCCTGTTCTCTTAATCGGTAAAAAACTATGCTCGTGTAAGTACTGACTAGTGGTTTTAAAAAATACTTCGAGTAGTTTCTTTGTGAGAATCTATATATTTATATAGGTAGAAAAATGTGAAGATATTCGAAGAGCATTCATTTCAGCTGAACGTGTCCAACATCATATAAAATGATAACCTGGAAATGAAGTTTTTCCCCCCATCTCTTTTCTGTTTTATTTTACCAGACATGCGAATACTTGAGTACTTCCCACACTCAGTTTTCTATTTATATTCTGATTCCAATTCCTGTGATAGTCTATAGCACCTCCGTCAATTCAGTCTGAATAACTCAAGCCTGAACTGAGGGGTACTATAGCACAAAGGAGCTTTTGGAATTCATCAGACTATAGGCGCGGAACTTTCTTTGATGATATCTTCACAACATAGTATATTGAACTCCATCATCGGTCAACATGAAACAGATCAGTCAGCAGGCTGACAGTGCAAAGGTGGGTGTGACTACTTTTCTCTATGGAAGCGGACGGCACGTGCTGGTTTTGGTCTGGTCGTAAGATCGTGTCGATCCCCTCTCCTTCTTTGAAAACTTTATACTCCCCTCTGGGACGGCATTTCGCTTTATTCATGGTCACAACAGTCGTCGGGAGTTTCACCGAAAACCGCAAATTGATGTTAAAGGTCGGTCGAAATGCGGTTTGCCGTGCAATAACCGTAGTTACCTCTAACTGGTAGAAGAGTTCGCCGTTATTGCAGTGATAACCCTTCTTTCTTAATGTGCTTTCATCCCAACAACCTAAAACTCTCTCATTCTAAGTCTAATAGAGAGAAATTAGAATTATCAGAATATACTTGGTAAATATGCTTTGGTTAATAATCTTCTGGAGTAATTCTACCTAAAAGAAGATGCTATTTTAAAATCATAGGAGAAACAACAGCTTTGTTATACTGGACATTTTTCCTCTGTAATTCCAATATAATTTGGAGAATTATTGTATAAAAGTCCATTCAGAGATTAGAAGTAGAAATTTGTTTGTGGGTGAACAGAAAAGAGAGAGAAAGAAAAGCTGACAAAATCGTGAAAAGATAGAAAAACAAACACATATCTGCTTCCTGATCATTACCAAATTAAAAAAAAAAAAATTACCCAACGATAAAATTATTAAAACTATACTGCACCCAAGGACTATGGCTTTAATAAGCTGGTAGGGGACATCTACACTAATAAAGAAATAATTATAGTTGAAGTGTTTTAGTTGTTAGTTGAAGTGTTTTTTCATCTGTCACAGGACAAATGAATGCAGAAGGCGAACGAATAAATAACTCTATGAACTTTATAAGAAGCCACTAATAATAAATGAAATCAGAGCTAGTCGCATGAGATGGTTAGGTCACCTGGAAAGAATAGAGGATTACAGGCTAGTGAGGAGAGAACCTTTCTACATCACTCAAATGGAAGACATCTTAGAGGAAGACCCAGCAGAAAATGGATGGATAACATTGAAATGGACATAAAAGAGCTGAAGCTGCAAAACTGGAAGGAGTTGGCTAAAGATATGAAAAAATGGAGAACTGTGGTGCTTTCAGTTAAGAACTTTAAGGGTTCGTGAAGCTTAAGAAGAAATGTTTTAGTTAAAGATCATTATAATCTTTGACCTATCGAAACGTAACTAACACCCAATGCCTCTTCACAGTTCCACTCCAAATTTACAAAGCAAACTTCTCATCCTCCTTCTTTTCTTCCTTTTAAGGTTTTCTGAAACAACCGTCTCTCTTATGTGTGTGTCCGAAAAAATATGAAACACAAATATTCAAATTAAATGTGACAAATTTCTTCCTTTTTTTTTTTTTTTTGCCCATCGATGGTAGTAACGCATAATCAGTTCACCAACCAACTATTCGTATATGGGATCAACATAATAAAATAAAGTAATAATTACAATAAACAATGTTCTGTTGCATTTTAAGTATCAACAGAACTTTTACATACCATCTTTCATCTTCCTACCAAAGATCCACATATAGTAACTGGTAATACTAAAATATGGGCACTTCTAAACCTTTGAAGAAATGAACCTTTCAAGTTCCTTCACAGATTTAATATTTTATTTACATGGATATTTCAATATAACGTCTTTAAAATAATTTAATCCTTACGATATAATAGATTTTAGACGAGTAGCTTCTTTTGTGTATAATATACTTTAATATACTTTACTGTGTCTAGATGTTTTTTCTTAATAGAAAGCTCTTCTTTAATTATTGAATAAGTTAATTTTGAATGTACAGAGCTATTTGAAATAGTTTAAATATTTTAAATATTCCTTAAAATAATACAAAATAGGTTAATATTATCTTAATCGGATTCTAATTTTCTTGCAACTATCATAATAAGAAATTAGTGTTTTCATGAAAAATAATCTATTTGAACATTTCATCTTCTTGCTATTTAAAAAAAAGCGAAGCTGATCTGTGATCGGGAGTTACATTTCCTTTCTTCCTTCGTTTTCCTCTCCTTTTTCTTTCATAAAAAAGTATGAAAAAATGCCGAAGGTTTCTTAGTATAGTCCAAAAGGCTCAACGTAAGCACTGTACTTACTTAACCTTAACTCGATTTAGATTCTTCAACAAGAACGCCAAACCATTTCTGTTACAAAATGTTGTTGTGATGAGAAGGGTTCAAAAACCTTTAACAAAACGAATCTGTAATAAAACGAAATTCATGAGAAGAAAACTAGTGTGCCAAAAATGATTTTAAAAAAAAGGATGGATTGAAGTGCAATCTCTCGATCTCTACATAATGTCAAAATATGCCAGTATTATTTAAAAGGATGGCTGGGACCACAAACTGTGACGGTAAATCATGGGCGTTAAGAGCTCCCTTCTATTTTGCGAATAGTGTGTTTTCTTAAGCATAGATTGTAACATGTGGTACCGTCCTTTGACATATGATGTCGTTAATTGAATTACAAATTCTTGAGAATCCTCTCCATTGTGTTTTTCCATCATAATCATAGATAGAAGTAGCCAAATGAGTAAACCATGGCAGATAATCACCTGCTGCGTATCGCTTAGAAGTACCTTGACATTTCTAACAAATATACTAGATAATACTTTTTGTTATTCATAGATCCTGCCCTTTCCACCCCCACAGCGACATTAGCCGTGACATCCGATAATCAAAGTACGCAGATTGCAGAATTAGGAAAAATAAAACCAAGAAAAATAAGTCGCGATAACCTTCACCTCCTACCATTCTCAACGAAGAATTTTTGCTTCATAGCATCAAGTTTTTTTGAGCAATGTCTGTGGGCGTAACACGGTAACAATCTCCCTCGCTTACGGTTTTTTTTTTTTTCCGTAGGACGCCAGCATGCGATAATTATAGAAATGTCTCGTCTGGATGTTTCTAAGTAAACTCCTCCCCATTTTCTATGATAGTCCAAAAGATTACTCTTCCGTTTTTCCGGGGAAAATCGCTTAACTGCGATAAACAGATATCATCCTGCTTCTCACAATGAAGACAGTTAATAGCCTTGTTTTATTTATATTTTAGTCCTATTTAGTTTCATTAATATAACTATGTACGCTGCTTACATAAAAATATGCGTTCTTTTTCCATATGAATACAGAAAACAGGTAAGTTTCATTTACAGTTGACATAGAGGCACAAAATAAAGCACAGAATTAAATTGGCCAAATTCCTGTACACAATCCTCTTTAAGAGAGCCATCGTTCATATTTTTTTTTATCAAAATATGAAGTTTATTTTACCTACTATATACAGAAAATGGAAATAGGACTTGAAAAAAAGTTATTGTTAAGTGTTTAAAACAAACCATTTTACAGGTCAGTAAATACTGTCGTACATTACCAAAACTGGGAGCAGCTTTGATAGCTTTCGCAGTTATTTATTGGCACATTATAATTTATGTTTCTTTTCTGAAGTTTCTGCCATACAAATGAAAACGAACGTCAGTATTTTCGTTTCAAATTATCTCAACTCATTGGAGGATCAAAACTTTACTTTGAGATGTTGGTTAGCTAGCATTCCAGCTGAGCAATTAAGTCTATGAAGCCAGTTTCATGAGAAGCGATTTCGATTTTTTTTTCCTTGGGAAGGAGTAAGAAAGGCTATGAGGTAGTATGCTGTGAATGGAAATTACCTATGTTCTTCTAGATGGTCGGCCTGTTTTGTGAGACAAAGAAAACCAATATTCTGGGAGTAAAAGCTTGTCATTCCCGTTTGAGATCAGTTACCTCACTGTCAATTGAAAAGTCCTAGACGGATTCGAACTCAACTTTATCCAGCAAAAGGTAATCGTCGATTACAGACTGAGCTACGGAGGTTCTGGTGTGTGTGTGTGTGTGTGTGTGTGTGTGTGTGTGTGTGTGTGTGTGTGTGTGTGTGTGTGTGTGTGTGTGTGTGTGTGTGTGTGTGTGTGTGCGTGCGTGCGTGCGGAGGGGGGGGAGAGTTATCGCACTGAAATAAGTTATTAATATAACTTGTTTCAATGCGTTTCTTTCTTTCTTTTTCTTTTTTTTTAACTGAAAATTCACAATATTATTTTTCCTTGATTACTTTGAGGGAAGAACATTTATTCTCCTTTCTCTTAAGACCATAGTAAACTGCTTTTTCTTTATAGATTTCCTGTTACGTGTTACATGTAGCATCTTCTATCAGATTTGTACTAAATTAATTAATCAATGATCAATAATAATATTAAAGTATTTAAATTTTTCTTTTCTTTTCAAATTTCCTTGGCTTCCAGGACCCACACAGGAGTTGAAAGTTAAACTTTGACGATGATGTTACTAAACTATATTTAATGGTTAAAGTATTTTTGATATACTAATTTTTAAACAGTAGTGGCTCTCTTAAGAATGATGCAATACTTATAATTTCGTTCTAAAAATTCAGGTCGATCTTTCGCCTTCTACTCAAAAAGAAAAATACTTTTGACAGTTTAGTTAGCTATTGTGACTCAGCTCCTAACCACAACAGCAATAAAAATAAATAAATAAAAAGGTCAACATCCCCATTCTAGCCGCTATGCCACAATAGAGGCTAACAATGTTTTGTTGTGATAAAAAAACAATAAAAAATATAAAAAAACACTTAATAGCTTTATGGGAGTTACGTTCAGGCGTTAGGTCTTATCACAAAAAAAATGAAGTGGAGTATTTACTTCGAAGCTGTAATCGAATTGCATAACCTGTTCTTCTTAATAGGCTTACGTGACCTTCTACCTCAAACTTTGTAAGATATCTCCCGTCACGATTCGGAAAACTGCAGCTAACAGATTTGACTTTCCACTCCCATCGCCAAGAAAAATTCGTAACTACAAGAAATCCAGAACATCTAAGAAAAATTAAGCGCACCCTTCGTCAGAAAAGGAGGGAGGGAGTCTACTCCAAGATGAAAATATTTGCTTTTTAGGAGTGATATAAAGCCAGATAGCGAATGAATTCATGCAATGGAAAGTTTGTAAATACACAAAGCAATACGAAATATTATTTGACACACTCCCAGTGTTGACTGAATCTTTCCAAATCACAGTTCTCTTATTTTTTTGTCTCTGTCTCCTTCCCTTTAGCCAGTCTGAATTGCTAGAGTCTTAAGTGCTGCAACAACTTCTGTTTGAAACGCATTTATTTTTTCATCCCGATTCTATAATTCTGCTCTCTGAGAGATCGAGTGTTGTTGTAGTCACGGTGATTAAATAATAAAATTCCAGTAAAATAAACCTCTGGGGAGTGAAAACTAAAAACTGTAAATAGCTCAAACATGGTAGTAAAATAAGTTGATTATTTATAACATCTTATGTTCCACATTCAAACTTTTTGTACGATGAAGAAGAAGTAACTAATCCTAACCGATGTTACATCCAAATACTGGTGCATCATTTCCGTCATACTTTCTGTATTAGATTATCTAAAAATTGGAACATCTTGTAATCTTGTTCTAGAGGGCGATTACTGTGAATTTCTTAATTTGTAATTAAGAAATTTATAAACACGCAAAAATTCTGGAACATTTTTCATTTTATTTATACGAATAATGTGACCAGCTGCGGATCAGGCTGCCATGGCGGGAGCTAGCAGTGAAATGCACAGTAATCGCCCTCTAGAACAAGATTGCAAGATGTTCCAATTTTTAGATAATCTAATACAGGATGAGATTACCAAGAAAAATAATATAGATATATAGTTATTGAGATCTTTCTCTCTCTCTTTGTGCAGTTTTCAGATATAATATCTTTCGATGTCCTGGTTTCAATAACCGAAAGAAGGTAAAGTCTTCTCAGGGTTTTTTTTTTTTTTTTTTTTTTGTTTGTCTGTTTGTTTGTTTCTTCAAGTAAAGGATTTTATCTATAATTGGGTCATAGTTCAATTTATCATGAAAGAAAGAGAAAGAAACAAATAAGACGGGATTTAGATAAAGAAACCTTGAAGATAATTTATTTAAATTAAGGGGATTTAAAATCCCACATTATTTCCTTGAAGATAAATTTTAAAAATATATAAAAAATAAATAAAGTCATTTCAAAATAAAGAACAATAGTGCTATAAAGTAAAGACTTCTGTTAACCTCGCGGTAATTCTTAAAATACTATATCTGCAGAAAGAAAAAAAAAAAAAAACGCGGTGCATTCGCTTGATGTTCAGCTGCTTTCCATTGAACTGTCTCAACGAAATATCTATATAATGTTCGGTATTAATTTTTTTTTTAAGATTATGTTATAATATCCTCCTCAAAACTAGAATATCTTAATATAATGTGCATATACTAGTCAAAACTAAGAATCCCTAGATATTCTATTCACACCAAGAATCCAGATGTTCCAGTCCGGAAACTCATACCAAAATACCGCTGCCGTTCGCAGTCATGGATTGCTGAAAAATAAATTCTAGAACTAATGCTTTTTTTTTTTTTTTTGCTGACTGCTATCTCTACACCAAAATACTCCTTAGACTACAAGTCTACCGAGTGTGCATCGTTATTAGTTCACTCCATCATACAATTTCACAATAGTTTTTGCTGTCATATCATTGGAAGCCATGTACAAATCCAACATGAATGTTTGACTTTCATGCAGTGACCTTTCTATGGAGACCAAGGTCATGGAATTCTATATCTAATGTTCTGGAATCAACATCACAGATGCGGGTATGCTGAACTCGTGGTTATGAAAATTCATTGATGTTCAACTAGACAGGAATTGCTAGCTTAGAGTGGGTTATTTTGACTTACGCCCAAAATAAATTATATTATGTCATCTAACTGTGTGTTCTTCTGGACAAACTACTCTTCGGTGTACCTGTTTTTCGTGATAAAAACTCGAGTTTCCAAAAGGGAAAAAAAAAATGCTACCACCATCCAACTAATTCGCTTTCAATTAGAAAGCCTTTATGAAGGTTATTCGCTTCCTAAACAGAATTCTAACCAAAGTCTTCCAAGTAAAGGAGATCGTCGTTACTGACCGAGACTGGAACAATGCACGATCCTTTTTAAAAATTCTGTTTCCAGTTTCTATCATGTTTTTTTTTTTTTTTTTTTTTTTTTGCGGGGTTATTTTCACCACCGTGTTTCTAAGTTTTGATTATATCAACCGCAGATCACATCAAGAAAATCTTGAATGTACTAATCATGCTGCTGTTCCACGAACTTGAATCATGATTAATATAATAATCTATGAAAATCCTCGCTGGAGATTAAACCACATCCCACGTTCAGCTCTGTCTACTACAGTCATCGTTTAGCAACATTATTTGCTTTTATGCTGCACTTTGCTGTTACACACAATTTTTTACTGAGATAAATAATTAAATCCTCTAATGCTCTTCATTCCCCATACGGAGTAGACAGAACTCCTTTAACCTTAACTAACCTTTGAAGACTGGTAGAGAGCCAGTCTTCCTCTTTCAAGTATTTATTAATAGCGAGCCCAAACTATCAATAAATCAGAAGTTTTCTTATGGGAATGTGACTACACAGGTAGTTTCTCCTGAATACGCATTATTCAGGAGAAATAGACTGTCCTAATAATTTTGCAGTGCAGTATATTTCATACTGTCAAATTAAATACTGCTTAACTGTTAATTAAGCGGTATTCTCTTATATGTTGTTTGACTGTTAAAAAGATTTTTATGTATCTATTTTTATATTATGATACATTGTAAACTTTTAATATTAGGTTATAGTATTCAATATTTTAGTATTATAGTGTTAATTAAGTCACAGTCATTTGTCAGTGACTTTTATCTGTACATCTAACAATATTAGTGAGAAGACTAATTTCTAATTTCACATGCGTTTTCAGTGTTTCCATCGCTTGACAGTTTTTGAAAAGCCTCTGAAAATTATTTCAGATATTCAAACTATCATTTTCTTATATTTCGTTGAAAGTTTTTTCACAATTTCATTAGTTTTTTGTAACTTTTGGATTTTTTTAAAAAAATTGCAAGAAAAAATTTTTTTAATGTAATATATGTATATTTAAGCCTAAAGTTGATACCTAAGAGGTCGAGTTCTACTCATTTTGATATTTGCTTACTTACACTACAGAGATTACATCCTTTTTTTTTTATCTTGCACAAAATCGAAAGTGATCACTTTCGATTTCGATTTCTCTACAGAAAGATTTTTATTTTTGTTTTTAGGATACAACAGACTTTTGTTTTTAGGATACAAAAGTAAAAACTTCTTGTTTATGTCTAAAACATTTGACAATTACCACTTTCAGTTCTGTTGAAGTTGTTTCTAGCTTGACTGTTCGCTCCTCAACGAAAACTACTAAACCTTGTTCATCCTCTCATTCCTTATAACACGGATATCTAACTCGCAGTTAGCACGCGTCCTGCTAACGGTTTTCATCCATCCCTCGAGAATATATATCGAGGAATCAATTTAAGAACATCACTTTATATAAAGTTCAACCATCAAAGACGCCAGTAGGGACGCACGCATTCAGTCCAGTGCCGAGAATTGTTTAAGTCTCGTGTGTGTGTGTTAAACAATTCCACGCTCCCAGTCTTTATGATCCGTCTGTTTTAGTTTCTAATTTTTCTCGCGTGTTTAACAAATCTGAAATTCGAACCAAGTTGATTAGAATTACAGTCAAATAGTAAATGATATGAATCTATGTACGTTAATTGTGTTCTTCCGTTTTCCTATTTCACAATATGAAAAATATGAGATTCCGGGAGAGGAAATCCTGCTACGTCCATAATAAGGCTCACTAACTCACCTTCCATATAAAAGCCTTCATAAAGATTCCTTGCGCCCTTCCTAGTTAGAAACATGATAGCAAACGATCATCTTAACTGTTCATTGCCAATGGTTGTCTGATATGCATATTTAACAAGAATAATAAGTCATTTTTGTATAGTTAAATGCGGACATCTTTTAATAACACATTAAATCAATCCCAAATTATTTTTCATTCGTACTGATGTGCATTTTAGTGTGTTTAGTGTGTTTTTTTACGTTCCTTTTTGCTCCCCCCTAAATCCGATCCCCCATGCGAACAAAATGTTGGACTCCTTGGCTTAAGAGGATATGTAGCAACCTTCTTCTGATTATCTACTGTAATTTATTTGGCATTTTATAAATTAACTTGTACTTTAAGTCGTTAAGTGACTTCTGTGTTCGAAGCAAATCAGTTTTACTTTTAGAGTGCGGTTAAAAACGTTATAAGATCGAATGAGCTTAAAACTACACTCGTGTCCAAAACCTAAGGACGAAAACGATTTATGAAGATTACAACCGCAAATGCAGACAAATCAGCTTATGACAATTTGCATACTTGATGATTTCGAGAAAACAGGTACACATTCAAGTTTTTAGGTAAAAGGTAAATTTTCGAGACAAGATAAAAGGTTAACTAAACGAATTGTGTTTGAAAGAAGCTCTTTTCGTAAAGGAATAAAATTGCAAATTTTGGTGTCTTGCAATGTCTCAAAGACATCATCTAGATGATTTCACGCGGGGAAGAATTGTTGGAAAGCTTGAGGAAAGCCGTAGAATTACTGATATTCCAATGAGTATGGAATCTCACATACCGTTACATCCAGGCTTTGAGTAGCGTTTCAAACCAATGGAATGCTATACGTTTGCTAATAAGTCGCCCTTGCTCTACCACGAAGCATGAAGTCAAACTTTTGGTTATAACAGCAAAACTTAATCGACGCACTGGCAGGTCAACCTGCAAATCAGCTCCATTCAAACATAGGTACGCGGATATCTCAACAAACTGTGGCAAGACGTCTCTTTATCCACAGCTCATCGTAGAGCACGTTTTCAGTGGTGTTGAATCCATAAAAATTGGACAAGACACTAATGGGCTAATGTACTCTTTACAGATGAGAATCTTTTTAATCTTTCCTCCGATTCTAGACGACTTGATCTGGCGTTAAATGTTACTGCTTACCATTGAGAGAATGTTCTTGAAAAGGATAGATACGGCGGTGATGGGGTTATGGTGTGGAGAGGTATCATGTTTAATGGACATATTGAGCTAAGTACTGGGAAAAGAGACTATGACTGGTGAACGATATTGCAACGAAATTCTTCAACATCATGTTCGATTGTTCCATGGTGCTGTAGGCGAATAATTCATTTTTATGGATGAAAATGACATATGACATCGTACAAGCAGTGGAGATACTTCTGGAAATCGAGGATATTAATCGAATCGAGTGGCCAGCATGCTGGCCACTCATCTCAACCCCATGGAACAGGTTTGGGATGCAATAGAGAGATGCATCGCTGTTCGAAATGCCCCTCCAGAAAACAAACAAGGCTTTATTCTTGGTCTGAAGGAGGAGCGGGCCAGTATTTCTCAAGAACTCCTGAATTACTTTGTACTAAGCATGTTACGATTCTGAAAGCTGCATCGCAGTTCGGGGTGGACATATTCCATAATGAAATGTCTCTTCGCATAGTTTTCTCTATGCACTGTCCATTAATTACTTAACCACATCCTTAGGAAATTTGCAACTTTTGTCAAAAACGTATTGCAATTTGATTTGTAGGAAATTTATAACACATTTTTGTCTAGTATAATTTTTTATTATGCTGGCAATAAATTTATGTCCACATTTGGCTGTAATCATGAATTTTTTTTCATATACAGGTAAAAATGTAGTGTGTCCAAAATCTAAGGACGGACTAGAAATGTGTTCAGCAAAAGATATTAGAATTGGATTATAAAATAGCATACAAAAATCGAGTCAGAACGCACAAGAAGGATGTGCGGCGTGGGAGGTTCAGAGACTAAATTTGTGATCGTTATCACATCCGTAATGACTGTGTTTGGCAGTACCTGGCAGTTAAGTGATGATGCAGTTGCATGTGTCCCTGACGACCTCCACATTGTAATGATAACGCTTGTAAGTTACAAGCTCATGAATCACACCCGATGGTTGCATACGGGAGGCCTTTAAAGCGGACGTGAAATGACGATGCGTACATTGCCAGGTCACGTGAGGAGACGGTTTCGGTGGAGGCTAGTGAAGGTTGTTGAGTGTCCTTCCTCAAGCCATGCCACAGTGGTAAGCTGTGGGTTGGGGTGGGGGGACTACATAAGTTTGCCATTAATCTGTGCTCAGCAGTTGCTAATGTCTTCGTGAATAGAGCTGAAAAGCTAAATGGCTATTACAGTTCCTAGTTTCTGTTTCTTATATGCTAAACTCTGCGATCCGAGGTGAATCTGGCAGCTGTCTTGCTTCATCCCAGTAATAGAGAGCGAGAATTAAAAAGACAAAAATTTGCCTTTAAAAAGCATCCATTACTAGAGGCAGGCTTAGATATTTTATCTTATTTCTAGATATTATTTATTCTTAATAAATGCAAAATCATATTAAAACATTAAATTTGCATAAAGGGGAAGAGGTACAGTGATGTCCAGTTTTTTTTTTTTCTTGTTTACCATTCTCTCATAATAACTATCTCTCAATTACTTTTATTTTAGAACGGGAAAGTGCTGTTTTTTAAAGTGCGCCAATCGACAAACACACTTTCTGCAGTTTCAAAATAGCTTTCCTTTCCAAAATAATAGGCCATTTCTATATCTTTTGCATTAGTAAAAAACTGTATTCGTCTAGACACGAGGAAAATAGTAAGGTCATTTCAGAGCTTAAACAGAATACCTCTCCTTTTGGATATGTACATTTCTCTTTGTGTATTATGATATTCACAGATGAAAAACTACTTATCTAAACAATAAATTTGGGGAAATAATTCCTGTTTTGACGCAAAGCAAAACAGCATTACATACAGTGCTTTCCGACCTGTTAATGCATTATAAAAGTGACTATCAGCCTAAGCATTTTGGACTGAGAAGAGTAACCTAAAGTGGCTGGTTTTCTGGATTCTCTCCTAATATATATCAAAGTTTAAAATAAAAATAAACAAATAAATACCCTAATCCTGTTATTCACAACGAGTTATAGAGCCTTCTTAGCTCAGTTGGTATAGACAAAGCCCTTTTGTCGGGAAGACCTGAGCTCGATTCTCATCCGTGACGTGAGGAACTTTTTCTAGTCTCTTTCGACTAAAGGTGAGTTAGCCAGTCTCATATGGAGGTAGAGGGTTTTTTCACCCGGAAACCAGGGTTTTTCGTCCCTCAGAACAGGCAAACCGGCCCCATGACCACACACGGATAATAGTCAGGAATACTTAAGACCCAGCCATAGGCTTGATTCGTCTGCCGGTTCCAAGCCAGGTAAAATTAAAGGAGACTGAGATGGTGACGTACCTCCCCATAAAAGGGGATCACTGCCGTTCTATCATATACGAAATAATAATTTAAAAAAATAAGTTATTCACTTTTTTTTTTGAAGTTCTATGGACAGATGGTGTGATCTTGAACTTTCATTGATATCTGAGCTGAAGCCTATCAATGATTTTACAGGCATTAGAGGAGAGAGTAGGGCAGAAAAAAGTAAATCCTAACATGAGTATATTATTGTCTGAAATAATGTGAATTCCGCAGTCGATATTTAGAATTGTGGTTACAAACCTAAGTATCCAGAAGGGGGGGGGGCTACTTGCTTATGCTAAAGACTGTAACATCAAATTTCGTGATAAGAAACTGAAATCTTAGGTATTATGTCATCATTTAGACCACTGAAAACACAAAATATGCTAAACAAAATCTTCACCACCGCACCAGAGATTCTCATCGGTCGGTAGTTAGCGTATCGGTCTTTGTACGACCGGTGTGCAATGGAATTATAATACATTCTTTCTTCTAGATTTATAATACATTCTCTGATGGAATCTGGTCAAAAGAACAGCCACTTAGTTTGAACACTTTTTTTTAGCATTTGCTAATATCCTCTGTTGCTGAATTCTTATTCAGTTTGTGCTACACTCTAATATCTTTTCCTCACATACCTGAATTTCTTAAGTGGCGGTGAACTCAATGTTGCATACACTAGGTTAATAGCGTTCAGAAAAATGACAACTCATTAGTTTCAACAATCTCTTCTGCATCTGACACCTAGATACATCTGCATTCAGTAGAATCATTCTGTCATATACATTGTTTCTTTCACTTTCAGCATAACGACAGAATTCTTGTGGGTTGTCTTTATCTTGCAGAATCAGCTACTCAGACTTCTCTTTCCGTACAACAATTGTAACTCTTCTGACCTATTCCTTATAATTTTCATAACTCAGTGTTCATCTTTATGCACACGATATTCCTTCCACATCATTTTTTTTTCTTAAGAATCTCTTTTTTTAATAAGAGTGCATATCTATTTTATTCCTAACTTATTCTTTTAAAGCGGAATACATTCCCATATTGTATCATTTAAGCATTTTTAAGCGGTTCCCATGCATTTCCAATCCTTCCCACCTGTCAACCGATACTGTTGAACAGAACCTAGTATACTCCTAGTTGGTAGCAATTTCCTGCTTTGCAGTTTAGCATGTAAACTTTTCTGAATTGGACATTCATAAACTTAGCCACTTCCCAAGTGAGTACCGCATGATCACTCTATGGCTCACTGGTGGCAAGAACAGTCATGTCTTTAACTGAAATTCCCTCTAGAACCCCTCATAATATCGGCGGGTATTCAAAGGAAAGTACTGACATGTAACAATTTTGTAAAAACCAAAATGCATTAAAAAAAGACATAACGTATTTATGATATGTCAATCCGTTTGGGCTTACAGGTATGTACTCTACACATATAATTTTATTTTGGCTATTTTTTGCCAAAATTTGCCATTCGGAACAAATAGTGCAAGTGAACCAAAATTGAAGCGATTTGCAAATTATAATATCGACAGAAACTCCATTAAATTCCATCAGCCAGTGCAGAATTAGTCATATCAGTTCGAAATATTTTGCCAATAAAAATGAGCTGACTGAAAAATAAGAGTCACAAAATACCTTGAGTATTGACGCACAAAGTGACTGTGTAGTTAACTGCGCATTTTGCAAAACCCACTTAAAATTAGCCTATTATCGAACAGAACTTTACAATGTTAAATTTAAATTTAAATTTTTTGCCAAAATGGCAAATTCTGGCAAAAAATAGCCAAAATAAAATTATAACAATATAACCAATAAGTAGAATTCCTTTAACAATGGAATAAACATATTCTTGGCATGAGAACATGTTTATTCCATGTGTATGGTTGGTTATTGGATTATTTCGAAATAACTAAAACCATGTTGTTTGAATCCAGCAAACTCATCGTTTACAAAAGGCGTCTAATTTCATGAGATTTTGACGAAATTTGAACTCGGATGTTTATGTTTATTCTAAAGAAATGCAAACAATTACCTTAACTGTTTTTCTGAATTAAATAAAAATCTGTAGGCTTTTATGAACTTTATAAAAGCATTTATAGTGTTTTTTTTTAATTGTCCAAAATGAATTAAATTCAAATTTCAGTTTTAATGGATATTTATTCTTGTAAGTCCGTGTACATATGAATGTTACAAAAATCGTTCACGCCTAAAGAATTCTTTCAAGGAAAGATTATATTTTCTAAGCGATAGTAAAAACGAACACAAGAAAAGACAGACGAAGAAAAAGTGCGCTTAATCGTTAACATGTTAGCCACCTCTCTGAGTAGAGCTTGCACTACGCATTTCAACTGAAGAGTAACTTTAAAAAAAAAAAAAAAAAAGTGAGCTTTTTTTTTTCCCCTTATCATTCGAAAGAACATCTCGGAGCCCTATTCAACTATGATCTTTTTTTGTTGTTGTTCCTTCTTCCAAGTACTTCACTCGCCCCTTTCCTTTCCCCCATAACAAACAATAGCATTTCACGAGAGGAAACGTGTCAACATACACCTTCTCTGTAGGCCGCTAAAGGTGCCAGCCTGGTTAGCATAACGGAAAGGTCATGAAAGTGCACCTCCTTGTCCGTTGTTACAACTTCGGGAGTGTAGACATTACAGCTTGGAACAAATTACTTTAGCATTTTGATTCCTCCCCCCCCCCTCTCCGTTCGGGTCGCTTTAGAAATAGTGGCACGGTTTTCATAACAATGTCTTTCATCGAAGATCTGACAAAGAACCACGTGTTTTCACGTGGCTAAACCAACGATTAAAACAACGGATTCTTTTAAAAAATACCCAAAGAATTACCATCCTTTGTAAAGAAGTATGTTTTCGATGTAGAGCAAACAAATAGAAATTTCTAATCCTGGAGAATCCGGCAACTCGTCAAGTGGCCTGTCAGTAAATACTGTTATGGTTATAAAAATAATATTTTGTAATAATAACTCTTGATTTGTTGGCGCGTGAAAGACAACAATTAGACATGTCTGCGAGTGTGCTAAGATCTTCGCAGCTGTGAGTAGGGATCAGGATGATTCTTCTTCTCCCTCATTTCAATACATAGTAATTCTCAGTCACCTTAAATACAAATAAGTTATTCGTTAGTTCTTAATCCATCATAAGAATCTTAAATGAGTTTAGTGTCGTTACTAAAATCAAAATCTCTGATCCAAGGTCACCAACTTGAAGTGACGTGACTAAGTTTTCCGATATCTCTTTCAATTGCCTTTTACTTTCTACCAATTGCTTTTCTGTCATACTTCTGGATGACTAATAGGTCTGCAGTTAATATTCTTTGGACTTCTATAAGCTGCCTTATTTGTTTGATGAGAAGAACATAAAGAACGTGTTTTAATCTCATGAAAAATTCAGGGTTTTTCCCGTCTGTTCCACGGGATATTTAAACTTCAACTACCGGACGGACGAGCTACTCCTTCATCATACCAATTAAGTACTTACCCTTTCCCGTACTTCGGAATTTTGGACCATGCGTCATGCAATGACGCCAGCCTGTATGACCTCGACAAGGTCATCTTTTTTTGTTCTTCGGTCACTCACTGGGTGTAATTTGATTTCTTCTTCAGTGATTGTGATAAGAAGGGGAACTTCAGCAAACAACTGATAATAAAGGTTAAAAAAAAAAAAAAAAAAAAAAAAGCTGTTGCTTTAAAGGTGTGCCATGGTCGATATTCTCAGTTCATTAGTGATGTAAAGGTTAAACGACGACAACAACGAAATAAAAAAAAAAACTTATAATGAAAAGAATGGCAGTTGTCTCATAACATTCCGTCATGATGTAGCCGATGAACTTGAGATGGGGCAGCAATGAAAGAAAATGAAGTAAGTAATTAAATGAAGTGTCTCACTAATGAGATGACAAAACGCCCGCGGTCTACTAGAAGCGTTATTGTAGTTCATTCTGTGTTTTAGTTTAATGTTCATGAACTTCGAGAAGGAACAAGACTAAGACACGTGTGAAGGTAATGAGCCAGACAGGGTGATTGTATTCACCCAAAGGGTGACAACATCTTTACACATATAGATTATAAATTAATTTTATGCCATTATATTTCAATTTGCTAAAAGTCAATTTCTACATCTTTTCACCTACAAGTGAAAACGTGTAGAAATTTTGTTTTCACCTCTAGTAAATTTTTCCACAAGTTTCTTCTTAATTTTTCCATTCATTTGTAAGAGAAGTTGGATGTTTTTGCATTTAGTGAATTTCATTGTATGTAAAAAACTTGTAGAAAATGATGCATTTCAGTATATTTAATGGTTTGGATTTCATTTTTCTCTATAGGTTACAGATAGGAATTAGAAATGACATCGCCATTCTTATGAATTCATTGTTATAAAAATTGTTATCAATTTCCGAAACGATTTTTTGTCATATTCTGTATCAAATTTTCGGAGTTATTATCGGTGTCATCGTCTCTGAACGCCAGCACATCCAACTTCTGTAAGTTGGACTGCAACTTCTCTGACTGTTAATTTTAAACTAACAGTCAGCATACATTCTATCAACATGGAAGTACTGAGGAAATCAATTTGAAAAGAAAATAAAAAAATCAATAAAAAGACAAGTAAGCTAAAACATTTCAGAAATATTTTCAAGTCGTTTCTCTTTTTCTAAAAGTGATCTGGGAAGTATCACTGATGTGAAACTCCCCCAAATCACTTTTAAAGAATTATCAAGCAGATTATTTTGAAATTAACTTTTGATCGCACATGTGAAGAAAATTCTCTATTTCTGCAATGGACAACTAAGACCTGAAGCATTACTGTATTCCGTAAATGGTGTGTGTGTGTGTGTGTGTGTGTGTGTGTGTGTGTGTGTGTGTGTGTGTGTGTGTGTGTGTGTGTGTGTGTGTGTGTGTGTGTGTGTGTGTGTGTGTGTGTGTGTGTGTGTGTGTAAAACATAGTTTTCGGTGCTTTCTTTCTGTGTCTGATTAAATTAGCACAATAGAAGAAGACCTAGAAAGGTTTCCGGCATAAGTTACACAATTCTAACCTAGATCTGTCTAGCAAAGAAAAGTGGGTTTACACTCTAATGTGAAATACACATATATATATAATGTCGGAAACATTCATAAATTCTTACATCTCAGAGTCCTTTATTTTAGTTTTAAATCAGTAACTCTTCTACGTTAATTTCATATAAATTAATAAAAGTTTTGAAAATGTCAATTGTCTCAGTGCTATGTAACAGAATCGCACGACTAGCTTGTTTCTCTCAGATAATTTTGAATATCATCTCGAAGTAGAGTAGACGATAAGTAGAATTATGGTTCTACAATCAGTTTCTTTATATACTTCCTCTTTTTTTATTTCAGAAGTCAGTTATATATCCTTACACTGGATGTTCTAGAGTTCTTACTTCGTGGCTATGGGATCTTAACCGATACTAACTGAGCTGCTGGTGCCTTCCTTAGCTCAGCTGGTGCAGATTGATGATGCCCTTTGGTTGGAAAGACCTGAGTTCGAATGCCATCTACGGCGATTAGAAATTTTTATAAGGCATTTTGAAATGGAGGTGAGTGAGCCGGGTTGGCAGGTTTTTCTCTGAGAAACTCGGGTTTTTTATCCGGTAAAACAGATAAATTGGTCAGAAGAACACACGCAATTAGCCGACATAATCCGCTGGC
Organism: Typopeltis vanoorti; assembly: GCF_054136105.1. Lineage (NCBI taxonomy): Eukaryota > Metazoa > Arthropoda > Arachnida > Uropygi > Thelyphonidae > Typopeltis > Typopeltis vanoorti. The sequence goes on along the minus strand of NC_143549.1, from coordinate 55,580,286 downwards.
CTTATTGCTTCTGCTATAACCCTTAGTTTGCTTCTGCTATAACTCTAAATGGCATGACCTTAACTGGCTATCCTTTTTAGTCAATGGTTTCAAATTAAGAAATACAAAATCAGGATATTTTGAATCAATGACTTGACTTTTTGACCAATGAGCAGTGTAAGACAAAAAGCTAGGTTCGAGTCGGATTCTGCCCTGGATATAATCCTGTCTTGTCTGCAAAAAGGATCGAAACATCTCATATAACTACTGTTTTTTCTAAGTGATGTTTTCTTAGTTTTCTTTAATCACTTTTTTGTTGGTAAGAAGATTTGTGAGTCTATTCAAAAAAAAGTGAATTTGGTGCCATTTATGAAAAGAAAAAGAAAAACGTTACTTAAGACGTTTGAAGTCTTTTAATTCTTCACTGTTTTTCAATTGTAATGGTTTTCTAATCCTGAAATCTGAAAGGAGAATGGTACTTGTATACATATAAACAATTCTTCAATTCTACTGCCCCTCAGATGATATTATCAAGTCCTCCATTTTAATTAAACTTGACATGGAATTATATTTTTGTTCTAATCTATTCTACTCTTTAGTGGCAAACAAAACGTTTGATCATGAAGAATCTTCAAGATTGGGCTACTTTTAAGAGAACTCTCGATTTTGTATCAAGTTGCATTTTTGTATTCCAAATGAACAACACTCTTTGTTGGCAAGGAATGCATAATGCTGTTGATCATGGTGAGGATAAAAATTTTGTTTGTCTATGCTAAGATAAAATGCTACGGATAAAAACAAGAATATGAAATCTTTGTCAAGTATAACATACTTTCCCATCCAGCGGATGGGAAATCCTGCAAGTTTCTCGGTTTGTTCATTCCTAGGCCAACATAAGACGCGAGACCAGTATGACTTATGACTCGAAGATTGAAATCATCTAAAAGTATGGAACTTGTCTTTCTAACAGAAAACAGGTCTTTCTTCCTCAGTTCACAAATGTACCCACAGTTCTGTAATCCACCAGTATTCATATCTCCTGCACAATACCTATCAATTAAATGAGAAAGTTAATGCGAAGACTCCCCCACCCGCCGAGATTAAAACAACGGAATCATTTCGCCTATGATGAACACATTTTCTTTCTTTCTTTTAATATCAAAAATTGCATCTCTCTCTCTCTCTCTCTCGCTCTCTCGCTCTCTCTCTCTTTCTCTCTCTCTTTCTCTCTTTCTCTCTTTCTCTCTCTCTTCTCTCTCTCTTCTTCTCTCTCTCTTTCTCTCTCTCTCTCTCTTTCTCTCTCTCTCTCTTTCTCTCTCTCTTTCTCTCTCTCTCTCTTTCTCTCTCTCTCTCTTTCTCTCTCTCTCTCTCTCTCTCTCTCTCTCTCTTCCTGTAATAGTAAATTCGAATACTACAAGGATGTTTATATTTTTCTAAGTAGAATAATTCATGTTTATTAAGGTGTTTAATTTCTATAATTCTAAAGAAAAAGAAAGAAATCCTTCAGAATTATTTCAATTTCATTCTTGAGAGGTACATATTTTTCCTAGTCACTGGCAAGGTCTATTCTAATTATTAAGTTTATTAAGGAGATGGATTAAGAAAGTAGAGAAAAAAATTATAAACCGAAGTTCATGACACAAGCTTCTTTACACGAGTTGAAATATGAGCAACAAGAGAAAGAGAGGCTGTAGCATTACTGTCGGTATGGCTCAAACATCAGAAAAAGCTTTTCTGGTGTTCATAGCCAATTATGAACACCAGAAAAGCAACTTATCGTTCTTCTCATCACCTTGTTCGCTAAAACAACTTTAATGGACTTTCTTTAAGCTAGGGAAATACCCAGTCTTTTTCGAAACTTTTCTATCGCTATTCTAAGAAGGACAGATGTAATCAAATCTCTCTCTCGAACACAACATAGCACAATCCAAACGTGCGAAGTCGTTGAAGGCGTAATAAATAACCCTAAATGTATTTCTTCCTTGTTTATAGCTTACATTATGCATTCGGAATAACACATTAATGCCACATTCCTAGCTTCTCCCTTTCGCCAACCTGGTGAAAGCTATTAAACTTTCACGTTTTCCTATAAATAACGGTCCTTCGTGATGATTCGGACCGATAAATGCAGCCTTCCATTGTTTCCTGAATGCATCAGAAGCCATTAATTCGAATATCCCTAATACAATAGGTGGAGACTTGTCATGATATCCTCGAGCAAACAGTACCTATCATATGCAGACAGAAATCAACACCACTTGGCCATTTTCATCCCTAGCGTGCTGTTTTGATGGTGTAACTGGAACTAAAGAAAACACACATTAAGGGGATGCTGTCATTGATTTGGACAAATAAAGAACAAAGGTCAACCACAATACGTAGTTGACCTTTGGTTTGTTGTATGAGCTAAGAAGCAAATATGCTGAATAGAGATTTCATTCGATCTGGCTGATAAAAATCTTTTACTGAATAATTCCTTAGCAATGCTGTGTACTATGGACAAGTTAAAATAATTAAAATGAACAAGTATTCCCGTCTCTTTGCGTAGCCTACACAAGCAGCATTAAACAGCTAGTGTTTTTGTTTTATTTCCATCAGCATGAAATTGTTTAAATATTATACTGTCCATTTTGTAGTTTCTTCTTCCCGTCTCACTAAATGAGAAGCATTCTTTTCTAGGACAGCGCAAAAACTCCGCGCATAATCTGCGTTTCCTGTCACTAAAAAAATACGGCACATTGTTAGCTCATCTTATATCACCCCTGGAGCAATTATTTTTAATATGACCTTATCAACATTGCATGAAGACACATCATGTATCCCCCCTCGCCCACCTTTTCATAAAGTCTTCCATGTTGTTTCGTGGTTATTTTCTCTAATATTTACACTTTGTTTTTCTGCTGATACATACGAGTTTCCTAGGTGATTTTGTTAATAATCACTTTGTCTTCCACCCCAAGAGTAATATACGTTATTTGTGTGTTGTTTATTGTCCATTCTCAGGACATTGAAAAACTGCAGCTCATCATAAATACAAGACTTAATCGCAATGAATGATGAGTTATTAACAGTACTGCGTATTTGTTTTACAATGTTAAATGATTATTTGTTTATTTCTTTCCTATCTTTTCAATTTCAAATTTAACAGTGTTTCCAGTATATAATATTTGTATAATTTATATAATTTTTATAATAATTTTTTTAATAATTTGTATATAATGTTTGTATATAATAGTCTGATATCTTAAAACAGCTTAATGATACAGTACTAAGAAAGCGGGAGAAAATAAAGGGTTTCACAACACACAGAGTAACAACTTCAGACTTTTTATTTATAGAATAAATAAAAAGTCTGAAGGAGCTTTGTCAGATTTAATGTATGGCCGCATGGCAAAATCAAGTGGAGGTTGAATCATGAAACCAGTTATGGCCACTTGGTAAAATGTCTCCATAAATGCCTTGATATTTTTCTCACATTTGACATTCACACGTGCTATTAATATTAAAACGGTTAGGTTCGTAAGAAAGAATTTCTACTCATTCCATCTGCTGATTACTGAAAGATTTACTTAGTGGTTAATAATAGCATCAATCAATGATGGCGCTTTGCTTCCAGTTAACTATTGATTTCATTCAACTGGATTTTCTTTTCTTTCAGTTCGGCTACATCTCTTAACGACTGATTTTATAACATTTATTTGCTAATTGCTTCTAATTTCTCATTTATAAAGTGCGGGGTAGCAGTTATTTATAAGGAAATTCCACTTGTTTTCACGTTGACTATTATTATGGACGTTTCGATGAAGAACATGGTTCCTATCTTTCTCTCTCTCTCTCTCTCTCTCTCTCTGTGTGTGTGTGTGTGTGTGTGTGTGTGTGTGTGTGTGTGTGTGTGTGTGTGTGTGTGTGTGTGTGTGTGTGTGTGTGTGTGTGTGTGTGTGTGTGTGTGTGTGTGTGTGTGTGTGTGTGTGTGTGTGTGTGTGTGTGCGTGCGCTTTTCTATTGCATTATATCTTAGAGCACGTTTGCATATTTTGCATTATATAGCATTTCTGTCCTACCTGTGCATTTTGTTATTATTATCGTTCCTGATTCATTTCATGCTGCTTATAGTGCAATGCTCTTGCTGTAATAATCAGGTAAATGTTTGTAGATTTAGAATCGAAGGTGGATTCGAGTTATCGTTTTTTATTCGACATGTTAACTTCGTGTTTATATTTCATTGAACTTTGACATTTAAATCTCACATGTGAATACTCACGAGGAAGAAATGCGTTGTATATGGAAGAGATTCATGTGCTACTAGGTTTTTTTTCCTTCATTGTTTCCGCATGTTTTGTAGTTCGTATCTTTATTTCATCTCCTTCCTGCTCCCACCACATTACTGCATGCAGAGCCGAGTGTTGCAACCGGTATGGGAAGTGCCTTGTATGTTTAAAACAGCCATCCGCATTTCAATGTAAGCTGAAGTACTGTCTCCTTTTCTTTTGCTTATGATGACCAAATTAGCAGTGAAAGCGGATCCTAGCATTCGTTGGAAATTTAGAATTCGATTCAATACAGTTTAACTGCTTCTTAAAAGATGATTTTTTCATTGTCGATGGCCTGCCCATCTAGTGAACCGCCAAGGGGTTGTTTGATCAGTAGAAGTATTTGGTGAAATTAAGCATTAGATTTATAAGCTATCAGATGAGCAATTCGTTATGGGAGCAGAAGTTATCAATATTGCATTTGTTTATTGCATTTGTTTTCAATGACCATATTGCATTTGTTTTCAATGACCATATTGCATTTGTTTACAACCAAATGCAATATGGTCATTGATAAACAGTTTTCGAATCTTTTGATTAGTAGTTCAAATTCAAATTGACAAACGATTTACGTATAATGTAAATAACAGTTTTCTTGTTAAATATTATCCCAAATTTCCGATTCAACTGATGTAAAAACGTTCTCTTCAATAAACAAGAGTTGCAAATTAGCCAGCTACTATAGTAGCTTAGAATTCTGTTTGATCTGTTAATATGCACTCTTCTGAAAGTAGACTGTTTGAGTATCCTTAAGTAAATATTAAATGCTGTGGTTAAAACACTTTCTGACGCAATTTCTTTTATGAGACGTTGAAGCCATTTCAACTGTGGCTTTATACTGAGTAGCTGAAATAGTTTGTAAAGAAAATTGTTACTCTGCAATGATTCCATTTTGAAGAAAGTAACGAAAAAGCAATGTTAAATAGATTTCGTCGTATTTTTGAAATAAGGTATGCCTGATGGTTAATTTGATCCACAGTAAATGGAAATGGAGTAAAGACACGACATTAAATTGTTATTAGTAGTTATTATCAGATTAGAAAACCATTCTTTCCCTGTCATTAAATTAACACATCTTTTAAATGAGAAAAAGAGACAATAAACAGAATGAGAAACAGAAGAACGTGATGATTTTTGTTGTTCAAAGACAATCTGGATTAAAGAAATGAAAGGAGATTTTGAAATACTAAACAATATACATATAAAACGATCAAATATAATTAATAATAAATTAAATTAATATTAATATTAAATATAAATAAACTTTTAACTCTCGGAGGGACCCTGTAACCCCTAGAGAGCGCGTCCCCTGGGTGGCGGATAGGGGAGTCCACCATGTGTGTGTGTGTGGTGGGGTGGTCCGAATATACTGAATAAGGACTCGTGGACCAGCCATAAGGGACAATTATCTTGATTATAAGGGAAGTGGCACTCCCATGGACCCCTAGCTGGATCCATCCTCTTCTTCTTCTACTTTGGGGGAGATCCTTACTTTAATCTTTCGTATAAGGCCTTATCAGCCAATTCTTCTTATTTTATTACCCTTATGCTATTAGAGTACTCAAGGGCCATGAGGTCTTTTCATTTCTGGCCTTACAACTATGCCCTCTCTATAAACCTTACTATAATTCTTCTATAATGTACTATTTCCCCCTTCAATATACCCTATTCCTCCTATGGATTTAAATTCGGAAGAAAGCTAGTTCAGAAGCCTTAAGGTAGCAGCCCTACCACTGAACTATTCCATCGTCAGGCTAGTCCCCTGACATGGAGAACATAATTCTACTTGTAAGCTGACAAAAAAAGATAATCGGATTGAATCTATAGAAAACAACCCTGGAATGGAAAAGGTAAAACAAAAATGGAAACGAAAAAATATAATACACATAGCAAACTGGACTGTAAGAGGAATAGCATATAAAGAAATAGAATTAGACTAACTATTAAATGAAAGAAATTTTAAAATAGCAGTAATCACTGAAACAAAAAAGAAATTAAAAGGAACTATGAGAACCGAACATTTTAATGTGATATACAGTGGAGTTGACAGAGACCAAATAGCACAAGCAGGAGTCATGATTTGGATTCATAACTCCCTTTCAAAACAGTTAAAACATTAGAAATTGTGGAATGAAAGAATAATAGAAGCTAGAATAAAAATATATAGAGGCTATTTAATAATAATTGGTTTATATGCCCCAGAAGAAGGAAGAGAAGAGGATAATATTGATTTTTATAATCAGCTACAAAACATATATAATAAAATAAATAAAAATGATTACGTAATTTTAGCAGGAGACTTAAATGCAAGAATTGGAAACACGAAAATTAATAATAATATAGGAATACATGGAGAACATACTCTAAACAGGAATGGTAAAAAATTGATTGACTTTGTAGTTTATAATAACCTAAAATTGAAGAATTCCTTCTATAAACGTAAAGACATACACAATATACTTGGGCAGCAAGAGGATGGAAATCAATATTAGATTATTTTATATTAAACGAAAAGACATCAAAATTTTCACTAGATGTTAGAGTTCACAGAGGATATGAAATAAGCAGTGACCTCTTCCTTGTTAAAATAAATTAAGATTACCACCTAAATGGCTACAAGTAACAAGAACAGAAAGAAAATTTGAAACATTTGTTTATAAAACTAGACTATTGAATGACACAAATGTACAATGGCTATATGAACAAAGAATTAACCAATACATAGATAAAATAAAATAAAATGAAGAAATAGAAATAGAATGGCTTAATATAAAAACGATACTGCATGCAGCAGCAAATGAAAACTTAGGAAAGACCAAAAAATTCAATATAAGGAAAAAACTGAAGATCTGGGATGATACAATGAAAGAAATAATCAAAACGAAAGAAGAAGCCTATCACAAATGGTTAAGCAGTAAAAGATTAGAAGATGAAACAGAATATAAAAGAATAAGAGCCATAGCTAAAAGAGAAGTCAGAAAAAGACATAGAGAATCATGGGACAAATTTGTTTCTAATTTAGAACATGATTTATATAAAATAAGACCCAATATATATATAAGATTTTGAAACACTTCAATCCAGATACCAAAGAAAACATAAAATTAAACACTGGATTAAAATTAGAAGAATTTCTAAATTACTAAACAGAATTGTGGACAGACAAATGTTTTAAAAAAGACAACTGGCAAACAATTAACGAAAATGAAAAGGAAATAACTAAAGAAGAATTAGAAATCAGACTGAAAGAAACAAGAAACGGAAAATCACATGGAGAAGATAAGCTAGGTTCAGAACTATATAAATACGCAGGAACAAGATTCAAAGAAAGACTCATTATTTTTAAATAAAATTTATTCAACTGGTACCCCCCCCCCAATAGAATGGAAAAAAGCAATTGCGATTCCTATCTTTAAAAAAGTAATAGAGATGACCCTAAAAACTATAGAGGTATATGTATACTAAATTCCTGTTACAAAATATATAGCAGAATCTTAAATAGCAAACTAATGAAATATTCCGAAAACTTTATTTTAGAAGTACAGAATGGATTTAGAAAAGGACGATCATGTATAGACCCGGCCTTTTGCCTAAAATTAATAATAGAGAAAAGAGAATACAATTTAGAAACACATATTGCATTTATTGACTTTTAAAAAGCATTTGACAAAGTTAAAAGAAACATGTTATTTAACATATTAAAAGAAAGACAAATACCAAATAATATCCTAAAAGCTATCACAAGTATATATGAAAATAATCAAATACAAATAAGATTAAATCACGAGCTATCATATACGAGACAGATAAACCAAGGAGTCCGACAGTGATGTCCTCTCTCAGCAACTCTTTTTAATATTTACTTAAATGAAATAATAATAAAATGGAATAAAAATTTACATCAAGGAATTAAACTTTCTCCTACAGTAAACTTAAACACTCTCCTTTTTGCCGACCACCAGATAATAATTACAAATTCTGAAGATAACTTACAGAAAGCTATTTTAGATCTAAATGAGATAGCCAAAGATTATGGTATGATAATATCAACAGAAAAATCAAAAACTATGGCCTTTAAAGGACAAGATCTAGCAAGGACTAAAATAGTAATAGATAACAAGATCTTAGAACAGGTGAATTCATTTAACTGCCTAGGAATATGATCCCATATGAAAATGAAAAAGATATAAACGTAAAAATTTCAAAATTTTTAAAAATAACAGGTGTAATTAACTCTATATTTATACCAAACCTAGTTCAAAAGCAACCCAGACTAAAAGTATACAATACATTAGCCCTACCAGTCTTATTGTATGGAAGTGAAATCCGGACAATAAAACAAAATGACAAAGATTGATAACAGCAGAAATGAAGTTTGTGAGAAAAACTGCAAAGTACAGGTAACCCTCGCATAACGCGGTATTTATACAACGCGGTTTCGATATAACGTTGTCTGCAAATTATAGTAACCCTTATTCAACGCGATACTTATACAACGCGGTTTCGATAAAAACGCGGTCTACAAATTGTAATAACCCTTTATCTTTTCATATGTTTTTTACCGTGCTTTCACCGAAGATAAAATTTGAAAATCAAATTTTATCTTCGTTAAATTTGCGTCTGCCCGAATCGTGCATGTAGTTATAAGTAGCGAATTTGTATTATGGGAAATACCCTTTAGCACGCATGTACGTCAATTGTTTACCGTATAAAGTATTTATTGTTGAAAATTGTCTTCGTTTTCTGCCAGGAAAGCGCATTAAAATCATAACTGTGTTAATCTCAAGCTGAGCATTTTATTTTCTGGTGAGTTACATACATAATTAATATGTAATGCTTTTTTTTTTATGGTAATGCAAGAAAAGAGAAAAACCAACACTGAGAAGAAAATTTATTTCTCTTGAAGAAAAATTTAAAATCTGGGATCGGTTGAAAAATGGAGAAAAACCAAGAGCTGTTGCAAGGACTTCGAATTTAAACGAATCAACAATTCGAACAAACAAAATGAACATAAAATCCGAGAAAGTGTTTATTGCTGGGTCAATGGTAAGTGCAAAGCACGTTGCTCGTGTACGCGATATTCTAATGGGAAAAATGGAGATATCTCTAATAATATGGATAGAAGATTGCAATCGAAAGAAAATTCCTTTGGATGGAAATCTTACAGTTTATGAAAATTTCTGATGCAGACCAGGATGCTCAATACGGATGAATCCAGGTTATATTGGAAGAAAATGCAAAAAACGCACCTATATTTCGAAAAATGAAAGATCGGCTCCTAGATTCAAAGTTTCCAAAGATAGAATTACTCTACTATTTTGTAGTAATGCATCAGGTGATTACATGACTAAACCAATGTTTACTAACCGATCCTCAAATCTCGTGCTATGAAAGATTAAAATATGCACTTTATTTTATTTTGCCTAAAACATTTTATCCATTATGTGCAATGAAGTTTATGTGCAATTTGTAATTTTTATAATTTTATACTATGCATTTGTTTCATAATTTATATATTTTCATAACTTACATGAATTATCTGAATTAAATAAAAATATAGTTTTGTTGGATATGTCATTGTTGTTTATATAATTTAAAAAAATAAAACTATTTCGGAACATAACCCTACTTTTTCTATGTGATCTGAGTCTCGCGTAACGCGATTTATATAACGCGGCATTTCTATGGAACCGTACATCCGCGTTATACGAGGGTTACCTGTATACCCTATTTGATCGCAAAAGAAATGAAGAAATTATGAAAGAATTAAACCAAGAGCCAGTAATAGAAAAAATTAAAAAATATAAACATAAATAAATAGATGGAACACGTTCAAAGAATGAAAACAGAAAGATTACCTTAAATTACAAGCCATTAGGAAAAAGAAAGCCAGGGTGTCCTCTTAAACGATTCAACGATGACTTCTAAGGCCGGAACAGGCCATGCTAGGCCTAAATCCTTGATACGCATGATGATGATGATAAACTTTTAAATATTTCATTACTCGTTCAACTTTTTATTTCTCGAAGTTCTTTAGATTAGCGATTAGTAAAATAAGAGATTAGCCAGTCAACGGGGTCTTTTTATTTTCTGTGAAGATATTTTGGTGAGCGTCGATGGACTATATATTTGCTTGCATTCAAATTAAACAACAAACAGTTCTAGTTTATTTGGAGTAAAATGTCCTCGAATATTCGAAATAGGGGTCCACTTTTGTTCAACAACAGTTAAAATATGACTCTCAAAAATATAATAGAAAGGACAAAAATATAATAAAAGATCTAGGAAATGTTTGTAAAATGTGCTTAATCAATCTTAGGCTTCCCTGAACTGGATCTGAAGTAGGTGCCGGTCTTCAGATGAAATTAAAAAAAGGAATAACGAACTCCAACAGTGTACAGTTCTACAGCTGCGCTAAAGTACCACGAAATGCTCCCCTCTAACCTCCTCCATCTCACCGGGTCACCATCCTTTTCCAGAGCTGCCCCATAAAGAAAGGAGTGTCCCAGAACTAATATGTCAGACCGTTATTGTCGGCTGCGCAAAGCTTTTCCGATGAATAACTGCGGGGTGCTGAGCAAGTGAAAGTATACGGCACTTCAGCGGAACATTGAACTGCAAGTACAGCTATGCTCCATAACCTTACGGGAGGTAATAAGGCGGGAGGTACCAGCTGTATACCCTTGAAAAGTTCTGTCTGGTTTGGTGTGAACTGCTGACCTTGCAATGTGTAAGTGAATGTGACGATAATGTCTTCCAGATTTCCTCACGAACTTACCTCCCGCCTGACTACACTGAAGTACTTGTGTAGGCTGTAGGTATACTACGTGTGTGTGTGTGTGTGTGTGTGTGTGTGTGTGTGACCAAGATTCCATTTGGCTTGGGAAGGAACAAAAACCTACACAACCAACAACAGTATGAAAATATGTACAAGGAGAATTGAGAAAAAGAGTGAGAGAATAAGTAAGATAATAATTCAGCGGAATCTACTCAGTACTTCGACATCATTTACAACAATGCTGCTGCAGGATGAGGAATTAAACACTTGTATATGATGTATCTTCCAGAAGAAGAAAATAAAATAAAAGATTGTAAAGTAGATATTCATGCAAATCGAAATTATAAAGTGACTAGTAGTCTTGTCTCTACGAGTCACTTTATATTCAGTCACCCACCTTATATGGACTATTCCGACTCTTTTATAACTCTTTCAACATTATTTGCCAGCTCATCAGAGAGAAAATAATTTTCATTATTATCCATCAGCATATCAAGGTAAAAGAAACTGTGAGATTTGAATACTTGGAAATATTCTTACGGTCGTAATATAAGAAAGGCACTTGTTAAAAAGTACAAATAGACTACCCATCCCTTTAGTGTAGAGGGATAATTAGTTTACATTCTTGTTAATCTCGGACGTTTTTTTTTTTTTTTTAATTTGTGAAATTTGCTGAGCAAGTTTCACAAATTAAATATTTGATATCTGAATATTTCGAGCAGTATCCATAATTTTTATCGTTAATTATTTTTTAAAAAATGTTAATTTATTTATTGTTATTTATTTATTTTATTTGTATGTTCCGTGTGCTCTGGACTAACTATGATTGAAACTAATTCGATTTATAAAATCAGCTGTAAAAGCCCAAAATGAGTTCGGCACTCTTGAACCCAGTCTTTATTCTTTTAAATTTGCATTGAGATTCAGAATTCAAGAAATATAATTATGCTTAAAATGTGATTGATTTTTTTTCTTTTAATCTTGGCCTGGTATTAAAGAGTTTCCTTGAAAGTGGCCGTTATTCCTAGTTTTCAGAACTATAGAATTATACTTGCTAGAAATGCTGAGAAAAATTATTTAACACAGAACTTTGGGAAGTATCGTATTCTTTGAATCGGGCTGCTTAAAATTTCATACGGAGGTCGAAGATTTTCCATCTCTGTCTGAGACCGACTCTCGTACCTTCAACTGAAAAGCCTTTATAATGGTTCTTCTACACGAAATTCAAACCCATCCAATGGGAGAAGAAGAAGAAAAGAAAAAAAAAAACTGCTCCAAACCACTAATTGAAAACAGCACACAGCTGAAAAGTGCTTTTGTTTAATATTTCTCTGTTGTATTAAATAATATTTTATTTACTTACATTAGGTTGGCGATGCATTTCATCGCTCGATATGAATCTGCTACCCTGCTTATTGTCTTGAAATAACTTAAAAAAATATATTATCTTTCGATATACTTTTTTATTTTAGAAAATGTGAATGAACAGAACATACTTCTTTTCGTATCTACACTGTTAGTGAAATGCAGTCATTTTTATTCTTTTTTTATGCATACAATTTGTACCGTCTGCGGTAGCCGCCTCCGACTTCATAGGGATACCTTGGAAAGATTTTTGGCCGCTGAGTATTACTAGTGAGACTTTTGCCAATTCTAATAAATTAAAAAAAAAAAAAGTTACTTACCCTAGTATATAGCATGAAACATATTACTGTACTTGAAATAGTAATTTTATTAGAAAGCAGTTAAGCTATTGAATGAATCCCAAATGTAAATAGTAGAACACAATTGAGTGAAAGATTCATGAGAGTCTCACTCTCTCTCTCTCTCTCTCTCTCTCTCTCTCTCTCTCTCTCTCTCTCTTTCTCTCTCTCTCTCTCTCTGCATGTGCGTGTCTATGTTGAGTGAGTTGCTCACAGAAAACAATTAGAACAGAGAAAATTTCGTTATTTTCTTCGTGCCAAATTTTCGAACAGTATTCGGGAAATATTAGCCCAACAAATCAACCAAATCTCGTAGCTTGTTATGTCAACAAGCCACCTCCGTAGGGAGTCTCTAACCCCCGTAGTTACGTGTGCGGTTGTCACGGTTATGCAAATACTAGCCTCCAAACCGTTACTTCCTTCGCTATCTCGCTCGCCATCACCAGCACGATGCCAATAGTTCGTGAGGCCAAGCAGCAGACTTAATTGAAAATTTACGGCAAATCCTCCAGGTCTTCATCTACAGCACATATTGAGTGTGACAGGTGTTCTGTGGAATGGCAGGATGGAGAAAGAAAGAGGAGGATAAAAAAAAAAAAAACAGATATTCCTAAGAAAATTGGTCAATAGTTAACAATCGTTGCACGTGTTACTTTAATCACCCCCAAAGTACCGAATGTCCTCATTGCCGCTACCAGATGCTAGGGTTAGCGAGACGACACTGGTAAGGTCAAGAGCACTCCATTTGTTTTCCTGACTCTCTCTCTCTCTCTCTCTCTCACGAGAGACGGGAGCTGACCCTCGTAGATGCTACTGACTCTCTGAATGCAGCGGTAAAGATTCCCAGTATTGACAGAGTGGGTGGGGTGAAGGTTATCTAACCCTTTTCCTCTATACCTGAGCCTCCCACCTACAAATTAGAAAAATAAATGTGTACTCTAAGCGTACACACGCACGCACACACACACACACACACACACACACACACACACACACACACACACACACACACACACACACACACACACTGCAATCATCCCTCAGTTCAAAAATTAAAAAGGCATAACTGGCATTAGTCCAACTTTAATTGCAGGTTTTATAGTAATATGTATAGTGTGTATGTGTGTGTGTGTGTGTGTGTGTGTGTGTGTAACGGTTAATATTACACACGCTATCATTGAAGTCATATTTTTAGCCGAATGGTAATTTGCTAGTGTTAAAAAAAATGTTGGCGTCATCGTTTGTTACAATTTTATCCACAACATAAAACTTTTCTAATGAAAGGGTACCTGACATTTTAAACAGATAATCAGCAAATGCAAAAAATTTGAACGATTAATAATTAATTAGTTGGGACTTATTTTTGTACCTGTTATATAAAATGCAACAAAAATAATAATAAATTCAGTCCATCGACAGAATCATCTGTCATATATTTATTACTCTCTTAAATGTTGCTTTCACTACAAACAGCTGAATTAATTTCTGTATTACAAGTTCCCTTTTTTACGTTCACTTTGCTATTTATTGGAATTTACATAAATCGCATATAATTGTAACTTTGTATGGAAATTATTCTTTCTTTGGCTTACTAAAATACTGTGAAATAGATTTGGTTATCCATTTAATGAAGTTGGACAGCGAAGTACTGTCTTGATTGGCCAAGTGGGTCTTCGACAAATAGATCGAGGATCGGAATCCCACTACAGGGATGGATGTCTTTAGTTGGGAGACGAATTTTATCCCAGGGTGAAATCACCACCTTGCTCAGTAGAGGGATCTGAAGTAACTTGGAAAAAAAGTTCACTTTTTGTCTTTAGAGTAGGTCTCTATGATAAATAATAGAGAGAGAGAGAGAGAGAGAGAGAGAGAGAGAGAGAGAGAGAGAGAATAAAAAACACCGAGCTTCATTCTCGGTACTAATGTACTATAAGTTTACAACCTTTCGTGGATGAGTCACTTAAAAAAATAAATAAATAAATTGTAATAATAATAATAAATTGGTCTATTGGTATTGATATTTCCACAGTGATATCTACCTTCTTTTATCTAACTCCCACCTAAGAAAGGCTATAAATCTGCAGTATATTATTAGCGTGGATGGTATCCAGAGAGTTCACCGAAAAACAGTTAATCGAAAGACCATCGAACGACAATTCATCGAAAAAGCAATTCACCGAATAAACAATTCATCGAAAATCAGTTTATCGAACAACAGTTAATCTAAAAAGTAATTCATCGAAAGGCAATTCTCCGAAAAAGCAATTCACCGATGAGCAGCTAATTGAAAACATAATTCATCGGATATATCTTTCAGGTCACTTATATACGGCAAACTACTATTTATCCGACTTCGTTCGGAAAGCGATTTTTCTTCCCTGAACCTTGGGTTTTTCTTGCCAAAAAACAAGCGAACCGAATAGGAAACACACGCAGTGATTTAAGGCCAGTTGCTTCGGCCTTAATTAGGCAACTAATTAACTAATTAGGCAACTAAATAACAACTCAACCCAATTTCAATTTCCTTTAGCACTGTGTTTTCCAACTGTGGTCCGCCGACCACTGGCATCCTTCAGAAGTCGAATAAGACTTCCAACCGCTGCTCATCTAAATATAACAACAGATGAGTATGCTTCAAAAAGGTTTATAGGTTTGTTTTTTTACGACACTTTATTCATCATTCCTATTTTATGATTTTCCTAGAGAATATTTTAACCTTTTTTTTTAACAAACTGCATCGATCACCTCCTCAAAACCCAGAAATATACCCACTCATCATATATTCATCAGTATTCTTAGCCTAATCCTCCCCTTATTAACTGCAATTACTTGCTTTTTCGAGGTTATTCGGGAGACAAGTGCATGTGTCACTCCTGTCATTGAGGAATAACAGAAACAGGAGTAAATAAGTGAAACATGATTGAAAATTCTTCATGAATGATTTTTTTTTCAAGTTTTCCAATATTTTTACTCTGAATTCCTGTATATTTTATTATTATATTGTGAAAAATATACAGGAATTCAGAGTAAAAATATTGGAAAACTTGAAAAAACTTTTTCAAGTTTTCCAATATTTAGTAGTAGTAGTAGTAATAATGAGTAACACTATTTTCCCTCATCCTTCACAATATAATGATTGTTGGTATAGCATGTGTTCATGCGACTGATTTGCCTATTTCCAGGAGGAAAAGCCTAGCCATCTCCGTATTAGGCCTACTAACTTACCTTCAGTTGAAGAGGCTGATAAAAATCATGCCCCTCATACATTTATTAATGAACAAATTTTACTCGGATTCGGTATTTGAAACTTTTACAAAAAATTATCGAACCGTTCCAGTTTTTAGTTCAGCTCTATTTGGGGCTACAAAGAAAAGTGTCGAAATTATGTATCACAATAACTCGCTGACTTAGCAGAATTCGCAGAAGTTTTCAGTACAAGAAGCTGTCTGCACGGTTCAGTTTTAGTTCCAAATGGATCCCTTTTATCATACCATTCCCGTAAAGAAGTTCCGAAATGATATTAGCAATTCCGCTCTGGCTGGATGAAATTTAATGAAATTTTTAATTTCATTCGGACTAGAGTTATTGTGACAAAATTTGGTAGAACGAAATGTCTTCTCTACAGATTAATCGCTATCTTCACAATGAAGCAGTATGCACACTTACAATGAATGTTCTAAAATGCAAGAAAATAATTATTACGTTTCAATGACCACTTCCATATTTTGTCTGTAGAGTAACGTTCCGTATTATTACTGAACATTTTTAAACAATACTTTGCAAGACAAATGACTTTTCCATGAATTATGAAAGAATTCATCGAAAAAATTTAGGTGTGTTGTTTTTTCGATGAATTGCGTTTTCGACAATTTATCGTTCGATGAATTGGTCATTCGACGAATTGCCTTTTCGACGAATTGACATTCGTTAAATTGTCGTTCGATGAATTGTTTATTCGGCGAATTGCTTTTTCGATGAATTTTCTTTCGATTAACTGTTGTTCGATTAATTTTCCTGTAACACAGAAAGAGATCTCTCAGATTGCCAATCCACCATCACTGCTGCGCATTTTGCAATCAAGCTAATGACGGGTACAGAGCTTCGTATTATTGCCAAACACTATACTTCAATCCGTATGAAAACCAAAAATTTGAAAACTCAAAAGCATTACAGATCTCCCTTCAAAAGATAATGCAGTACAATAGAAAATTCCATTTACCCAAAAAAGTGTCTCCGTATCCAAATTCCATTTACCAAAAAAGTGTCTCCGTATCCAAATTTGCTTATTCTAAAACTATCAAATGACAGCCTACAAGTTTCTATCTACAGAAAGAAAAACAGAAGACATGAATCCTTTCCACTCCTCTGTCCAACACTGATGTTCCTTCATCATTTTAGTTATGGCTTCTTGGTCTTGGTTTATAATCCTAATCCACTCTCCAAATGTTTTTGGGGAGAATGTTTAGCGAATAGTTAGGATTAACTGCTCTCTACAGAGTGGTCAATCGTCAATCGTCTCTTTGGAGAGTTTTAAGTTCTCCAAAGGTGTGTACTTGTTTGTTCTCTCTCTCTCTCTCTCTCTCTCTCTCTCTCTCTCTCTCTCTCTCTCTCTCTCTCTCTCTCTCTCTCTCTCTCTCTCTCTCTCTCTCTCTCTCTCTCTCTCTCTCTCTTCCTGCACTTCAGACCATAATCTATGTTAATTTCTTCTCACATGAAGCAATGCTCACACAGCCATTCATCTACGTGTGTGTCAGTGGAAGAAAAGTTGAAAATTGGATGTGGCCGGTGCAAACAGCAATACGAGTTTAACGCATGCTCCTCTTTTTAGACTTGCAATCTCCTTTATATTTTGATGATATTTTTAGAATTTCTACAGAGTTGAAGAGAGTTTGTAATACTGCAAAAAAAAGTGCCTTATTCAAAGTTTTAACGACTTTCAGAGTAAAAAAAAAAAAAAACATTCTTGTAGTTTTATTCTTAATATCGAGAACGCCGTTATCAACAGTTAACAAAAGATAAAAATCTGTTATGAATAAAGATTATGATTTCGCTGTTTCTTCCAAAAAATAATGTTATCATGGAGTTTTTTATACATCTACAAAATTATCTTTGAAGAAGCGCTTTTAAAAACAAAGCCTTCTTTCTAATTTATGAAACAAACGAAATAAAAAATCTTTGCTTTAAAAAGGAATTACATGATTCAGGACAAAAAAAAAAAGATGCAGTTATTGTTACGTGACCACACTGTTTACAGATGTACCTCTAGACCCAATACAATCCCATCTGAGCAAACTAAATAAAAGCTATATTTAATTAATAATTTATATTTAAGACATGAGGGAAAAAAGAATTGATAGATATGATTACTCCAAGTGTTCGAGATTGTATGTCCATGTCCTCGCTACTCCCTAAAGTGCATAATAAAATATTCCACGCAAGATCAGTTATTAGTGCTCTAGGCGGTCCTAATTGTCAACGTCTATCCTTAGTCCATTTTGCTTTTGTTGGGAATTCTCCCTTCCATATCAAAAACTGTGAATGTTTTAAAAAGGCAATTTCTAATATTTTCTGTCTCCATGACATTCTAAGTAGTCTGGATAAGTCTCAAGTTTTTAAAAATAATCCGTTGTCTGATATTTTGGAATTATCACAGAAATATTTGTGCCCTCACATCATTAAATTATTTGACTTTGTAATCGCTGCAGCTTCACTTTTCAGAAGAAAGTTTTCATAAGTAGACCGAAGGAACATCGATGGGTCTCCGATCCCTACTGATGCAATTTTAAAACTCAAAAGCATTAAAGATCTCCCTTCAAAAGATAATACAGTACAATAGAAAATTCATTTTAAAAGTGTCTCCGTATCCAAATTTGCTTATTCTAAAACTATCAAATGACAGCCTACAAGTTTCTATCTACAGAAAGAAAAACAGAAGACATGTTGATGCTATGCATCATACTTCTCAAAGAACTACTATCAAAACAATGATCATGAGTTCAGACCTCGTACTCTTCAGATAAAAATAATAAATTCACAAGTCTGCCTAATTGCTATAACTTTCAACATATACAGATAATAAATAACAGTGATCCTCGTTCCAGATCTCTTTCATAAGCATCTGTAGGATTTCCATTAGACAAAAGTATGTCACAAACATTAGCCAGAAGCCTACGCTCTTTAAATCTATAGGTTACCTTCCGTAGACAGATCCCTTATATTTTTTGCTAAAGAATAATGAAGAGTCTATTAGATACAAGAGGATATTTCTTCCGGTCACAGAGTTCATCGGAAAAAAAACTAAAGTTCTTCACACAGGCAAGTCGGCCAGGAGAACATACAATTTACATACAAAAAAATACCATTTGTGAACAATAGATGGTGTTGTATGTAGACGGAGGATTAAGTTGTGGAGATGGTAGGTTGGTTGTGCAGAATGAACTCCCACGATAAGTCATTGGATACATCTTTGGAGGTGTCATGTAATAATAATAATAATATAATAAAAACTAATTTCTCTAAAAAATCTGTAAAGAAAAATAAACCTTTGAAGCTCGCCTATACAAGTCAAACCAAATCTCAATAAAAAGAATTGCCTTAAATTTTCTCGATTCTTTGTTAATCTCTAATCATTACACACACACACACAC
Organism: Typopeltis vanoorti; assembly: GCF_054136105.1. Taxonomy (NCBI): domain Eukaryota; kingdom Metazoa; phylum Arthropoda; class Arachnida; order Uropygi; family Thelyphonidae; genus Typopeltis; species Typopeltis vanoorti. The sequence continues at coordinate 55,560,870 of NC_143549.1, read as the reverse complement.
ACACACACACACACACACACACACACACACACACACACACACACACACACACACACACACACACCTTTTTTTTTTCAAGCCATTTAGGCTTCCAAGAAACAAAGTTGTGATCTCATACCGGGCAAAGAAAATCGTCTGCCGCCTAAATGCATAAAGATGCATCATAATGGAACTCGGACCCGTATCCTGTTGGTTGCATAGTGGAGACACTATCCACTCGTCTAAACCAGCCCAGTAAATTTAAATGGCTCGTGTTTCATTGTTTATTTTTCAATATTTATTCTTTTTTACTTGTTTATAACTATACTTGCAGGTAGATACAAGAAACTCGGCTGAAAACGTTTCTTATCAATTCAGGTATTGCTGTGAGTCATATTAATAGATTTATTATTATTATTACTATTATTATTATTATTATCCCATCATTTCATTTTTCTCCTTCAAGAATATAAACGGGTGACTAACAATACACAAAACAAGAGTATTTATGTATATAAAAAATCGCTATTGTAATAAAAGTTGTGCTTATTTATTTCACAGAATAACTGCTAGAGCCAGTTATACGAACTACCTAGTTATTACATTGAATAAAGGAAATTATACTGAAGCAGCATAAAGGCGCTAAAATATAACGTGAAAATAATAGATTATCAAGGATTATCGCAATCCATCTATTACTGCGTACGTTAATAAAACAGTTGACACTTTCAGGGAGGCCACATTGAATAAATAAATAAATAAACAACAACAAAAAGTGATCTAATGACAACAGGGCCGACCTTTTCAAAATGGAAGGGATAATCTACTGTCAGACCGTCTGATCCCCTACGTCATTTGTCAGATGCAACTATGTTGGAAGAGGAACCTGTCCAAAACGGTGCCACTCGGGATGTGGGAACGAAATAAAAGTGGGTTAGGAATGTCAAGTTAGAGATGATTACGGGTAGTGTTACAGCAGGCCATTTAGGTCAGAGGTGACACGTGTCGAAGATAAGGTTTAACGAACCCTTTCAATATCGCAAAGTCCAGGGTCTCGCTGAAGATTTAGCATCTTTCAAAATAGTCCTCCAGCTCCGTGCAGTAGCATCTCGTATTCCTATGTGGCCGTCGGTAATTACAATGGTGAGTCATTCGTGCTGTAAGGATCTCAAATAATACGTAAGTTTTCATTTCTTTGATAAAATTAGGACTTTTTTTTTTTTCGGTACTTACAAGTTTCAAATGAAGTCAATATCGTACAATACGTATGGTATCATAGTTTGAATGAGGTTCAAATAATCCGGTTTCTCTGGCCTAAAGACCGAACAGAGCATTTTTTTTTTTAAACCATTTCAGATCCCTTATAAGATACGAGGTATACGATACTGGTCGATTCTTGGGTTCTGAAATTCGTTATTCTGACTAACCTTGTTAACATATTTCTCCTGATGATTGTGAAAAGAAATGAATCCGTGTTCTTCCCAAATCCTGCAATATTTTTCTAATTACCCCCTCCCCACACATCATTCTCTACAATCAGAATTCTAAACTCATCCGAAATAATAGAAATGATGAGGATTAAGAGGAAAAATTAAAAATAACTGCACGACTTATAATAATGGAAATACCTGAAGTGCAAAAAATGAACAGTGTACTGCACTACGCATGGAAATTGCCTATTGCAAAAGGACAATAGGGAAAAAATATGAAGCCAATCAAGTTCGCTGAAGGAAAACAGCTTTGACTTCACCTTCCGCCCCCTCGACCTTTACCCTTCCACTTGAAGTGATTATGCTAAGCTTTCATTATACAGTTATTATTTCATTAGAGGCTTTTGATGTGCTTTGCACACCAGCTACTGAGAGTGCTGGAACCGGGTGTGCATGAGACCGTGAAATAAGATGCAAATCTGCATGTCTTGCGATGAAAATCCGTGCTACACGACCTGTAGGATTAATCAGTCCTTATTAAGGAGCAGTTTTTTCCTTCTCGATTCTTTGATTGTCTTCGAGATCAATAACCAAATTAATTACCTTCGCTTGATCGATGCAAGTATTATGTGTCTGTTTTTTTTTTTTTTTTCAAGGCTGTTCAGCGTCACTTGTTTTTTCAAATTCATTGTTGCTATCGTGTCGCACGACACGTCTTCCAAATACCTCACGCGACTGGCATGTGCGGTCAAAGGCACGTTCTCTGCTATTAGAAAGATTGAAGCGTCGACCTTGCAAGGTTGTTTCAACCATGGCGCCAGTGAGCTGTAGGGGAAAAGTGGGGAAGGTGGAAAAAAAATGACCGACGATGTAACAAAAAAATAAAACAGGAGAACGAAAAAAAAGAGGTAAGGAATGATAAATGACAGGCTGTGAGAATGTTTACCATAGAAAGCGAAAAACTGAGCATGCCTTTTGTGCCCTAGAGGTACAACAGGGGGATAGGGGTGGATGAGTGGCAAAGAGGAATTTCACCAGGAGCTATTATTACGTGAACAATGACCCAGAACTTCACCCCTCTTCTGGTTTGGCTACAGATAAGCTCCGGACGGAGTAAGGCATGTGTGTGTTACACAGAACACAGTGCGTGAGAAACACTCATGAAACATAGAAATATTTCCTGAGAGGAAGAACGAATCGGTAATTTCAGTATCAGGACTGCTTTGACGATACAAAGAACATTTCAACTCCGGTTTATTGCAAGCACTACCATATAAAATTCAGTTGAATGGTAGAGTAGCAGATATCTTATTGGCCATTGCACAAAAGAATAAAGCGATAATATTCACATAGAAACACCAATTAGTTAAGGATGTCATTTGCACTGTGGTTTGATGCTTGGAAAGATAGTAAAGAGAAGAAACGTAACAGGTGAATTTATACGCTACTTGTTTCTATAATACCCTAATGTATATCCAGCTGGCATGATGCACTCCAGACACAGCTCACTAACGTGCGTTTGAATCGAATCTAAATTCAAGTGTTTTTTTTTTTTATTATTATTATTATTATTTTATTTAGTGGGCCTGCATATGTGCTTTAGTATAGTTCAGTTAAGACACGGAACTACGTGCTATATCGTTGAAAATCATTAATTACCGTCAGTTCTGCAAGTATTTCTTGTTGAACTGTTAACAATTGTTAAGAATTGTTAACAATTTCATCGAATTTAACAGAAATTTGAATTATGAGAATTTATAACTGTGTTGTTCTCATTAAAGTCAATATGGAATTAGGGAAAAAGTTTCAAACATCAGCATTATAAACATAAACGCGAATACTAAACTTGAAAACGAAATAGTGAACAAAAACTAAAATGCTAAACAGCGAAAGAAAAAAAATATATATATATATAACAAATTAGAAAAAAAAATAATAATAATAAAACTACTGAATCTCATCCTTTTCTAGCAAACAGTTTCTTATAAGGAAAGTACTGATGTATTCCAATAAGTAGGCTGTGGCCGAAAGGTTAATCTCATTATGGATATACAAAGTTCCTTAGAGCACTTTGAATTATTTGGGAACAGTTCTTCAGTCGTGAATCTACAGATTCATCAATTCAAGTATCTGCGATCGTCCCTCAGATAACAGAGTCATTGCCTGACTTGCCCACTTTAACACGCCTTCTGCTAGGCTTATTTGGAATCGAAGTCATAAATAGTCGTCATGGGAATCAAACTGTCAACATACTAAGGACAGGTAATTACTACTTTTAATGACGATCTCAGCAATGTACACGTTTGCTTTTTATCAAAATAAAATTGCCACGAATAATTTTCATACCTCAATGGCGTTATCTAAAATGGTTCCTGTCAAAGGACGTAGTTATATTCAACTGATGGAACTGCTATCGAATATCTGCCACTTATGATCTTGAAATATTGTCCGAATATAAATGATCATCTTTAAGAATGCTGCTAAGTTGTAAGCATTTACTATCACAAAAAAGGTACTCAGTTAAAAAGAGAAAGAAAAATCCTATGAGTTGAAAACAAATGTAAAATCTGCGATCATTGGAATACATTGTTAATGCACTTTTTTTTTTCATGACGCTTAACTGATTTAAAGGACTGTGCTTAATTCTTACTCAGAACTAAGCATAAAAAACTGAAATGTACTTTCAACGAATGCACATGTGCAGGATAATACGTTAAACCTAACGTAGTAAAGATTTAATTACTACTTTTCAGATTATTCAGTTATTTGTTAACTAGCTAATTGGATACATCTAGGGTGGCAACAGCATGAATTCCAAGTAACTACTGCCAAATATGTTCATGGTGATTTTATGTTTGCGAGGTGAAAATCGGAGCACCTGGAGGAAAACTAATCCTGAACTACGAAATCGACTAACACAATGGTGAAAAAAAATAATAAAAAATGAAAAACAGCAACTCCATATATTGACCGATCACCATTGTGACCAAACCGGTACGCATTCACGAAATTTGCCAACAGTGTAATAGGATGGCATATTCACTGAACTTATCTCCTCAATCATTCTCATACCATTTCATTTTAATGGTTCATCCTCAATCATTCAATGAATGGTTATTTCTCACTTATTTTGGCACTTATTATTTGAATAAGTAAAAGAATAAAAAAACATCGTGACAACGTTTTTTTCACGATGTAATATTTAATAAGCATTTTAACACCTGTTAATCCATTATTAAAATAAATATGTAATTAAATAACTTAATAGTACACTTTATTTACAGAGACCCTCGTATCCATGCTAATTTCAATGACACTAGATCTGCAGAAGACATGGGTCCGATTTCACTCACTGACTAGAGGAATTTATTTCTTGGCTTTTTTTTTTCAGCCGATTCCAGAGTTATTCGATCTTAGGGAAAACAAGTGGGAATTCTATCTCTGCTAAACTCGGGTTATTAATTCCACAACTCAACAAAGCAACTACCAAACACAGATACAAATAATACCAGTTGGAATAAGGAACATCGCTTATTATCTAGCCCTCAGTCGGAGTGCATTCAACCTCTCCGGTGGCGAAAGATGGATATCCCTTGCTTACCGATTCACAATAAGTCATAGATAAAACAGTACCTCTTACTCCCTTTAGAGTAATACAAATTAATAAAAAATGCTTAATTTTTTAAAATATGTTTAAATAAGTTAAACTTAAAGCAAAACTGAATCGCCTCATTGTACTTCTAATTATAAATTAATTATAAGTTCCTAAACTTTTCAAAAAATCCATTTTTCTGGAAAATATTTTATCACCATCCCACCCACGAAAGGAAAGGAGAGGAAACCTAAGGATTAGCTAATCTCGGAACTCTAATCTAGAGATCGTATACAGTCATCTTCCACTTCGAGCCTTCAATAATTAAAGTGACGGTTTTCCAATTGGCAATCAAATCATGTTTTTACTTAAAGACTTCCTCAAATACCATTGCAACAATGGGATTGGAATCTTAAGTCTTGGTGTCAATAATGGCATCTCTATTATACGCACCAACATTTGGAGGTGCTATTATTCGCCTAACTAAACCAGCTGATGTGAACTTTGTGTCTATATTTTCCCTACCAAATACCGGTCCTTGACTAAAAACATTAAAATGTAGGCGTTACCACTCACGTTTGTAATTAACAGTTAAAAAATCGCAAACCTCCTGAACTGAATAAATCATCATTTTTGCAGCAATTAAGAAAACACATTAAGTCCAAATAATAGACTGCAATCTTTTTTTTTTTTTTAAGTTCAAAAGAGACTGTCCTTTTCCTTTCCAAGTGTTATGCAATATCACCTTAAAAATTACTGGCATGAAATTATGATACGACCCTTCTCATTTTGAGGAACTTCTTTAAGAAGTTTTAAATGCAACATTAATATATGGGGAAGATTTAGAGCGAGAAAGAAAGAGAGTTCTTGATAAGCCAGTCAAATTTGTGGTTGCATTCCAATGACTTTTTCCACATAGCTAAGTTTTAAGTTTCTGAAGAATATTTGTTCTGTATGGTTGTTTCAAGTTGTTGTTGTATTTTTCATTTTTTAACTATTTAATTTTTCATCCTCTCAAATATCTTGGAAACTGTATCCTCACACTCCATTATCGTTGTTTCCTGGTTTACGTATCATATTCTGAAGAAACACATTCAGAAATTCTAATTGCTTTTTACGCATCTTCCGCAGAGTACATTGAAGCGTTACCCAAAACAGAAATCCATTACAGCATGTGAGGCGATCCTGACTAGAATACGCAAGCGTAGTTACTTCTCTGATTGTAGCAATCTACATTTTGCCCACTTCTTTAGAAGTTAGGGGGTTCTCGGTGCGTGTGCTTAGCAAGGCAACGATCAAGGACACTCATTACTATTGCAGTAAACGTGGTTTCGTCCAAGTGACGTTTGCCTTCCAGTGCCTTCAGCTAGGAACAAATTTACCTGATTATGAAGTACTTCCTTGAGTTCGAAAACTTTGCCTAATCTCTAAAGTACTTCAAAAAATACGGTTAATAAGATTATAACAAATACATTTGCGAATTCTCTGTTGCTTTTAACTCCGAACAACATTTTAGTGTCAACTAAGAAGATAAAAAAGATATCTAAAAAGAGTAAAAGGATTTTTATTTCTGTTATCTGTCTTCTTTATGGTGCTACCGTCGTGTCTTAACTTTATAGATTAGCGTTTTCTCCTTCCACTCTCTCTTTTCTTTACTGTCGCATTTGGCTTTTGTGAATAGTGTAGAGATGGTTAAATACTATTTATATGCACTTTCCTTTGATCTGAGATGATTGAATTCGTACATTGCATGGAATAAATGGATAAACGATAATAGGTTTTAAGTCAGCAAAGCAGCATTTAGATAGACCAAAATGATGAACGGTAATTCGAACTGTAGTTCGAATTATCGTTCATTATAGTTCATTATAGTTTAGTTCACACGCTGATACATAAGCATGTGAACTAAACTATTAAAATATGTGCTTGTTGAATATGTTGTAGCTTCTGCCAATTAAGTATTTTTTCTTTATTCTCTTCTCATGAAGTAAAATATATTCGTGTGATTTGAGTCATAAAGAGCAAAACACCATGATATGCTAGTTTTGCGCCAAGTAACTCGTTCCTGTAGGCCAGGATGTGCAGAGAGATTTCTGCTTCTCGAAACTTATATGGTGTAAATACTCAGTACACAGATGACATACTATAGCTTTTAGAGTATAACACACACAGTTAACAAAGAATAGCCTATTACAGCCTCCTTAGTCAGTGCGAGATGTTCTTTGGTTGAAAACCGAGATTCGAGTTGGATCTTAAAGCAAGAAGTACATTTGTAGGATATATCTTTAGTCAACAAAAAAGTCGTTGGAAAGCGCCATCTATCGATATAAAATATTTATATCGACAGATATAAATATTAGTGTGGGAGAAGATGGGAAGATCATAAAGTCATGCTGTTACCATAGGATGAGGAACAACAGTAGAGTAACCTATTTAATTAACTGGGGGAGGGAACTAACTGACGAACTATCCCCTTCGCCCTAAACATTCAGTAATTTTGAATACCACTTTAATCCACTGTTCAGAATAAGATGCCTCTGATATAGCTAATCCCAAAACAGTTGTTATAAATGCTTTACAAATAATGTTCCTTATTTCCAAACGGCCTTAAGATGATAAGCCTCTCATTTCAAGTTTCAGCTTGCATTGATTTATTTCAAATTTTTAGTTCGATGGTTTCATTACTAAGCAACTCCTTGTATGGTTAGAATAACATCTTCTTTATATGCAGACACTGGGCTCCAATTCCATCTAGATTTTAGGAATTTTTATAAGGGATTCTCAAAATAATGAACGGCAATTCGAACTACATCACTGTGTGAGCTAAACTACTGATATACGTGCTTAAATATGTTGTTTCGGATGGAGAAGTTCCCCTCCATCGGAGTTTCCCCCTCCGTGGAGTTTCTCTCCGTGCAGAACAGACTAATGGACACATGCAACTAATTCAAATAATTCGAGTTGACTAATAAATAAAAGAATGTATTTCTTCTTAAGGCGGGGGAAAAAAATCCTTCTTCTTATGCTTGCCTTTTAAATGAATCCCTTCATTCATATGTTGCAGTTCGATAGATATTATCGAATAACTGTCCGATTTAGACAATGCAGTTATTCAAAACTAGAATTTCCAGAGTAAAAAAAAAAAAAAAGCGTTATGCCCGTTCAAAATTCTAGGTTAGGTTAGGAATGCTATGTAACCAGTCAATTTAAATCTTTTCAGTCACGTGTCTTGTGTGTCACCTCTAGCAATACTTCACCTTATATGACTGGATACCTCAAAGTGTGTCCACGTTATTCACGCTTCGCATCTACGGAACGCTGTTAACCTCTTGAATGTCGTAAGCCTCTGCCTGACGAAGGTGTTCGTTGTTTACAAAACAAGTATTTAAATTTCAGGCACACATTTCGGCGAGTTGTCTGAGCCTAACAGGTAATCCTCAACTTTATTTACTCCCGTCAAAGGGGTCATCTAGGCTGTGTCATATGTAGACCTTTGAAAGCATTCCACGTAACCCTATTTAATGTCTATCGGTTTACTGAATGTCTTGGTGTCGACCAGCGTATAGTGCGGTACTATACAAAGACCAGTGGGGAGGTTCAAAGATGCTGATGACTCATCCACACCTGCATACAATCGGTTTAGAGTCATTCAAATGACGCCCCCAGTTGAAACCGGATCTTCCCGCTAGGGGTCCCTAGTTTTAAATCAGTCACTCGGTCACTACACTTCTAACTTCGGGACCAACGTTGGAGTAAGGTTTTTGGTCGATGATTAATCGAACGTCGCGTGCTTGCAAGGTGGTATTCATTGCCGAAAATGTCTGCCCTCCGAAGCCTCCAAAGCACTTTTCATTGAAATTATATTCGTTCTTATCTCTCGAAACCCGAGCGGACCTACCCATCGGCATGTCTGTCACGTGCTCCTGTAGGATCCATTGTCTCGTGGACAGATTCTACGGGGTCACCTTCGTGCTTCGCAGAGCAGTACTTTTTTTTTTAATGTTATTATTATTATTTCCACAGTGACCTGCCGGTTCGGCCAATCACGGTCACCGTAGGAGACGCCAAAGAACAATACTCTCTGGGTGTGGATTAGGCGAAGGGGGTCTAGGGACTGTCTGAGGTCAAATATCCCGTCATCATCAACTAAACGTACAGGTGACCTCCGATAACGTTCTTGCTCGCGTTGGCACTGTCTGATAAGCGTCGCATAATTAGCGTTTCGGTGTCCATCCCTCAGACAAGGCTGTGGGCAAATGTCTTCTTCGTTTATCTTCATCCCTTACTTAAGTTGATCTACAAGAAAATAAAGAAGAGAGAAAAATAAAATTGTCGGTCACGGAATGCTGGCTTTTCATGTGAAAATGAGCTACCACAATTCACAAGTATGACGCTGATCTCATCTCGGTCACCATCAAACTCATAGCTCTTTAGCCGAAAGATTTGAAGGAGTCTTGCGTCAGTAGAATACGCTTTATAGACTCAGCTATATACGAATAGTTTGAGCACAGGTGGTTTTAAAGTTGTCATTCTACTAATGGGTTAGGGAAAATGAATAAACTTATTCGTTCTCTATGGGATTTGTGAGTCATCTTTTCAGGAAACAGATATAGAGGAAATATTTTTTAAAGGATTGAAGCAGGAATTAGATCGTGAATAGATGGCTGATCGCCGTATGTGCTTTAATATTAGTAGTGTTAGTAGGTAGAAGAAATAGAGATTCTAGTTTGAAGAAAGAAAAATATTTTCAGACAAAAACACGAGGATGAATAGGATGATTAATATATCCGAGATTCTAAGAAAAGGATTGACGATTTTCAAGCTGAATGTTTGAGTAAATTTCACCAACGAAGTAAGGTAAAATACTGGTGCCGCTTTCTTTCATAGAATGTTCCGAAATTATTCGTATTTAGTTCATGCTGCAATATCTATTTCTGTGACCAATATTGGGAATTTAATTGTCTAATTTTATATGCTTATAATAGAAATTTCAAGAAATAAAATATGAAAAATTCTTATGATTTGTCACACCTCCTTTCACTTAAAAAGAAAGAAAAAAAAGAAAAGGAATATCTGAAAGCAGTGCGCTGCCCCCCCAATAAAATAAATTTAAAATAACAATAAGCGTAGCTTCGTCTTTGCTGTATTTGAATAGTGTATATCAGCTAAGAGAGAAAGAATAAAAATTGCCCAATTGTGGCCATCTGTGCATCACTGACCGCATATCTAAGATGGAGTACCTTAACCTCGGCTACTAGATCTTCTTTCTCTTTTTCTAGTGACCACAAAGGTCACATCATTTCCTGCAATTCTCCTACCGAGCTATTCATGCGTTGTAAATTAAAGACATTGTTGTAGGCCGTGCTTGTTATTCCGATGCTTGTCAGTATTTCTTAATTGTACTCTATGAGCATATAGCATGTTTCTTTTTCAGACTGCACGCGTTTTTAACCGAACCAACATTTTTTTGTTTGTTTACTTTAAGATATATTCACTATCTAATTAGTTAGATATTTCGGTTGTTGTTAAAAGTACTTAGCATTCAATTCATTGGTATATAATTTAAACACAGCTTTAGGCGTTATAAGAGTCAAGTAAGAAATGTACAAAAGAAAAGCAGATTCACCAAAAAAAAAAAAAAAAACGTAAAGTAAATATATAGACAGATGGGTATATAATTGCCATTTTTTGTCTTTTGCTTTATTTTTCCTATTTATTATTTTTTTTGTAACAGTGTCATTGTCTCAACCGCTAACTACCGTGCATGCTGTCTCTAGGTATTTCTAAAGCACGACAATGCACAAATGATGTCTTCAAGGCACGCTTCAGGCGACACTCTCTCTCTCTCTCTCTCTCTCTCTCTCTCTCTCTCTCTCTCTCTCTCTCTCTCTCTCTCTCTCTCTCCCTAGTTTCGCACATTTACTATAGACAGTATATTCTCCCCTGTGTTTTCTTCACTAATGCGAGGCTGATCTGGCTGCATAAAAACTTCTCTGCTATTCTCTGATCGTGTGCGGTTTTCAAGAGATGGGAACTTCTGGAAGTGTTTGTCGGTTCCGGAACGACATCAAGACGCCAAGAAGAGTTATAAAGCTAGGCCTCTAGGCCCGATTTACTTAACCTGCCGGTAGTAACGAAAGAGAAAACTGAGGTCAAAGTCGGGTTGCGAGTTCAGAAGGTAGTTCTCACGATAATTTTGTGTTTGTTAAACTTTGGGTCAAAGCTCTACTGAATCACCGGCTCCAGTAGGACTGCACGTCAATCAACTCCACCTTATGAACAAGTTTTATTGCAATTTCGGAAACAAATGTATTGTTTACTTACTTGAAGCGTTCGAGATTACGAGATTAAAGGAGAAACTCGGGCAAGTTTCCTGTAATTCCAAGATGCGATCTCCGTAACTTGAACACTACAGGAAATATTATTATTATGATGATGATGATAACTCTGATGACCTGTTGGCATTCATTAAATGAAATATTCACTGGCAATTGAAATGGAAAGTATATCATTGCTATTGAGAATCTATTACCGGAATCTTTCTGATGGTATGACTGATTTATTTGCGTACTTATGGCTTATTTTCCGAAGATTCACACTCAGACGTCCTTCACCTGATAACATTTTTGAGGTTATCAGGTGAAGGACTGATACGCTGAATGAATCGGTTTCCCACTACATTAAATATAAAATCAAAGTATTAACAGAATGCTGATTTTTTGAATCTCAGAAGTTTTTTGTAACTTTCAGAATCCAGTTGTTGTTGTTGTTGTTGTTGTTGTTTCACTTTTCGTTAACTCAATGTAACTTTTGTTTTTATCAATGACAGTTACAGTTCCTTGCAAATCTTTCTCTCTCCAAATGACTTCAATATTACTTGTGTTAACATCTTGCTAACATCATCAACGTAATTTTTTTTTTGCGTTATTTTTACTTTAAAATTTCTCATTGCATCCATTCTAAACGATTGTTGTTTTGCGATGTGTTTGAAAATTGTTTATAAACCTTCTTATAAATAATTTTTATAAGCTTTATACAAAGTAAGTAGTCACTTGCTCTTTCATATGTCAAGCAGATTATACTGTTGTCATCCACTTTATTTATGTAGAAATTTATGCAATAATTATCAATGCTGTCCTTAGTTTGTCTTGCATACTCGAGGTTGTCTTAATTTAACTTAGTTACTGTTATTTGATCGCGAGCATACGCGCGCGCACACACACACACACACACACACACACACACACACACACACACACACACACACACACACTTGATATGTATTGTACTTTGGCCACAGGAAAGCGAACAAGAACACAGTCATAGGATTTTCTAAAGGGAATACTCTAGTAAAATAGTATTTCAAAATCCTGCATTAAACCAAGAAAGAAAGTATATTAATTTAAAACTGTGGGGGAAGAGCACCGTAAACTAATTCTGCATTTTGTCATGATATTGCCCAAAGTCGTTTCATGAACCTCGATGATTTAGTTTCATTTAAAGCATTCTCAGGTCAGTTTTTCTGTTTTCCCTATACAGAAGTGACAGCAAAATCCTCTCATCTCAATATGGCATTGACTAATTCACCTTCAGGTAAATATTCTTTTAAAAGAGTTGTCCAATTCGGGATTCCAAAACTAACCATGAACTTGCAGCGAATCATTCCATGTAAGGAAATTGTAAACGTAATACAATACAATACACGATGGTTATGTTAACAAAAATAACTCGAAAAACAATTTTTAGACTGAAAGCAGCCCATAGACTGAAAAAGTTCTGGCACTCTTAGACTAAACCACTAGAACGAAGGAAGACTATTCGCAAACTGACTTTAATTCTAATAATGTGATGTCCTCAGAAATTTATTCTAATGAGGATGATGATGATGATTGCACATTGTGCTCAACACTGTATTCTAATGTTGATGCTGAATAATTTGCACTGATTCTGATGATGCTTACGGCTGATCCTTTTTTTTTTTTTTCATCTTTAATTATCAGTATAAATTGTTTTGAATACAAAGCTTTATATGATTTTCAGTTTTCTTCAAAGCCTTGTTAGGAAAGTCCGTTCCGGTGATTTCGTGTCCTCCACACGTGTTGTAGGTGTACACTTTTCCCAGCTGACAAACCATTAACTGCTGTTGTCGTGTGTAATCGGTGGTGTATAGATTTTTACCATTCCCTGCTTTCAAATAGTCCGTAACGACGCTAGCGGCTAAGGTTATCACCCACACATCAATCCATCATCGGAGTGTCACGCAGTGGTGAGCATCTTCCTATCGCGCAGGTGGTGTGATGTAACACTCTTTTAATACCATCCGTTAGAGACTAGTTTTGAAATCCGACGTCGCATCTAAACAAGAAGACTAAAATGATGATGGATGGATTCTTAGTTGTAAAACGGGCAATAGCGGACTGAAAGACTTATAATTGGGAGTGATTGGCCCATAACTCGTTGTCCACGCGGTGTTGAGGACACAGCATATGGCCATCGACCGTTATACTAAAACTTGTTTCGCTCTAGTGCAAGGACAAGGTCAACCAGACTCCGTTGACGCCGACCTCGTAAATTCTTGTTGAAAGCTAAATGCACTTTTCTATAATGCTGTAGTTGGTTCTAAATTAGCTTCTCTCTCTCTCTCTCTCTCTCTCTCTCTCTCTCTCTCTCTCTCTCTCTCTCTCTCTCTCTCTCTCTCTCTATCTCTCTATCTATCTATCTTATGTATAGATGTGCATACAATCGCTTTAATTGAGACGACAGTTTAACCTTCACAGCCTGAATTTGTAAATGTTGTTAGCCTTAATCAAGACATTATAACAATGAATTATAAATGTTAGCCTTAATCGAGACTTATTATTATAACAAATCATGGATCAGTCAATTAGAATTACAAAAGCCTAACTACAAAAGCTAGAAATCACGTAACTACATTACAGATGCTTTATTAGATTTACCTATAGCATTAATATGTTAGCGCCATTTGCCGATATCTTCAACCTTTCAATAAAAGCAGATCCTTAATTATATCAAATTTTATATACATACATCAATTATCCTCTAAAGAGTTGTAACACTTCTCTCTTCAAGTCAACCGAAAGCAGATTCCTCTTGTGAAAAAAAAAAAAAAAAAAGACTAATTTCTATTTTGTTTTTTATTCTTTTTTTTTAGGCTGTTTAAAACTAAACACTTAATAACAAGCATTGATGACTCTAAATAAATACTTTAGACGCTCTGCGAAGTTTTAATCGACTATGACGGGATATCTAAAGAACTATCTGCCAAAACAATCAGTAATAGATGCACGCAATCAATTTTAATAGCTTCAATAACGTAGCTTAATCACAAGCCGCAACTAAAAGATTTGTGAAAGATTCATTTATCAAATATTTATCAGCTCGTCTTACACTTCAGTTGATGACGTAAAAAATATACACAACTCTGATATAGATTACTTATGAAGACTCTTTGCTAACTTCTATTACTCAACAAATATAGCAATTTGTCGAATGTTGATACGCTGGGGTTAATGAACACAGAAAAAAAAAAATTACTCGGTGTACATAGTAAACTATCAATAATCATTGGAATTCGCAAAATGAATTAGTATGAGAAACTGCTCTGTCATATTCTGCTAAATATATTTTTCATTATTGACTTCCCCGTATATGCCAGTTAAATAAGTTCTCTGGCTAGATGGACAGAGCCTCCGCAGCTCAGTTAGTATACAAGAAGCCTTTGATCGGAAATACCTGAGTTCGATTTCCGTCAGTGACGTGAGGAACCATTATCTGGTCTCTTTTGACTAAAGGTGAGTTAGCCGGTCTCATATGGAGGTGGGGAGGGGGGGTCTTTTCTCCCCGAAATTCGGGTTTTTCGTTCCCCAAAACAGGCAAACCGGCCTCGTGAACACACATGGATTACAATCATGAATACGTCCCAGCCATATGACGGTCCCGAGCCGGGATAAAATTCGGGGGGGGGGGGATGCGGTGGTGAACTACCCTGTAAAAAATCTCACCAGGAATACTTTGTGGGCAATACCTACAAAGTCACCTACGGTTGGAAAGGACTGAATGGACTGAGAGTGTTCATAGAAGTTTTACTCTATAGGCCTATAAAATAAGCAGAGATATAGTTTCAGAGACTCGTCTTGCTTTCAATTGTCTGTGCTTAAACTGTTCCATTCGTCTATTTATTCGAAAAATCTCTACATTCCTTTTTAAATCAAACTTTCTATAATAGAACTCTCTATATATGCTCGATTAAAATGAATAACCAATATCAATTTTTGCAATAACTAATATATAAAATTATATCGGTTACGCTGTAATTAACCATCATGCATCATTCTGATGAATGATGGTTAATGATGGTTATGAGTTGTGTGTGAGAAGATGCTCTAATCGATTATGATAAGGATTTCCCTTTGCGTTACATAAGACAGTTTAATCTGTTCCTCTACTAAGCTGTTTGGTAAATGATTCATACGGTAACACAATGTTTTAGAATAGCCTAGCAAACAGCCACACGGGTGCTGTTTTGAGAAATAATCTCAAAAATGGCTGATAAATAAATCATTTGAATCGGAAGTAACAATGATTCATCACTTACGAGCTTCAGTTTTTTTCCCTTGCAAAATTGGCTTCTCTTTTTGGGCAATGCAATGGAAAATCTTCGTTTTAATCAGTGTTAAATTAATCAAATTTATTAATAAAGAAGTGATCGAAAGAAAAATTACTGACTATAAATGCCACCAGGCATTGTACCTATGCAATAATTAATGCATAAAAAATTAATACCGAATTTTATTTTGAGAGAGATAATATTCTCATAGAGAAGCTGTAGAGCACCATAGCTGTTCTTATCAGCTTTTGAAATGACACCGAAAGAAATGATAAACTAGGAAGGAAGGAAAAGAAATGAAAGCAGAAAAATAAAATTGAATGAATTCATTTGACGCGCTTTCTATTTTATTTACTAATAATATAAATCATCTTTAAGTCATCCTGATATCAAACTCCCTTTGAGGAGCTGCAAAGCTAATAAACTGAGGATTTAATGAGTAAATTTTTGTAACCATCTTACGAAGGCTCACCGTAAATAGAACGATGGCGGGCTGTTGATCAGTACGAGACAACTAAGTCATGACGTCACAGTATGTTATGCCAATTGCAATGCGTTTACTAGCAGGTTTGTCTGCTTGTAGATGAGAAATTGTAATTTTCAAGCAAAAAAAAACTGAAACCTTTTTCTTCGATTTTCAGAAAATCAATTTTCTGAAATTGTCTTCAGTTTTAAGAATATCTTAATTAAAAGAAACACATATTAACCACAGTGAAAATTATTTAATTGTAAATATTTCATCCTAAGTATCTTAGGACATCATCGGTACAGTAGTTTAAAACAATAATACAAATAACATACAGTCAGGGCGCATGATTACAATAGAATCTCATTAAACTGCGTAACGTGTTACAAAAAAAAATAAAATAAATAAATTAATAATAATTATTTAACACAATTTTGTATGACAATTTCCCATACTTCAGGAATAGTAAGAACATCATTGCGGTTTAAGTTTGTTCTGAGTAGGAGGGCTTCAGAACTTTCTTTGTATAAACGTTCATGTTTATATAAAGATCTATGTAAAAGTTTAGACTTTTTCCAATGGATCCTATGGATTGGATTTTTTTCAATTCCGCTTTGAGAGAGGGCAGATTTCTGCTGTTTAAAAAGACGAATGTGGTCTTGATGTTCCGAGATGCGTTGCTGAACAGACCTACCTGTCTGTCCAAAGTAAGACAATTTGCATGAGCATGGAATTTCATAACGCCAGGCAACATCAAAGGTGAGAGTTTGTCCTTAGGAGAAGGAAACAAGTTGTAAATTTGGTTGATAGGTTTGTAAGAAGTGGAAAAATTTTATTTCTTCATAATTTTAGAAAGACGTTCGGAGATGCCTTTGACGTAAGGTATGGGAATCCTATGGACTTCTTCCTGTCTGGTTTGATGTGTGGAGAAGTGACTGATGATTTTTTGAGTTATTTTCGGATTATATCCATTTAGGATGGCTGTATTTTTGATTACTTCTAATTCCTGGTTTAAAGATTCTTCAGAGGAGCAGAAGTTGTGTGCGCTGGAAACTAGTGATTTAATAATGCCAGATTTCTGAGATGGATGATGAGCGGAAGAATTGTGAATGTAGCAACCTGAGAATGTAGGACATTCTTGAGAAAGACAGACATGGCGATGGAACCGTCTTCTTTTCCTTGGATGTGTAAATCCAAAACGAAGATACCTGTGGAGATTCTTTTTCTAACGTAAAGTTGATGCGATGATGAAGAAGGTTAATTTTATCTAGAAACAGTTGTAATTCATGTTCCGGATGATCCCAGACTGCAAATACGTCGCCGACATATCTTAACCAAATTTTTGGTTTGGGTTCAAAAGTGAATATTTTTTCTTCAAGATGTTCTAGAAACAAGTTTGCTAGGTTTGGTGATAAAGGAGATCCCATTGCTGTTCCTTCTTGCTTGTAAATTTGACCTTTCCAGGTGAAGTAACCTGATGCAATAACAAACTTGAACAATTCGACTATATCATACGGAAATTTTTGAGTAAATAATTCTATTGTTTCTTTATGGGGAATGTTTGTGAAGAGGGAGACAATGTCGAAGCTGATTAGCAAGTCAGTTTTTGATAGTTAAATATCTTTAATTTTTGTGTAAAACTCAATAGAATTTTTGATTGAAATGACTGAGTGCATATGTGAGGGCTGAGAAGGTTAGATAAGAATCTTGATAACTTGTAAGTTGGACTGCTGATACAGTCTACGACAGGTCTAAGTGGAACATTAGTTTTGTGTAGCTTAGGTAAGCCATAAATTCTAGGAGGTCTTACATGGTATGTCTTAAGTTTTTTGATTGTTTCTTCATCTAAGGAGGGTGTTTCATTAAGTAGCTTATTTAATTTTATGAGTTGACGTTTTGTAGGATCATAATCCAATTTGGCGTAAGTATTACAATCTCGAAGAAGTAAATTCATTTTTCGGTCATATGAGTTTGTAGCGAGAACTACAGTGGTATTTCCTTTATCATCTCTGGTAATTATTATGTTTTTATTACGTTTTAAGGAAATAATAGCTTTCAATTCTGATGGTGGGATATTTAATTCTGAAGGTTTGGCATTGTAGATCGCTTTAGCTACTTCAAATCTAAGTCTGTTGGCTTCAATACTGGAGAGATGGTTGACGTTTCTTTCTATATTATGTATGAAGTCTAAATATGGATAAGATTTTGGTGAAATCGCAAATTTATGGCATCTTCTAGAAGATTTAATTCATATCTTTTGTTAGTGGACGGTTAGATAAATTGACTACCCATTTTTCCGTTGGTAATTTGTTAATGCTCTTTTTTGATCGATTTAATAGATTAAGGTATTTATTATGTAGAGCCCTATTGCTGGGTAGTCAATTGGTAGAAAAATGGGTAGTCAATTTATCTAACCGTCCACTAACAAAAGATATGAATTAAATCTTCTAGCAAAAGGCCGTAAATTTGCGATTTCACCAAAATCTTATCCATATTTAGACTTCATACATAATATAGAAAGAAACGTCAACCATCTCTCCAAACATTCAGAATTAAATATCCCACCATCAGAATTGAAAGCTATTATTTCCTTAAAACGTAATAAAAACATAATAATTACCAGAGCTGATAAAGGAAATCCCACTGTGGTTCTCGATACAAACTCATATGACCGAAAAATGAATTTACTTCTTCGAGATCGTAATACTTACGCCAAATTGGATTATGATCCTACAAAACGTTAACTCATAAAATTAAATAAGCTACTTAATGAAATACCCTCCTTAGATGAAGAAACAATCAAAAAACTTAACACATACCATGTAAGACCTCCTAGAATTTATGGCTTACCTGAGCTACACAAAACTAATGTTCCACTTAGACCTGTCGTAGACTGTATCAGCAGTCCAACTTACAAGTTATCAAGATTCTTATCTAACCTTCTCAGCCCTCGCATAGGCCATTCAGTCTCTTCAATCAACAATTCTACTGAGTTTCACACAAAAATTAAAGATATTTAACTATCAGAAACTGACTTGCTAATCAGCTTCGACATTGTCTCCCTCTTCACAAACATTCCCCATAAAGAAACAATAGAATTACTAACTCAAAAATTTCCGTCTGATATAGTTCAATTGTTCAAGTTTGTTATTGCATCAGGTTACTTCACCTGGAAAGGTCAAATTTACAAGCAAGAAGGAACAGCAATGGGATCTCCTTTATCACCAAACCTAGCAAACTTGTTTCTAGAACATCTTGAAGAAAAAATATTCACTTTTGAACACAAACCAAAAATTTGGTTAAGATATGTCGACGACGTATTTGCAGTCTGGGATCATCCCGAACATGAATTACAACTGTTTCTAGATAAAATTAACCTTCTTCATCATCGCATCAACTTTGCGTTAGGAAAAGAATCTCCACAGGTATCTTCGTTTTTGATTTACACATCCAAAGAAAAGAAGACGGTTCATTAGCCACGTCTGTCTTTCGCAAGCCTACATTCTCAGGTCGCTACATTCACAATTCTTCCGCTCATCATCCATCTCAGAAATCTGGCATTATTAAATCACTAGTTTCCAGCGCACACAACTTCTGCTCCTCTGAAGAGTCTTTAAACCAGATATTAGAAGTAATCAAAAATATAGCCATCCTAAATGGATATAATCCGAAAACAACTCAAAAAATCATCAGTCACTTCTCCACACATCAAACCAGACAGGAAGAAGTCCATAGGATTCCCATACCTTACGTCAAAGGCATCTCCGAACGTCTTTCTAAAATTATGAAGAAATACAATTTTTCCACTTCTTACAAACCTCTCAACCAACTTTACAACTTCTTTCCTTCTCCTAAGGACAAACTCTCACCTTTGATGTTGCCTGGCGTTTATGAAATTCCATGTTCATGCAAATTGTCTTACTTTGGACAGACAAGTAGGTCTGTTCAGCAACGCATCTCGGAACATCAAGACCACATTCGTCTTTTTAAACCGCAGAAATCTGGCCTCTCTCAACACGGAATTAAAAATCCAATCCATAGCATCCATTGGGAAAAGTCTAAACTTTTTCATAGATCTTTATATAAACATGAACATTTATACAAAGAAAGTTCTGAAGCCCTACTACACAGACCAAACTTAAACCGCAACGACGTTCTTACTATTCCTAAAGTATGGGAAATTGCCATACAAAATTGTGTTAAATGTTTTTTTTTTTTTTTTTTTTTTTGTAACACGTTACGCACGTTTAATGAGATTCTATTGTAATCATGCGCCCTAACTGTATGTTATTCCTATTATTGTTTCAAACTACTGCACTGGTGATGTCCTAAGATACTTAGGATGAAATATTTACAATTAAATAATTTTCACTGTTGTTAATACGTGTGTTTCTTTTAATTATGATCGCACCACAGGTGTCATTATTTAAAAACGAATGTCTTAGAAAACATTTATTGGAGTCTTGGAGATTTAACCTAGGTCTTTATATCCTACAGACAGGATATGAAGCCTTGAACAGCCTTTCAAATAGACATTCAAGGTTGTTTTGAAAGGTAATTTCAGAAACGGATGAGAAATTTTAGTTTCTTTTTTTTTCTTTCTATAAATTGGTATTTTTTAAGATCATATCCTTACTGATTATATCATTTAATTGTTCTATGAATAGTGCTTTTTTATTTTTAATGATCCGTGTATATGTTTTCAATCAGGTGAATTAACAATATCAGATTAAAGCGATATGGATCAGCATACTGAAATATGGATCAGCATACAGATGACTGAAACCGGGAATATTGAATATATAAGAAAAATCTGGTCAAACCATTTTAAGACTATCTTCCACCAAGGAAACAAAACTACAATGCCAACAATAGAAGAAAATAATGATCACCCAAAAATTTTACAAGAAGAAGTTAGATACGCAATAAAACAGATGAAAAACAATAAAGCACCAGGCATTGATACTATCCCTACTGAACTGTGGTCATATGGAGGCAGCATATCAATAGAATATTTAACAACCCTATTCAATAAAATACTACAAACAGAAGAGATCCCAGATGACCGGAGAAGTAGAAAGATCATCCCAATATACAAGAAAGGAGACAAAAAAGACTGAAGAAATTACAGACCAATCAATTTACTCTCCCACACCTATAAAATATTCGTAAGAATTATACAAAATAGATTAAAAAACACCTATGAAGGAATGATAGGCATAGAACAGGCTGGTTTCTGAGGAAACTATTCAACAATAGACCAAATTTTCACATTGCACCAACTAGCAGAGTTCATCTGGGAAGACCATAAAGAACTATATTGTTGTTTTGTGGACTTTAAACAAGCTTTCGGTAGCACAACAGAGAAATCCTTAAACTTCTACTAGAAAAAAGCAATAGACAAATATATAATACAGTTTCTGATAAAATATTACTCTAAGACAAATGCAATAATTAAAAAGGACACTCGCAACAGAACCCATAGAGATCCAAAAAGGAGTAATGCAAGGATGTCCATTATCCACATGCCTATTCAACATATATCTAGAAGAAGTTGTAAAGAAGGCAATAGACAATGAGCCTGGAATCAATGTCAACGGTTTAAACATAAATAATATCAAATATGCAGATGATCTCGTCCTTCTTGCAAGAACCCCAAATGAACTACAAAAGTTGATCAACAAGCTAAATGAAACTTGTAAAACATATGACATGACAATAAATATACAAAAGACAAAAGTGATGAAAATAGGGAGGAACAGAACTACCATCTCAGCCACCCTAAACGGAGAACAATTAGAACAAGTAGACAATTTCATATACCTTGGATCAAAACTAACAGAAACAATAGATGAACTCAAAACAATCAAACACAGAATAGCGATAGGATGGACCACCATGGGAAAATTACAGAAAATCTGGAAAACAAACAAGATATCTAAACAAGCCAAAATCAAATTATATGAAGCAATAATTATACCAACAGTCATCTATGGAGCAGAAGCGTGGACAGTTAAAAAAAGAGAGGAGGAAAAACTGCTGGCATTTGAAATGAAATGCTTAAGAAAAATAAATAGAACAAGTTGGATAGAAAAGAAAACAAACATCACAGTCAGACAAAACTATTGTATAAAAAGACAATAATAGAAAAAATGCAGACAGACTTCCTAACGTCCTAATCAATACTTTTCCAACTGAAAAAAGAAGACCTGGAAGACCAAGAATTACCTGGCTGAAATTAATAAAGAACATCTCGGGATGCAGAACATATAAGTAACTTTTTCGAACAGCAAGGAATAGAGAAGACTGGAAGATCCTGCTCAAGAGAAGACTCAACCCGTCTTAGACGGAAGAGAAGAAGAAGGATCAGCATAGAATTTGATATACAGAAGATCATGAAGATTAGTGTCATGAGTATTTTTGGGTGTATTAATTGTTAAAAAATATGTTTGCCATTGGTTTGCCATTATGTTGAAATATACATTTAATATCTGAATAATTTTATTGTCAACATGATACTTTCATTATGTTTGACTATCCATTTCTTTTAAATTATAGGATTTGCCGAGATTCAAGGGTATATTTCATTTATAAATTTATTTGTGAATTGATTTGCCACTGTATTCTCTTTTATTTGAGAATATCATCACAAAATTTGGTTCTACTTCACATTTTATTATTATTATTTCTGTCTGGCAGAATGTCACCAATAAAGACGTATATTCAGCAAAGATTTATCTCAATTTCAGATTGTTTTATTTTGGATTTCGTACAATATGTACTGCTCCAAACATCCCACAATGCTGGTGTATCAGACCTACTGCATAATATACGTTCAACAACCTGTTAATGTTTCGGATAATGTCTTCATCAAATATATCATCATTTAGAACAGTTTTATAGTTATGTTTGGGATGCATTTGTGTAAGTGGACCAGCTGTATTGTGTAAATTGACTATAATGAAGTAATGATCAGAATATTTTAGACGTAATGATCGTAGAACCGATGTTATCAGAAGGCACATTTCATGCTTAAATGCTTGTTCATGGAGCAAATCATTAAATTCCTATTTTTTAGTGTGAATACTGTACGACATGATTAGTTGGATTCCCATGACTCACTCTCACGTATTTCATTAGATCACCGGAACAAATCCTCATTTAAACAGCAATTCTTTTTTATTGGTTTATCTTGCTGGGGAACCTGTCCAGACTGCAAAGTATTTTTATTTATACCATCTGATAGAATACATGTTTTTACTACTTTGGATTGTTGCATCTGATAAGCCCTAACAGTCTCATTTGATTTATCATTTAAGGGATTTATTGACAAGAAAATGACTCCCTATTAGTACTAAACTCGATTAAAAAGACTTTTTTTTTTCACTCCTAAAATACAGAGTCATATATTATTATATTTAATATTCTAGATAGGAATTTGCTTCTTTTAATTTATTATTATTACTATTAATTATTCATTTTACTTTCTTAGCTTAGCCGTAGTTATAAAAGATTTGCGGAAGGTTATTTCTGAAAGCGTCTCCATAGCACAGTGGGAAGGGTAACGTGCTTTTCCTCTCCTTAAACTTATGTACTTTGATCTGATCATGTGTGTGTGTGTTTTCCCGGAACCGAGCTAATGGTTGGTGGGGTAGCAATGCTACTTTACAAGGAGAACAAACTGGTTACCTGTTGCTTTCCTTGTCAATAGCTATATCAATATATACACACACACATCTATTGAAGGGACCGATTTGCCTGCTTTATGGGACGAAAAACCCGAGTTTCTGGAAGAAAAAACCCTCCACCTCCGTATGACACCGGCTACCTAACCCTTCATTTAAAAAGTGCAAAAATGATACGAAGTAATGATAAAGTTTCTTCTCGTCACACAGAATTCGAACCCAGGCCTTTCCGAGTGAAGGGCCCCATAGAAACCAATTGAATTACGAAGGCGTAATCTTATCATAAGCAATAAAATACACAATATTTCTAATATGCGCTTGCGGTACTTCCCAGGATTTTCTCAGATTTCTTATGTGTAAACTACACACACAGAAATCAGTCTTGTTTATAAAGAATAGGATTTGAATGAATTTAATTGTGGAAATATTTGAAAGCAGCCGGTCTGGTTGGCCGCGTAGTTAGCGTACCCACTCTCCAGCCAAGAGGCTGAGGGGTTCGAATCCCGCCTGGGAATTGTTTGTGATTGTCTTCCACCTTCATACGTTCATTCATCCAAGTATATATACACTCTCCCAAGATGGACTGGGTCACCATGGGAGAAGTAGACCCAACCATTGCCGGAGAGGTCTTCACCCTGTAGTGGGTGGAAAAGGGGGCTGATCATCATCATTTGAAAGCGAATGTTTTATTATCGAGATATATTTATTTATAAATCTGTTTTGAAATTTGAGATGAGTATTTTAACTTATTTAGTTTAATATAGAACATTCCGTAGCTCAGTCGGTATAGACGAAGCCCTTTGATCCGAAAGACCTGGGTTCGATTCCCGTCTATGATATGAGGAACCTTTATCTGGTCTCTTTCGACTAAAGGTTTTGAGTTAACCGGTATCATACGGAGGTAGAGGGTCTTTTTCTCTCTCATAACAGGCAAACCGGTCCTGGAACACACACACACGATTACAGTAATAAATATACTTACGGCAGGGAGGGCAACGGGAAACCACCTTGCTTCATAATCATCTCCCTGGTATAGTAGCTAACCCACCAGCTATAAGGCTGAGGGAATGTTCTGGCCAACTATTATTATTATGCGGTGGTATATGATCTGTAGTCCCCCCCTTTTTTTTCCCATTAAACTATTTGAATTTTTAACATCTATTAGATTTGTTTTACTACCGCGCGGTTAGCCTAGTGGCTTTGCGCTTCGCAACCATATGCTTGGGGAAGGAGTGTCCCAGGTTCGATTCCCGTTGTAGACGTGAGGAATTTGAGGATCTTCCTCAAGCATAGCCAAGTTAGCTGGTCTTGGGCGCGGTCAGTAGGGTTTTTTCCGCCAGTTTATCTGGCGTTTTTCATCCCGCAAACCGGCCGTGAACATACGCCTCTACAGTCAAAAATATATCCCCCCCAGCGGCAGACCAGGCGACGGTTCGGTTGGGAATAATACTAACAAAGAAGTCACATCTAAAGTAACATGCGGACCCTGCATGGGAAGCGGGAATAACGCGTAGAAGAAGAAGAAGATTAGATTTGTTTTACTGGTTTCATTCATTCCATCAGTCTGTCTCTCTATATAATTATATATAGTAATTATGTATTTATGATTTCTACTGACATTCGTCGTTTTAACTAAATTTTAGTTTAAATAGATGATGTTCAGGATTAAAATTAGGTAAACCGACTCAAAATTACATGTTACGAATGACAATAAATTAACGGACTGTTATAAGCCAAAAATGGCTCTGGCGAGATTTAACTCCGAATACTCTGTTGACATTTCTGCTATTTTTAGATCTTTTTCTCGAGTAAATATTCCTGATAATATAATGAATGAAAACTGCTATAACAATAAAAAATATACCTTATAATGAATCATCACCATACAAGATAAAACACTTTATATTGTATGGTGTTTTTCCTTATGGTTATTTTTGGTAATTTCCTTATGAAAAGTTAATTAAATACGTATAATTAAATGGCAACATTTACATTTAGAAATTTGTAACTGACAGTGTTTCTAATATAGCACAAACAGTATTATTATTGAAGGCTTTTTTATTTTATTTTATTTTAACGTTAGGTTCGTTTTAATTGTTAACGTCATCCCTTTCCTTGTAAAAGACAAATAGCCCTATAGCCCTATTATAAGTGAAACTTCGGAACTTGCAGTTGTAATGGGAAAAAATAAAAAGTGATTTAATAGTATGAAATAAAAAAAAATCGACCCCTTTCTTTGTTTGGTATTTAGTGAAGAGATTTAATTCCGGATACTCTATTGACGTTTCTGCTATTTTTTCAGTCAATTTTAGTTTTTTTTTTTTTTTTTCTTTTTGAAGAATTTTATTCCGGGTGGCTAGTTGAATTTGAAGAAATGCTAAATAAAGTATTTTATTTTATTTTATTTTATTTTATTTTATTTTATTTTATTGCAGATTATCTTTGTTCAATTTTAGAAATTCCTTCAATCCTTAAAGGATTATTATTTCAAGTTTGAAATGGAGGAAAAATCTATCAACACTGCAGTTTCTTGAAAGTTCAATTAGCTGAAATCTTCGATCCTAGTTTTAATTGTGAATGATGCCTTAGCATTTAATGTACAATACGAGGGGGGGGGGGCTGAAAAGTAGAAAGATAAACACCTAGATTATATTAAAGCAACTGATATAAACACAAGAAAGAACATATATTAAAATCCTTTAACTCCCATGTTTCATCAAATTGTAATAATTTTTTATTTTCATGTGGGGTTCCCCCAATTTTCTTCATCCATCCCTTAGGACAGGTTGAGTACTCCAATGCGGAATTTTAAGTATATATATTATTGACTGAGAGCCTTAAGGGATGCAGCTCAGTGGATACAGACGAAGCACCTTGGTCAGAAAAACCTGAGTTCGATTCTCGTCAGTGACGTGAGGAACCTTTATGTGGTCCGACGAAAGGTGAGCTGGTCGGTCTCATACGCAGGTTTTTTTTTCCCCGCCGGAAACTCGGGTTTTTCGTCCCTCAGAACAGGCAAACCGTTCCCGTGAACACACACACGGATCTACAGTCATGAATACTTACCTTTAGAGGATGCAGCAGACGAGTGACGAGCCGGCTGCATTAATTCGTTGTAAGCCTCTCATTAGGGAGGACTCAACCCGTCCTAAGAGATGGATGAGAAGGATAGGATAGATAGTACTTTTGACTGTATATCGTGTGTGTTCACAGGCCGGTTTTGACTATTTTGAAGGACATAAAATCCAAGTTTCCGGGTGGGGAAAACCCTCCGCCTCCATAGGAGGCTGCCCGATAATTCACCTTTAGTTGAAAGAGACCTGATCGAGGTTTCTCGTGTCATGGACGGGAATTGAACTCAGGTCTTTCCGACCAAAGGGCTTCGTCTATACTGACTGAGCTACTGAGGCTCTGTTCTTTTTCTTTTAGGATATATAAGAAGGCATGTCGGACATCTCAATTCCTTCGTAGTGATTATCATAACTTTTCATCATGCCTTCGTAGAATATCTCTTTATTTTGCAAAAGTATAACATTTTATATTCATTTGCATGCACAGGATACAAAGAAACACATGTAATTGTGTACTAACGATTGCGTTTAGTTTAAACTGACTGCTTTTTTTTTTACTTCACACACACACACACACACACACACACACACACACACACACACACACACACACACACACACACATACACATACCTTTATCATACAAGCGATACAGATAAAGCGAGTTAGATTAGATTTACATATTTCTCTCTTTACTCTCATAATTTCATGGGATCCATACTTTGCATGTATATAGGTATATTGCATAGTATTGTGTACTGCAAGGTATGGATCCCATCCAATTATGAGAGTAAAAAGAAAAATATGTAAATCTAATCTAACTCGCTTCATCTGTACTGCTTGTATGATAAAGGTATGTGTATGTGTGTGTGTGTGTGTGTGTGTGTGTGTGTGTGTGTGTGTGTGTGTGTGTGTGTGTGTGTGTGTGTGTGTGTGTGTGTGTGTGTGTGTGTGTCAAAAAAGCAGTCAATTTAAACTAAACGCAATTAATTGTTGGTACACAATAATTACATGTGTTTCAACGACACTAGCCTACAGAAAATGCTAAAAGATTACGAGGAATTATTTTAAAGGTGATGTTATCCTGAAAAAATATATATATAAAAAAAGATGGTACACTGAAGAGTAAAGTGGGCGGAAACCCACACTATCTAATGTGATGCATTGCGGCCGCATGAAAAGACGAACTGCCTTCGAAGTGCAGGATAGGTCGTGAACGTTCTAGATAATGTAAGTCAGTTGAAGGGAAATTTCACAGGATGTCCAGATGAATTGCTCTACACAACTGTTAATCATTCCTATTGGTAGTTTTTCCTATTTCCTTAATGATCCAGGAAAAATACCTGAAAATCCTCCCATATCGCATATCCTCCCACTTGCCGTTATGGATAATGTAAACAATAAGATCCAGACATTCTATTAGAAAGCGAGATACAGATTCCCTGAATGTTTATTATTATTTTTTCTTCGGAAATTGTAAATGATTCTTGATACTTTGGTTAAATTTTTCTTTATGTTTATAATCGTAAATTAATTTTAAGATGACAATAATATCATTTTGTTTAAAATTCAAACATTAATACCACTGTTTCTACTGAAAGTGAGCGACATGATCTCGTACAGAAATGGAAAGTTTTTTAATATTGCACACAGACAAAATGTAACGTGAAAATAGATAGGGCAAAATTCAGAACCTGATATTATTATTATTACCTTGAAGGTGTGGAACCTGATATTATTATTATTACGTGACACCTCCAGGGAGTCCAAAGACATATCGAGGGAGAACACCTACTCTACAACTCTCTGTCTCCATGTCTTGTCTCCAGCACTCAATCCACCAACCACAACGAACCGCATCTAAACCAACACCGTCTACTGCCCACCACCACCCCTAGTATTTTCATAGACAATCACAAACATCCATGCCCACGGCGGGATTCGAAGCCACAGCCTTTTGGATGGAGAGCGGATACGCTAACCACTCGGCCAGGATATATATATATATGAATGCATTGAATGTATGAGATAAAATACTGCAGTCTTAAACAGGTTGATGCCTGGAAGGTAGACCTGTAACCGGGGGATTCACTATGCGCTGCGCATTAGGGATTGGTGTTCTTCACCTATATAACAACTAATCAGAATGGATAAAAAAAAGTTTTTTTTTTATTCGGAAAGTTATGTAACATGTACTATTTTAATAACTAATAAAAATATTTGCCTTGTATCATTTGCATTACAGGCAAGGAAGAAGAAGAAGAATATTTTGCTTTAGGCCAGCGAGTGAATTCAGCTTTTAAATTAATGAATTTTATTTTCAACCCTAAAAAATGTAAAAAAATAAAGAAACAAAAACAAATTCTAGACGCTATTTCTACTTAACTTGCGTTCCGTAAATGTTTCCATGTCCATTTGCCTAAATCCAATCCACAGTTTTGATAATTGCCTGCATTGAATTTATTTTTCTCATCTAACGAATGATGCAAATTACCAGTATTGTTCTTAAGTGGGTTCTGGTAAATTGGATTTCAATGTTTGCACAAATCAATTCTAATTTCTGAGGTGGGTGGGGGTTTCTGTTTAACCGGCATAAATATTTTATAAATGTCGCTTCTCAACATCCAACAAATTAGGCTTTCCCTTTCGCTAAAGGAGTTACTTTACCTCTAAAGTAACTCCTTCAGCTATTAACCCTAAAGAGATCAAAATTCCATCCACTCATGGAGTGCTGATTTCACATTTGGAGAGGTGTTCCAAAGTGCTTCCTAAAATTTCTTGACTGAGAATGACTGAGTACAGAAGAGAGCAGTTAAGTTGATGGATTAATTGATTGCCTCCCTCTACATCAGTTCACTCCGTTATTTTTTAACACAGATGTTAATTTTCTGCTGCTTGCATTTTTTACAAATATTTCCATGGTTACTGTTCATCAGAATTGTCGTCAATTATTCCTTTATTCTACTTTAAATCTGTTAAGGAATGAGCAGCTACCATTTAATACTCTTTCACTGTTCAATTTAAACTCACGGAATAGACTTTTCTTCTTCTTCTTTATTACTTCCACTGCCTTCCTTTGAAACCATCTCTTCGCTTCGCTTCTGATTTTCTAACGATTAGAGTATGCGAGTTCTGAAATTCGATGTTAACTAGTTTATTTTTTTACCTCTTTGGCTGATCCATAGTGCGAATTTTAAGTCTCGTGTTTGGAATTATCATCGAAAAAAATCGCTGATTTGAGAATTTTTTTTTTCTAAACAAACTTTTTTCAGCCGAGTCTCAACTTGGTTGGTCGCTGAAATAAACAAGTTGACTTGTTTTTTCGTCCAGAAAACGTGAATTTTAATTCCAATAACTCAAGAAAAAAAAAAAAAAAACATGGAACTAAAACTATTTTAGACAATAATATATACACCTGCTAATATTTATGACCCTAAGATGCCAGCACTTTTCTCTCTCTCTCTCTCTCTCTCTCTCTCTCTCTCTCTGTTACCTCATGACTCTTAATTCATTATTAGTTGGGACTCAGTTAGCCTTGATGGCTAAAGGTAGAGACTAGTTGCCTGCTGATTTCCAAAAGGCTAAAGGTAGAGGCTAGTTGCCTGCTGATTTCCAAAAGGCTAAAGGAAACCCGCTTACTCACTTTGGTACAAATCCCCTAACTGAAGGCATTATGGGGACTTGTTTTATTTGCAATACATATCTGCTCCACAGATCTCCTTCAGCAGACCAATCTTTCGAAACTACCTGTAGTTCTAATTTAAATCTCAGTTCAAATAGTGCCTCGAAAGTAAACTGCAAGTTGCTAATACCAGATTGCAAAGCTGAAGCGATTTTTAGATAATTATTTTTAAATTTATTTTTAAATGTGAATCAAAAATGTCAGTTTTATTTTATAGCTCGATGCTTGCTGATGAACCATGCTCAGAATCCTAATATGTGAAATTTGATGTTCCACGTATGTGCTCCCAATGGCAGAATGACTATCTTTTCTAGACCTTGGTACTTTCTAAATCTCTCTGTATGCGGAAAAGATACGTACAAGTCTGGTAACAGAATGGGTAGCGTGTCCATTTTCTAATCAAAAAGCTGTAGTTTGATTTACTGTGGTAAAATGTTTTACTGTCTTAATTGATCAATGATCATCGTCTCGTAGAGACGACTATCTGACATTAGAGGCCTCAAGTGGCATGAAAACAAAAGCTAATATTTGGTTTCTAGATTAGGGATTATAGTACCGAATTATCTAACAAATATTACAAATGTTGCCTTTTGTAAACGATGATTAAAAATAAAAACAAAGCCGACTTGTTTTATAGCGTATGATCGGCTGTTTTAAGCAGAAACAAGGATATATTCAGCTCTGATGAAACTGTTGAAATGATCCGCCTTGATTTCATGTTTTGAAACGAGATGCCTCAACAGATTAAACCGTAGACAAAATTTTTTGTAACTTCGCCAATGTACAATTTTGAAAACGTTTGTGTTATTGTCGTAAGAATATGTAGAAGCACTTATTAATATTTTTTTTTCTTATTCTTTTCACGATATTCACATTCGGGCATTTTCTTGACTTTATTTTCAGAAAACATTACAATGGTTCACCTTGTCACGTACAACGTGCTTTCACATACCTCTACAATGGCACAGTGGCGCCGCCTTTTGATAATATAAGTACTCAGAAAAACGGCAAATTACTAAAATAAGACGATTTGAAAATCAGTCTTCTGAGCATTAATATATATATATATATATATATATAAATCATATATATATAAATATATATATATATATAATCGGAACAAAAATATCCATCCGACGCCCTTTATACATAAAAACAATAAAAATGAACTTTTATCAGATATAATGTTATATATGTCTGAAACAGAAGCAAAAATTTATTTGCGACTATGTTGTGAAGATAATAGTAAGTTAACTGGATTATGAAGCCGAAACAATTTTTATTCACACAGCAACCCGTAAATGAGACAAGAAACACATGGCAAAACAGCATGCGGTTTCTCATTGAGACTACAATGGTGCAATGTTGTACCTTGTGCAACAGCACAATGTTGCGCAATACCATTCGGTATATTTTATGCATTTTCATTATTGCATCCTCTGACGGTACTTCATTTATGTAGTTCATTTATATGGTCATTTTCAGTTATACCAAAACAAGTACTAGCATATAATTTATACCGTTTTACCAGCTACTGAATAATCTCCACAACTCGCGTTTTTTTTTTTTTTTCCCTGTGTTCTCGTCATCGAAAGTAATTAACGAGGTTATTCCGAACAACAGTAATAGCAACAACGAGAGCAAGATGTGTTAGAAAAACTGGTTGAAGAAACTTATTTCGTTAAGGTTCCAACATAAATAAAAGGGGGTTTGTTGACGTACGTGCGCTAACAAAAGAAGAGGTAATAAAGTTGCTATTTTAGAAGCGCAGTGTCTGTAACCTTCTAAACATCGGGAATCATTTAAGGAAATTTTTGTAGCTACCGTTTCTCACATTTGTAAACAACATTCTGTGACAGACAGAGCTATACATGATTGCCAAATGTTCAGGATAATAAAAAATATTGCCAGAGAGAACAAGATTTTTGATGTGAAGTGGTACAGATGTATACACTTATGACAAGAAAAGTTGCAGTTATCATTGGTGAAATATTGTTTACCAAGGTAAAAAGAAATAAGCTCTATTCAACTGAGAAATAGGATTTTTGAACCCAACTGCACAAAAAAAGTGGAGATGTCATTACAAGAGACAAGCGAAATCACCTCCTTCCATAAAAAAAAAAAGTGTGTATACATCTGGTCTTTCTCAAAAAAATAAAAATAAAAAATTGAGGAATCTTAAATATCAACAACCTATCCAACAAAAATTCCTCTGATTACCGTGGTATCATGACGCTTGTCCTGTATCGTATTTATACTCTTTTATATTCAGCTAGTATTTTGCTGCCATTACGATGGAAACAAGCTTCCCTTCAGCTGATCCTCCCACTTCAAAAAAAAAAAAAATCAGCTAACGTCTTTTATTCCCTTATAGGGAGTAGGCGAGGCCTTTATACCCTATCTAGCTTTTGGAGACTGACTGGTCAGTTCAATCTCCACCGGTAGCCAATCAGAGATAGCTGGCCCATGTCTATCACTAATTATAGCAGCCACCGATGAAGAGGCTGGCAAACAAGTGCTGCCATCTCTTGGTACTTAACCCTAACAAGATATGTTACTGTTTGAAAATAATGTGAGTGCTACGGTCGATTTTCTTGAGTTTACGGGAGGAAAAACCCGCTTGCCTGTGCCAGAGGATCGACTAACTCGGGAACCGGCGGAAGAAAGGCTTAGAAAAAGTTCTCCAGTAGGCGACTAGACTTGAACTTAAGTCTAACTTCAAGCGACCAAGCGCAGGCGCCACTTCCACTGAGCTACACAGGCCTGACAAAAAAAAAGATAAGAGTATTTAAACTACCCATCCTTGGTTTTTACTTCCTCTCTATAATAATGGAAATTCATGATGTTCTGTAAGCTGTGCCTGAAACAGAGACCTCCATTCATACCATTCTTCGATGAAGTGAACATGCTGCAGTTATCTTCGAAGTTAAAAAGGATTTCGTTTAACGCTCCCTTACCTTTGATAATATTAATCACCAGACAAAATTAGACAAACTTATATTTATCTCTATCCTTCCTGGAACAAAAATTACATTATTAATCGCTTCCTCAACCTCTTTTTTTTTTCTTTTTTTTTTTTTCTTTTAAAGCATACTACCCAACTTCTAACCCTGTACAAATTTGAAATTCACCGAATCTTAAAATACTGTTCTCATATTAAGGTCAATTCACCAATGATCTCCCTAAAATCTCTCCCTCTCGTACAGTGACTCATTACAGCTGCCTTTACAGGTACTTCCACGAGTGGATTCCCACCGAACTGGCATCCATCTTCGCAAGCACGTTAAAGCACGAACAGTACCTACCAATATCATTTACAATCCAACTACAAGCCAACCGAACCTGCTTCTCCTCTTTCATTCCATCTTCATCTATTTTCTGGAATAGCCTTCCTTACGAAAAGCTTTCTACCATCATCTACAACTACCAGCTCTACCAGATATCATAGGTTTCTTCTCCTTTAACGCTTGCTTCTACACGACACCAGAGTGTACTGTAGGATTTGGGGATTGATATATAACAAATATTTTAAAAATGGGATATTTTATCGCTTTTTTTTTTTTTTTTCGTTTCAGTGTTTTCAAGCAAAACACTGAGATACTCGTAAATAAGATATCAAAATAACAAATCCCATAATCCCATGCATTACAGATTTTAATAGGATGAAAATTTTAAAACTGTAAATTAAAGTAAAATTATGATGACGAACATGGGGAGATATTTTCGATTACAGCGCTATACGACGGTAACTTGTGAAACTAGTATAAGAGTTATTGTTCATTCTTTCATCAGGAGACAATTAGTCTCAACTCTACGATTACTAATTCCTTCCGAAGTTTCTATGCTTACGTGCGCTATCCTAATTGAAGGCCATAAGTGGCTTTAAAACCGTTTTATATTTGGTCTCTATAGTAGAAGGGAATTATCTAAATCTTTAGCCCGCTTACGATAATAATGTTCGATAGGTTTGCGACAATCTTTCTTGAACGGAATCGACATTTAAAAAAATACACAAATAACGCGAGTTTTCTCACACCACGTCGAATAGGGTGCTTGTATTTATTTCCACGCATATCTATTTCTCTCTCTCTTCTTTTTATTTTCAACCTCTTTTTTATACTAATATTAACAATACTTATATGTTTAATCCTGCTAAAATAATATATATCATATCAGCCAACTAATTAATATCAGTATGAGTATAGTTATATTGATCAACAATAAGTAATAATTTATAATATTGAAAACAATATTACTATGTTCAGTAATAGGAGATAATTAATATGTTACATTTTTAGGAAAACTTTCGTTTCGTATTTGTTCAGTTATACAAGCATGTATGTATGTATGCAGTTGTTGCTAACAAAGTCGTGTTGAGTTTTTAAAGTTTAATAATAATAATAATAATAATAATAATAATAATAATAATAATAATAATAATAATAATAATAATAATAATAATAATAATAATAATAATAATAATAATAATAATAATAATAATAATAATAATAATAATAATAATAATAATAATAATAATAATAATAATAATAAAGAAGTTGAGAATAAAAACCATCTGAGACCAACAGCTAACTTAGCCCAATAATAAATCCTTCTATCCTTAATAAGATTTCGAAAAAGACTAGGTTCTTCTGAAGCTACTTTATTGACTATTGTTAAGAAGAAATGTTTCAAGATATTTCGATC
The DNA here is from genome assembly GCF_054136105.1 of Typopeltis vanoorti. Lineage (NCBI taxonomy): Eukaryota > Metazoa > Arthropoda > Arachnida > Uropygi > Thelyphonidae > Typopeltis > Typopeltis vanoorti. Next base: position 55,525,634 of record NC_143549.1, on the reverse strand, counting down.
GGAAACAACAGTAAGAAATTAGAATGAAAACATCGAAGGGAGGGGGTCGCAAGTATTGAAAGAATGAACGGAAACACATGTTATCTTCAGCATCAACAGTGTAAAAATTCTGAACTCCTTGTAGGTGTAGATTCGGATTGCAAGACCCTCAAAATAGCATCCTAAAAAGTTATTTTTTTTTAGCTAACATTATCAAAATTTTGACTGCATTTTGATCTTACTGCATGCTTCGCCTTTGCATGTGAGTAGTGGTTTCGTGCGAGTTGGATACACTGTTATGTTTTCCCTTACTCACCGCCCACTAGAATTGTTTCACACAACACGATCTCCACCTTCTTACACAGACTCGGCTCATTGCTTCTTCGTTATATTCTGGCTGGAAGTCTAGTCTTAAACAAACCGAACACGTGCTGTCACGTTCGGTAGTCGTCATAAGCGAGATCTGGTTCCTTACGTTGCTCGGCACTGACCGCTAATCTAGGCCTAACGGCATGACTAGCAGACGATGTACATCGTGAGTCATTGAAGTTCCTTTTTATACGTACGTGGGCACCTGCCACCTACACAACTCAGAGATGACACCCAAGCCACAGCTATCGGCATACCATCTTAGCATGTGAAAGGGAAACGAAACCGCTATTTCCAGGGCCGAAGTTCCAGGTGCTGGCCTTGCCTGAAGCACTGAAAGATAGAGATTAGGCCTAAAAAGTGAAAGTATGGAAAACGTCATCAGTTAGAAAAGGTTCAGCATTTCCGCTATCAGCTTCTGCTGCAAGTTCGTGGAAGAAAACGACCTTAATAACCTGTTTTTGTTTAGTCGTGCCCCACAGCTACCAAATTTATAAACGCTAAAGAGGTGGGATTACGTAATGGCAAGTAAGATGGGAAAACAGTTCGTTAAGCCTAATGTGAAATAAACATTTTTTACACGTAATCCTAAAGACATAATAAAGTTCAGAGTGGAGTAACAATATTTAGACTGTTTCAGTGAATTTAATTTCTGGTATTCTTTTAAATACTCTAATAACGATAAAAACGAAAAATACATGATTTCTTAAAGTAAATACCAAAACGTCATAACTGAGATAAGAAATGGGAATAAAAAAGAAACGGAGCCTTTCGTGGCATTTCGAGTAAATTAATAATAATATTTATTTATTAATAAATAAATATTGTATTTATTTATTAATAAATACAATAGAAATAACGACAAATAAAGAAATACCGTGGAAATCAACAAATAATAAGACACAGTACAGTCTTAATAATTAGCTTTAAACGACATTTTGTGTAAAGTGAATAAACAAATACAAATAAATACACTGTAATAATAACCAAAAAAATAAAATAATAATAATAATAATAAACTGGCATTATGAACGTATCACGGAAGTTATCAACAATCTCCAGAATATTGTTATTCTAGGTGAATTTTTGTCCTAAAGACTTCTAATAATCATGGATTTTCCAAATTATTTGTAGCTCGACATTGGGATTTATATATCTTTTTCGAACAGACACATAACAAGTCTCGTAATTGGCCAACCCTTGCTTTTCCCTACATGAAACTGGGTAGGAATAAGACTCATAGGGGACCTCCTGATGCAGACCCTAAAGTGGAAAACATTCATATGCCTACCACTGAAAAATCCAAAAACTGAAAAGCAATATCAACAGATGCAAGCTGCTATTATAAAAGCCTATTCAGATATCGCTACACCCCAAGGAATCCGTTTCCCTTCTAGAAACTGCGCGGAACCGATCTTTCATCTTGTATCATCTGAAGCCTCACTTCCAATTCTCCCTTCCAACTACAAGAAAATATATTACTTCCTGATGTCAGTGCCTCCAACTTCGCCCTTCGTACATTCATCCTTAACCCTCTCATCTACAAGGCTACACATGCCACTCAGTTTTCAGTGGGATCTTCCATATAAATCGAAGCGTGCCAAACCAGATTCCAACATAGTGGAGACTATGCCAATCCCCCTTCTAAGCTCTACAAATTTCAACTCAGAGAAACAGATATGTGTCTATTCTGCGAAGTTTCAGGTACCTTGGAACATACATATCTAACTTATCCTGCTAACAAAGTGATGATCATGTATGCCCAGTTCCATGTAGGGAAAAGAAAGGGCTGACCAGTTGTGAAACTTATGTTTCTGTTCGAAAACAGTGATTCTGTAAGTACAGCTGAATAAGTAAGTAAGTACATCACACACTTGATCCTGTAAGTGTGTGATGAAATTCTGCATTTTTCCACCACTGTAGAGCATCTCTGTAAAAATGAGGTGATGGCGTAAAAGTGGCCATCCAGAGAATTGTGGAAAGTGTAAGTCCTCTTGTCGATGATTTCATGATGATAATCGAAGGTGGTTACATAAGTATGATTGGACTGAAGTATCTTTAGGAGAAAGATTATCCTGAAAGATCTAATCCTGTTTTCAATGGAAATCAGGCCTTGACCTCCCTTATTGAGTGACTTGCAGAGTTTTGAGAATGTTGTCCAGTTTGTATTGTTCCAGAGGAAACGTTTGATTGCCTTTTGAATGTAATGGAGAAAGACTTCAGGGGTGTCAGCATTTTGAGGGTATGCCATAGCACACTCGCAGCCATCTGGTTCGTTATCAGGACTTTTCCTATAAGTGAAGAGATTCAACGAATGCTCTCCCATTTTTCTAGCACCTGTTTAAATCGGTTGTGCAGCAGTGTCCAGTTCAGTGTATTACATATTTTTGTGTTGCCAAGGTGTACACCTAAGTGTGTTTGTCCTTCATTTGACCAGGTACATTCATTCAATCAGTTTAGCCTTCCATCTACCTGACGACAAACCAGTGGTTTTCGCAGAGTTTAATTTGGCCCCTGAGGCTTGTGCATATAATCTGTGTGCTTTTCAGTTACTGTCATTTCTTCGTCATTGAGGATTATTACGGTGACGTCATACTCTTTTTAAGAAAGGTTCTAGGCCAGTGTGTATAATTATCCAGAGAGAGGACATCCGTGCTTGATCCCTCGAGAGTATGGCAAAGTGCGGGTGAGCTTGTTGTTGATTTTTAAATAGGAGAGTGAGAATATATATATATATAGTTAATTTAACTTGTTAAAATATACATTAGAAGATAGGTAACAAAAGAACTATTTAGATATTATAAGTATATAAGTATATATATATATATATATATTACAGAGAAAGAAAGATTTTCCTTTCGGATATACAGTACAATAGAAAATGCAATAAATGAATCAACATTGCAGTTCAGTTTCATTCTTAGTTACCGTTCAGATGAAGTGTATTGTCGTCGGCAATCCAGAACAGGGTACCAGTTGGATTCCACTCCTCTATGAATTTCGCGACAGTTCTTGTTTCTTTCTAGTAATCAAGTTCCAGTGAAAGCCTGCTTTGTAGTTTCCAACGTAAACTGTAGATGAGGGTTTGTGCCGATTCGGTGATGGATGGATGCTGGTTATTTCTTGTGTGTGTTAGGTAGAAGCTGCAGATGACGGCCTTAGCGCAGAAGAAGAGGAAATTGTATATTCTGTGTCTGTTTTCTTCCGTATGGACTAAATTCCAGTAGTCTGTATGTGCGTAGTTACGAGTGCTAGAGGGAGTATTAAGGGCATAGGTGATCATCGCTTTGTTAGCAGAACAGGTTAGATATGTGTGTTCCAAAGTACCTTTAACTTCGCAGAATAGACACAGATCGGTTTCTCTAAGTTGAAATTTATAGAGCTTAGAAGGGGTTGACAAGATATTATGCCATAGTCTCCACTGTATGTCTGAATCTGGTTTGGTACACTTCGATTTATATGGAAGATCCCACTGAAAACTGGGTGGCATGTGCAGCTTTGTGGATGAGAGTATTAAGAATGAATACACGAAGGGTAAAGTTGGAGGCCATGAGAGGTGGTATATTTTCTTGTAGTTGGAGTTAGCTACTATGGTGAATGCTTAAATTGTGCGGCAGCGATCAAGAATTTGCAGTCCGAAATCCAATCTAACTTCCTTGGGGAGGGGAGGATAGATTTCTTGAATCTGTCCTTTAAGTTGACACATCAAATTAAAGGAATTCTTTAATCGTTACTCTAATACATTTACCTCAGGATTAGAAATATATATTTGATTTATGTGGTGAAACAAGACCGAAAGAGTCCAATAATAGCACACTTGTGAAAAGTCCATGTGCACGTGTAACCAAGTAGAGTAGAGTCATAATCGTGTTGAAGCACAGCAGTGAAACAGTGCGCACATTTTAAAACAAGAACTAAGTTCATATTAGTTGAGAAGGTATTACATTATTATTATTATTATTATTATTATTATTATTATTATTATTATTATTATTATTATTATTATTACTTGAAAATAGATTACAAAACCTAAAAGACTGTTTAATCGATTTTGTTGGAGAACTATTTCAAAAACATACTGCAGAAATTACAGAAAAATTCAACCAATATGAGGAATTTATTAAATTTAATAATAACTCGGTAGAAGGTGTGTTACAGACCGTTAGAGAAATTAAAAACTGCTTTAAAGAGCTGCGTTAAAGAAAGACAGCATAATTTAATTAAAGAGACAACGGAAGTACGACAAGAACTAAACTCTTTAAAGCAACAGCAGTACAAAAATGATCTCCTCATAGATGGTCTCCCAGAAATTGCTACGGAACAACTAAGAGACACCGTAATACAACTAAGCCAAAAAAAATGGCTCTCCCATTGAATCAAAAGGCATCCAGTCAGTGCATTGGTTACCACAAAAAAGGAAAAGAGAAAATAATTCCCATCCTTCTCCCGTCGTAGTGCGACTCACCAACAGCCCAACAAAAAATACACTTATAAAAGCTAGCAGGATTAAAAATCCAGCAGTCAATGATCTGAAAGGAGACCAGGACAATACCCCAATATACTTGTCAGAATACCTAACGACATATTATCAGAAAGTATTCTATCAAGCAAAAAAAGTAAAAACAGAAAAAAATTACCAGTTTATATGGATAAGAGACAGTAAAATATTCCTTAGAAACACACAAGACGCAAAACCAATCGAAATAAAATCCGTAGACGACCTCAACAAGCTGACACATTGAAAGGAATATTGACAACTTGTAAAGAAGGAACAGCACACCAACCAACATGAATGCAGACCATCAAGCAGACGTAATCACCCCGGAACATGATAATTGCCACATTCTGAAATCAGTAACAGAATGGAAACAAGTGACAATCCCCAAAAAAGGGAATTGTCACTTGTTTTTCTCCACATCAACATCAGAAGCATTCAAAAATACTGGCTGACCCTGCAAGTTTATCTGAAGGAAGATATAGACGACATACACATTTTAATACTGACTGAAGTATCTACGACAAACGAAGAGGCATCCTCCTACCAAATGCCACACTTCCAACAACACAAACATTGCAGACAAACAAAACGAGGCGGTGGTATAATAATATTTACCAAACATAAACTAGAAGTAACAGAAATAAACTATAAATTAGAATACGCAGAAAATACTGTATATGCATCGAAATTAAAAACATCAAACAAGAAAACTCCATATTAAACGCAATATACAGACCACCCAACTTAAGCACCACAAAATTCCTAGAAGAACTAAACAGATGGCTTTCAGCCACGGAAGTAGGAGCCTCAGAATACTTGATAATAATAGGAGACATTAATATAAACATTAGGAACATAAATAACAACACAGAACAATACCTAGACCTATTATCGGTATATAACATAATCCCAACCATACAGTCGTATACACGAGAAGAGATAGTCGGAAACACAACAACATCATCCTGCATTGATCATATAAATATACGAGCCCCTCCAAACAGCCACACAGCAGCCGTCATAACAAGCAAACTGGCAGACTATTATTTCACAGCATTAAGTTACACACTGAACCAGAACCCATAAAAATCACCGAGACTACAAAACAGTATTATAGCATCTAAGTGAAACAATAGTAAACGATGAAATCAGAAAAACAGACTGGATGCAGATAGCATCTTTAGACTCTGCTGAAGCTGTATATAATAATCTTAAAACTGCATTTAACAAAATATATATATCAAAGCATTAACAAAAATAAAAATACGTCCCCAAACGAAACAAAATCCATGGATAACAGACAACATATTAACAGACATACAAAGAAAAGACGCCCTATGGAAACAACTTAAGAAGTCGCCGAACAATATCCCTTTAAAAGCTGAATATAAAAGAAAACGGAATCTCCTAACAACACAGATTAGAACGGCAAAAAGAAACTACTACAGCAAATTAACAACAGCTCAGAACGATATAAAGGAAACCTGGCACCTGATTAATGAAATGCTGGACAATATACACAGAACCACTGCCTCAGAAACAATAAAATATAGCTTTGCCTGCGACCCCAAATCCCTCAAACAGTTGGCAAACAACTTTAATCAGCACTTCATGAACTCTGTCCAAAAACTACAAGAAACAACCTTTCCTCACACAAACGAATATTCTCCACTAGGTCCTCGAGCAACCCAGTCGATGTGGTTCCCCACAGTAACAAAAGAAGAACTATCATTGGCAATTCAACAAATTAACCCTAACAAAGGACCAGGGATGATAGACGGAATCAGACCAAAAGACGTCAAGAAACACTCACCCAACCTACTTCCAGTTACACAAAAACTGTTAAATAAAATCTTCGAAACGGGACACATAGCTGAAACACTGAAGACTGCATTAATCACACCCATACACAAACAGGGAAAAAGAAACATTATAAGTAATTACAGACCCATCGCCACGTTGTCTGTAATCAACCAAATCATGGAGCGCACCGTGCATCAGAAACTCTCCGCATACGTTGAAAAATTTCCAATCATGCCCAAAACACAATATGGCTTTCAAAAAAATAAAGGAACAGCAACACTCCTGGAAGATTTCACAGACCTAATAAACGCTGCATTGGTTAAAAACAGAATAACATTAGTGGTATTCATTGACTTAACAAAAGCATTTGACACACTAACACACAAAACCTTGTTAACAAAACTAACCCATATCGGAATTGCAGGTCGTCTACTCCAGTGGTTTAAAGCATACATGAAAAACAGAGAGCACAGCACACACATCGGATCAGCATACAGCAAAGAGATACATGTAACCTGTGGAGTACCGCAAGGAGCTGTCCTATCTCCCATTCTATTTAACATATACGACATAAGCCACCTTCCCCTAAAAAGTAAAATCTTCCAGTACGCAGACGACACGGCCATAGTATCCATTCACAACAATGCAAATATCGCTTACACAAATATGCAACACAACATTAATCAAATCACTAACTGGTTAACAGAAAATGGCATATATATAAACCCTGGAAAAACAAAGCTAATGGTATTCAAAAAACCCAAACCCTGCCCATAGAAACTAAATATCTCACTATCCAACATTCATCCTCCTATACACAAAGCGCAGAACCTAAAATCACAACCATCACACAGGTGAAAACAACACGTTATCTCGGACTTCACTTCGATGCTGATCAAAGTTGGAATAGCCATACAAACTACCCACATACCAAGCTTAGAATAATAGCATGCAAACTATACAGATTAAAAGACATTGCCCCAACCCACATAAAAATATTAATCTATAAATCATTATGTGAAAGCATTTTAAGATATGTAATCACATCATAAGTCTGTAGTCTGCGTATTCTGCACAGACTACAAACATATAAGTACAACAATCACAACAACAAAGCCACCCGAAACTTCTACGTACCTGACATGATAAACAAGCTGCCTTTCGACAACAGAAACCTAGGGACATACAGAGAGCTGAAACAGGCGCTATATAAATATTATAGCAAAAATTAAAATTAGAGCGATTCCTGTTTCTCTCTCCCCCGACACACACAAACCTATGACAAACCACCCCCCTCTCAAAAACCATCACTACAAGAACACAAAGAAACAAACACACCATGTCTAAATCCAACCCTATTTGCAAAAAAAAAAAAGTTAAACTGTAATAGCAGTCGAAGTCTTCCAAGCACATACCAACAACAGTAAAATTAACACTTGGCTTGTGACCAGCATAGGAACATAGCCATGAAACCACCACCATCTATCATCTATTATCTTCCTCAGATAAGCTCTGCTAAGCTTCGAGGAAGAAAATTATAAACTAGCAAGTATCTGTTATCCACAATTTTAATGTGTTATAAATATTATATATTTATAATTATTACAGCATCTATGTATGCAATTTATCTGAGACATAAAAAAATATTATTATTATTATGTATATTCTATATTCAAAAATTCTGTATAATCTTTATTGTTAATATTAGAAGAACATGTGTTGTAAGTACATAATATCGAGGCAAAAAATATTTTAAAAAATTTTAATTGAAATCCAATGTAGAAAATGTAGCACTTAGTGCTGAATTCTGTAAAATTATAAGTTGCAATGTCACTCAAGATGTTTATTGTATGTGTAAATATTTTAGCAAATGAATCAATTATTATTATTAATTTTTAAAAAATATATTATTATTATTATTATTATAATTATTATTATTATTATTATTATTACCAGCAACTCCAAAGAGTCCTTAGACTCATCGAGGGAGGCCCTAAACATCATGTCAAGAACTATTCAACATCCACACAGTATCTATCATACTTTGCCTTGAACTCATTTACAGTCATGGCACCCACAACAGACTCTGGAAGCTTATTCCACTCATTCACCACTCTCCAAGTAAAAAAACCAGTTCTAACACCCTTGCTAACTACACTCTTGCCCAGTTTCCATGGATGGCCACTAGTCCTCCCACCACCAGTCCTGTTCGGAAAAATATCCTCTGAATTAATCTTATAGAAACCCTTCAGTAATTTGAATGTCTCAATCATATCACCCCTTTTCTGCCTATCAACCAATTTCTGCAACCCACAAATCTTCAGCCTCTTCTCATAAGGTGCATTCCTAGACTTGCTATCAACTTGGTCACTCGCCTCTGGATCCTTCCCACCTCTTCCCCATCAAGAAGAAACCCTGGTGCCCAGATCTGGATATAGTAGTCAAGATGGGAGTCTTATCAAGGCTCGCTACAGAGGGACAATAACTTGCTTGTCTCTGCTCGTCAAACTATTCTTCAGTAACCAAGTAATTTGATGAGCTGATTTAGCCACTTTTGCAATGTGCCCCCCCCCTAAATTTCAACTCCCTATCCACCAACACTCCCAAATCCCTAGTCTCGTCAATCTCCTGGAGTACAGTTCCACCAATGTGGTATACTGCTGCTAACTTTTCACCCCCAAAATGCATAACCTTACACTTTTCCACATTAAATTGACATCCATTCTCCTTAGCCCAGTCCTCCAATCTCTCCAAATCATCCTGCAAAATTTTGACATCCTGTGCATTCACTATTGCTGTACCGAACTTTGCATCATCAGCAAACAAATAAACAGTTCCAAACAAATAAACAGTTCCTCTCAGATCCTTTCCTATATCGTTAATGAACAAATTAAATAGTAGTGGTCCAAGAATAGAACCCTGTGGCATACCATTAGTCACAGGCCGTCTTTTGGACTCTACTCCTGAATAAACTACTCTCTGATATCTCTCCATCAACACCCTCCTATCCATCTCACCAACCCTATATATCCATTTCCATATGCTGCAGTTTACTGATTAGAATTCCATGTGGTATCCTGTCAAAGGCCTTGGCAAGGTCCAGCAGTATCACTGTAAACCCATTGCCCTTATCCAGTTCAGCCTTCACTGTGTTATAAAACGTGAGCAAGTTACTGAGGCATGATCTACTCTTCACAAAACTGTGATGTCCCCCATACAATATCCCATTTTCATCTATCCATTCCTGTATTTTTCTCTTGACTACTTTCTCCAAAACCTTGACAACGACTCCTGATATGCTGATCGGTCGGTAATTTGCAACAGAAGTCTTGGAACCTCCTTTATGCAGTGGAACTATTTCCCCCTCTTTCAACCCCCTCGGGACTAACCCAGACCCGAGACTCAAATTAAACAAAATGGTCAAGGGCACTAACAATTCTTTAGCCGCTTCACATAAGACCCGAGCTGGTATACCATGAAATCCCACAGATGTATTCACATTAAGGTTTTGTAATAGACTATTCACCTCCATTTCGTTCACCTCAATTTCCGTATAAGGAACCAATACCTGCAATATCACCACCTGGATGATATATTCCTGCAAAGTGCTTGCTCAGTAATTCCACTATATCAACGATTCAGTTACCTCCCTACGATCGGCATTCCTTGAAATCATTCTGCCGTATACATTTTTCTTTTACTTGCGGCATATCGAAAAACCTGTTTGGGAGTCTCTTTAGCTTGCATGATTAATTTCCTTTCATTATCTGCTTTTGCTTTTCTTACCACACTCGTTACCCTTCTGGCCTACTTTATACTGTTCATGGGCCTACAGGTCACCTTTCTCCTTAAATTTCCACAGTTGTTTCTTTTTTTGCAGTTCAAGCTTAATGGTGTTATTCATCCATTTAATCCCTACTTGATTTACTATCCAGACTCTAGGTCAGCCATTACCTCCTTCAAACGCTCCTTTACCGCTTCCCATGCACTATCAACCTCCAGCCCTTGCAGTTTTACATGCCATAGCACTGAACCATGCAATCTCCTAAGCTTGTCATACCTACCAGCCCGGTAATTCCACATGTACCCTTTCTTAATTGAAAATTCCACACATTTAGCCACCTCCAAGATCAAGACCTTATGATTCTCTCACCAATTGGTGGCAACGTGGTCATATTCATCAAATTCTCAGATGCTATTACTAGTTCAAGCACTCTCGAACCCCTAGTATATTCCATCAGATGCTGTCTTAGGTAGCTATCCCTTAATAACTGCATAAAATCCAATTCCTTCCTCTCATGTGTTGAAAATCCCCCATAATAATTATTTCCCTCCTTCCACTCATTGCGTCAATTTGTCTATGCATATTATCTCCATCTATTCCATTACCTGGTCTATATCGATTTACATTTAATGCTAAATCACCTATGTAGAATGTTAACACTGAAGTTATTGTATCATAATCGACTTCTATTTTTTAATAACTTAAATTGGGCTTTTTATTAGTCACACACACACACAATAAGCGAGAAAATGCGAATATTTCGTCAACACTGTAATTTAATTGAATTAATTCAATGCTGTCCGTATGATACATTGATACTGAATTCTTCGCTCACCCCTAACAACAAAATTTAACCAAGACCAAAATTAAGTAATTTTAATCCATATAACAAAATACAACAACTACTGATTTTATTATAAAAAAATCTCATAAAAAATATCAAAAAAATTTATAATCAAAAAAGACTCACCGCTACTAAAATTATATGTTGTATAATTCGACGTAAACAAACAATAATAGATGGCTCAAGCAGAAGTCGATTTTTAGAACAGATGTGCTTGAAATTAAAACCCTCCATCTTCCAGAACAGCGAAAAATACTGGGAAGAAAGAAAAGAAACAGTGTTATCAATTGCAAAAGACACTCTAGGTTCCAAACCCAAAATAAACAAATTGTGGATAACCCAAGAAATCGTAGTTACAATAGAAGAGAAAAGAGAGGCCAAGATACTTGTAAACCAACAAAACAATGAAGAGAATAAAGAAAAATACAGAGCACTAAAAAATAAAGTTGATAACCTATGCAAAAAGCCAAAGAAAAATGGTTAGAAGAAAAGGCTAAGAAATGCCACGAAGCATACCAACATAACAACCTAAAAGTCTTCCATGATACTGTAAGAGAAATTACAAAGGAATTCTCAGCAAAAGCAGTAACAATGATAAACAACAAGATGAGTGAAACCGGGAATATTGAAGATACAAGAAAAATCTGGTTAAACCATTTTAAAACTATCTTCCATCAAGGAAACAAAACTATCATCATCATAATCATGCGTATCAAGGATTTAGGCCTAGCATGGCCTGTTCCTGCCTTAGAAGTTATCGTTCAATCGTTAAAGAGGATGCCCTGGTTTTCTTTTTCTAATGGCTTGTACTTTAAGGCTTGTTTTGGAAAACAAAACTATAATGCCAACAATAGAACAAAATAATGATCACACAAAAAATTTTACGAGAAGAAGTTAGATACGCAATAAAACAGATGAAAAACAATAAAGCACCAGGCATTGATACTATCCCTACTGAACTGTGGTCATATGGAGGCAGCATATCAATAGAATATTTAACAACCCTATTCAATAAAATACTACAAACAGAAGAGATCCCAGATGACCGGAGAAGTAGAAAGATCATCCCAATATACAAGAAAGGAGACAAAAAAGACTGAAGAAATTACAGACCAATCAATTTACTCTCCCACACCTATAAAATATTCGTAAGAATTATACAAAATAGATTAAAAAACACCTATGAAGGAATGATAGGCATAGAACAGGCTGGTTTCTGAGGAAACTATTCAACAATAGACCAAATTTTCACATTGCACCAACTAGCAGAGTTCATCTGGGAAGACCATAAAGAACTATATTGTTGTTTTGTGGACTTTAAACAAGCTTTCGGTAGCACAACAGAGAAATCCTTAAACTTCTACTAGAAAAAAGCAATAGACAAATATATAATACAGTTTCTGATAAAATATTACTCTAAGACAAATGCAATAATTAAAAAGGACACACTCACAACAGAACCCATAGAGATCCAAAAAGGAGTAATGCGAGGATGCCCATTATCCCCTGCCTATTCAACATATATCTAGAAGAAGTTGTAAAGAAGGCAATAGACAATGAGCCTGGAATCAATGTCAATGGTTTAAACATAAATAATATCAAATATGCAGATGATCTCGTCCTTATTGCAAGAACTCCAAATGAACTACAAAAGTTGATAAACAAGCTAAACGAAACCTGTAAAATATATGACATGAAAATAAATATACAAAAGACAAAAGTGATGAAAATAGGGAGGAACAGAACTACCATCTCAGCCACCCTAAACGGAGAACAAATAGAACAAGTAGACACCTTCATATATCTTCAATCAAAACTAACAGAAACAATAGATGAACTCAAAACAATCAAACACAGAATAGCGATAGGATGGACCACCATGGGAAAATTACAGAAAATCTGGAAAACAAACACGATATCTAAGCAAGCCAAAATCAAATTATATGAAGCAATAATTATACTAACAATCATCTATGGAGCAGAAGCGTGGACAGTTAAGAAAAGAGAGGAGAAAAAACTGCTGGCATTTGAAATGAAATGCTTAAGAAAAATAAAGAGAACAAGTTGGATAGAAAAGAAAACAAACATCACAGTCAAACAAGAATTATTGTATAAAAAGACAATAATAGAAAAAATTAGAAAACAACAACTGAGATGGTTTGGCCATACTGTACGCATGGACGCAGACAGACTTCCTAACGTCCTAATCAATACTTTTCCAACTGAAAAAAGAAGACCAGGAAGACCAAGAATTACCTGGCTGAAATTAATAAAGAACATCTCAGGATGCAGAACATATAAGGAACTTTTTCGGACAGCAAGGAATAGAGAAGACTGGAAGATCCTGCTCAAGAGAAGACTCAACCCGTCTTAGACGGAAGAGAAGAAGAAGATGAAGATAATTCAACGTACCGAATTGATCAAGTCTGTCATTAAATACTAGACCCAAACCATTAAGGACCATGTCAGTGCCAAAATAAATTCTGTTTGCATCCCACACTATTTTGGGTAATCGTTTCATTACTATCGTTTCATTACAATAACTGCTAATCAAACTGCCTCATACCAACTTAAGCGAACTCAGCTCGGCTGTTGTTTACGATAGATGCTGTGTAATAATGCATTCGATTATTTATGTCTAAATAATAAATCAGTAAGGTAAAGAAGTAAATATGTTTATTTCATGGGAGAGTGCCCCAATTCTGCTATAATCTCTGGTGTAGAGATTATGTCTGGAATTATTATTTTGGATTCAATTTTATGCTGAAATATTTCATCGCGAGATTATTTGTTTTCTCTTTAGAACTTGTAGTGTAAACATAATTTTACTTATTATCCCCCACAAGTTTGTTTTCAAATTATGCCCCATTCAACCAAGTGCTATGAGACCTGCGTTCTTCTTGCCGGTTTACCTGTTTTGTTGAATGAAAAATCCAAGCGCTTACAGGATGAAAAGTCCTCCACAGATGAAGATTCAAGTCGAATCTGTTTCAAGTCAAAGGTTGATGGCTCAAGAACAATTTTTTTTATTATTATTATTTAGAAATTTTGATTTATGAGACAAGTACATATTGGACCGAATTATAATGTTGGAATGCACTTGATTTCAGCTGATTTCATCTCTCTCTCTCTCTCTGAGAACATTGCTACATCCTTTAAATGAATATATAGGATATTCCAGCTTATTTCCAAGGTGGAAAAATAATTCTCTTTAGTCTTGTAACATTTTTATTTCTATAAATAGTATGTAGTTATTTTAGAGCATGTTCTAGGTTTCCTTAGAAATAGAAGAAATGTGTTTGTCATTTAGTACTTTTGTGGTGTTTATTGATTATAAGAAGATTCCAATATTTGTCGGTAGTATTCTAATACACTATTTAATAATCAAGGAAATGTAGCGTATTTACGTGTTAATCACTTTTAATAATCTATCATAATGAAAGTTTAAATATTATAAAAAAAAACTTTAAATTTCACCACCTTAAATTTCTAATTCTAAATATAATCCACTTATTAAAAGCTTCCTCAATATGAAAAAAAATAAAAAATAAAAAATATTACTTGTTTAAGTTAAGGGATATTACATCCCATATAGTTTCTTAGCCGAATAAGAAACTCAAAGAGTTTCATGCCGAATATAGCAGAAACTATATAAAGTTCGGCGATTCCAAGCGTTAGCAAATACCTGGATACTGCAGCAACTGACCCTAAAGGTAGTGCAAGCTGAGGCAACTCATGTCGAAGAAACTACGAAAAAACATTACGACTCTCCAATTATCATCATCGCATTCTGCAGCGAATATGATGCCCATTATAAGCATAGACATTAATATAAACTGAAAGAATAAGTGGACATCAGAATGCGTGTGTTTTTTTTTAAATCTCGGTTTCTAAAGGTCAGAGTTCATCCATAGTTTTTTTAATAACCCTTAAGTTCTGATACCTTGCATTATAAGTTCCATTGTTCCATTCATTATAAAGACTTCACCTCTTTCTTTTAATTCACGACAGTTTTTTTTTTTTTTCTTTCAGTAACTTCAAAGCAGTAATTAATTATTTGTACAAAACTAAGATGTTCAAGTATTTTGCTGTCAAAAATGTCCTATCTCTTCGTAACTTTCTTTCCTTTTGTTGTGTTTTTTTCCAGTGGCTTTTGTGTAATGAGATCATTAGTGCAAGCTTGAAGTGTTGAGATTTTCATTTACTTGTTGAAATTCCTTACCTTCTCTTTTCACAACATCGTTCTTACTTTGATTCTCTATTGCTATTCGTTGCTGTCGTTTTTTCTGTCTATAAACAATTTCATTATTCTATTCATATAGTGTTTCTATTACATTCACTTCTCGTTCTTCGTATACTCATCCAATATTTTCACAAGTCATTTAACTAATAATGAGAGAGAACGTTCAGTTATTCACGTTATTAACTCAACGCATTGAAACCATTAGCTAGTTCAAAATAATTCTAATAAACTTTTCTTTCTGTTGTGTTTTCCTGGTCTTAATTACGCGTGATTTGAAATAGAGTGATCGCAGAAATCCAAATCTCTCTCAAACTCACTCAATCGCAAGGGATTCCACTGGTGACTTCAACTACGAGCTTAAAGTTAATATTTCCCCTGCTTTATTAATAAATACTACATACTGTGTTGTCTCTCACAATTAGTTTATATTGCTTATTAAAATAATATCATATGATTAGCAGTCCGTCTTTTGTTATGAGCCTGACTTTACTAGAAATATCCTTAAAAGTTTCGAGTCAGCTTTCCATATGGTTATTGAGTTTTTTTTTTTAAAAAAATCATCTGGATGATGGTTCTATTAAATTAAGAGTAAATAAATCGGAAAATAAGATCTAGGGAATCGTGTCAAGTTGAATTGTTTGTGACATAACCTTGACATGAATGTCAAATGAAGTACTGTCTGTTAAGACTCATAAAACAAATTCACAACTTGCTGGTACAGTCTCTGTTTTCGGAAGTCTCTCGTAAGACAATAACAAAAGAGACTTTATTATGTTATTCTTATTCGCTTTTCCTCATTACTTAAAATGCACGCATTCTCTCTTTCTTCCGTCTCACGCCACCTGCTGTAGAATAGCAAAAGTTCAACAATGTTTTCAACTCTTTTGGAAATCATCTGTCAACCCCCAGTGACAGGAGTGTAAATGCGCTAGATAACCGTATCAAAGACAATTATCTTTTACAAGGATGACACAGCCTAGAGCAAGCCGTTGTTTTCCTCTACAACCCATTGCGTAGAGTAGCCAGAAAGTTCTCAACGTATAAGGTCACGTAGCATGTTATATTTCGCTGCATGACAACTATTGTTTGCAAGAAAGTGGTGCGCCAGCGCCACTGCTAGGTCGTTTGCCGTTTATCACTTCTTTAATATGTCTTCCCGGAAAAACAAATCATCAGGTTCCTACATAGAAATAATATACAGCATGCTTCGAATTAGTTTAAGAGAAAGCAATATCGGTGGAAATGGCCTCGCATATCAAATTGTAGTCGAATTCCTTTCTGCTGATATCATTGGTAATTAGGACGCTGTATGACTGTGCGCATGCGTTCCAGTAAAATATAACGAACTTGCAAGCACTCTTCATGTGAGGTTTAATAGACTGCAATCCCCTTTGCCGATCGTGGCTACCTCTGGCGCTTTTCTAGTCTGGCTGTCTATTAAACAGGAATCTATTAAGTCTTCTAAAGATCCGGTTCCTGCCAAAGTAGCCACGATAAGAAGAAAGAGAAGAAAATCACATACAGGCAATAACTGCTAATATGTGCACAAGGACCTAATAACACTAAGTTGTTTCATTCCTCTTCCATTTTCTTTGTAATTTACAGTATAACAACTGCGATTCTGTATGCAGGATTTTTTTATTATTATTATCATAATATATGTTTTTAATACTGTTAGACAGGCGTACAATGATATCTTGCATCGTAATAGATATGTTGAACTTTAACCCAGTGCGTCAGTAAAAGAAAATGGACAGATTAATTTACCTGAATAAAGGTCAGCAGTGTTACGGTATGCAAGTTTCTGAGAATTTTGCTGAACGGTTGGGAGCAGACAAGAACCAGCGTAGATAAGAAGAAGAATGGGGATGTTTTCTGCTATGGATATTTACTGTTACGTAAACCTCTTTAGACTTACGCTTCGTGGAAAATATAATAGTCCTTATAGTCCTTATAAGGACTGGCTTAAAGGGGCGAAGCAAGAATGCTTTTCATATTCCCCGTTATCTGTAGAGGACAGTGTAGGGATAAGGTGTTCTTGAGCAATTAAAGCTCTGATCATGACAGGAGGGTAACAGCAATAGCCGAGCCTCAATTAGAACTTCATTGGCTACAGCATTGCCATCCATTACCCTCCAAGGGTATTGGGTTGAATGAATCAATCACCTGGAAAATATAATAGCGAAATGTCTTTCCATTTATTCTTCGCTTATCTTAATCAAACTTTGGTGTCTCTGATCATGACAGGAGGGTAACAGCAATAGCCGAGCCTCAATTAGAACTTCATTGGCTACAGCATTGCCATCCATTACCCTCCAAGGGTATTGGGTTGAATGAATCAATCACCTGGAAAATATAATAGCGAAATGTCTTTCCATTTATTCTTCGCTTATCTTAATCAAACTTTGGTGTCTCTTCAATTCCAAAACAAATAAATAAACTCTATAAATAAAATTTTCAAGGGAAACCAATTTTCCATAAAATAATAAAATTTGTTTTTCTTGCATATTAAAAGATCTTTTAATATGCAATTTCTTGCATATTAAAAGATCTGTCACCATACTTGGAAATAAAATATTTCCAAGTATGGTGACAGATATTGGCGGGAGAAAATATAATCATATTTGCTTTCCAAATATGATTTCATCTGATTTTTTTTTTCTTGTTTTATGTTCCTTCAAGATACGATACATCTCACTGAAATTATTTTCTTAATAGATCTCAATATCGACTGTCAGGCAACATTATGAAGTTGTATCATTGTATGATATATCCCTTTCCTCTCAAATCCATATTTCGATTGCAGCCCAAATTGATACATATATTTCATCGAACAATCAACTCCTGGCATTCAGTAATATCTGAATGCCAGTAGTTGATTCTCCTTCTTTAGTTTTTTCTATCTTCTTTTAGTCTGATGTTTTCTGAAAAATGTGTAATTCTAAGATAATCAGAATATGACATTTTCCAGAAACTGCTGTCACTAAATTATTCAACCTCGAAGATTGAATAATTTTACGCAGTCCACATTGCGTAAAATGCCTGTACGTAATGAAGATGCTTTCACAAGTCAAAGTCATAAGGACTGCTCATGAGTAGAATTGATTTTACCAATAATTCTCCTTTTTATCAGTTCAGAAATCGCTTGATAAGTTCCGCCTTATGACTCCGTATAACTTTCTGATGTGAAAAAATATGCCAAGGAAGAATACCTTCACAATTATATCAGTGATCGGTATCGTCTTCGACGTTGTTCGGTTTTTGGAATAGCTTTCTCGAAATTCTTAATGATTGTGATGCCACTGGTTACTTTGATGTTTCCTAGAGCCTGTCTATCTCTACTATTACGACGATGTCATGTAGGAAAGCGCTGTTCTCTTTACGATATCATTACAAGTTTTGTAAACATGTTATACATCGCTGAATAGTCAGCATATGCACAAATATTGCTGTACACGATTATGGATTTAAAAAAAAACATTGCTTTACTGCCATCTACACGCTACACGCATCCTCTCAGATTTCCAGTATTAGTGATGTTATGATTACTTATGCTCAACCTTCTTATTCATTTACCTATATGTGCTTTTATTTTCTTCTTCTTGTTATCGACGTATTATCCCCCCCCTCAAAAAAAAAAGAAAAAAAAAGTAGCGTTTCGAAAATAGTCTGCTAACAATCTTCAGTCAGATTGAGACATTATTCATCCGAGTAATAACTGTCTTGTTTTTCATTGTTTGTTCTTGATTCTTTAACTTGCTCGAGTAATGATTTGCATTTTAATTGGCATCTTGGTACGTGGGAGTGTAATACAGTCTAATTCCCTTATCTTTGATCTATCACTCCAACTTGAATGTTATTTGCATTTTTTTAACAGAATGTATTGCTCTTATTTCGTCCGTGTGCTTCATGCAACTGTTTCAGCAAAGTAAACTAGCATGTTGTGTCGTTTTCATTTTTCCAATTGCATGAAAGCGATTTTAACCATTTCTATGCTGTAGAAAGCATGCGCTGATTTATCCACTTCTCATGGAATTAAAAAAGAGACTATTCATAAGCTATTCCCTTCTTTGTGCTGTAGATTCAACCACAATACAAGAGTATAAAAACAAAATAATAATAAATAAGATTCTCCTTCTGTTTGTTCGGAATGTGAATTTTCCAGTTTGAAATAACAATAGTGAGAATTATGAACTTTTACATTGAGAGAAATGACCATAGGAGTAAAAATTTGTCGGAAACTTTTGAAGAGAGACTTGATATCGCTATAAATAAGATATGCATGCTCGACTGTCACTCTTACCTGCTCCCAGGTTTGCTATTTACTTCTTTAAATGACAGCTCTCCCAGCGGGATTTTTTTTCTTCTTGTTTTTGCTTTATTTCTCTGTAGGTTCGATGTGCCTCGAATTCAAGTTTCTGACAGTCATGTTCGGCATTAGCTTCTCTTGTGATGTGGTAAACAATGTGTATTTATTCAGGTGTGATTTATTGCCAACCTGAATATGTTCAGTGACTTCAACATGACCTTTAGACAAAAAGAGTCGTAATGCTTTTCTCAGCACAAGACTGGAATGAAATTGAAAAGGTGGGAAGAAAAGGGAAGGGAAACCATCTCGTGCATTACGTTGCAGTCTCATTCAACAATAGAATGTCTTGAATACAATACCAGAGGAAGTTTCTTGCTTCGCTTCCCTTCAATATGGTTGTTTTATAGAGGCCGCTTATTAATTCAAAGAATACATAAAACAGATAGAGAATGGCTAGATGATTTTTGAAAAATAGAAGTAATAATTTATTTTTATGTATAAACGTATAAAGACATTTAATAATTAGAAATATTTTTCTGAAATGTGATTGGTCAATATTACACATATAATCTCTTCTTAAATCTATTGAATACTTGAAAATAAATAAATAAACATTCCTCTAATAATTGACGATGAAAATTATTTACCACCTAAAGATGTTCACAAACATGAATGTTACGCTACAATTCGAACCCAGGCCTGATGGAAAAAAAAAGCTATTAATTGACTAATAGCTTGATTAAGAAATTAATGAATATCATACAAGATATTATAGTATTTATTGCTACAATATATGCTTTATTATAGCAATAAATGCCACGATAAATTATTTAATACGACATTTTATTTTTATGATTAATTATTGTGGCATTCAAATTTTATAATTAATTATTATATCATTATTTTTATAAAAAAATAATTACTTATTATGACATTTATTATGTTATTCTATGAATTAATAATTTTATTTTTTATTATATGATTAAAGTTCACGCCTTAAATCTCAGATTCATGTTGTTGTTGTTGTTGTTTTTTCATTAAGCAGGAATCAGTAACCATGAGAAGGCAAATGGCTAGTGTCGTCTGTCTACCTGTCAAGTAGGCCACTATTTGTCTACTAAATACGTAGGTTGACTGATCACTCTTACCATGCCGACCGATGAAAAAGTATCAATGGAGATAACAGTTGCTTCGATATACAGTAGATGCTTCTGGTATACTGTAGGATAGTCTGAATATTGCATTGTTATCATTAGGGTTTTCTTTGTGTTTATGGCGTAGAATATACTTTTATGCTTTAACGTTTGCACTCCATGCTGTGTATTTGTGGTAATATTAATAACAGTTAATATTTCTTGATGACAAGTAATATATCTTAAGATAAGATAGCAATTGTTATCTTAGCAATTGGGTATAATTCCACTGATGTTCCTTCCACAGATCATCCAATGAACAATAGACCCAAAATTAGTTAAGGAATACAACTTTTTCTTTTTTTTTTTAATACTCTACAAATCAATCATATGTGACATAATAAAAATGAAAGATATTGTTATTGCTAGAAGCTATTCTTTTGACAAGTAAAGTTTCAAATAGATGAATTTCGCTTTGTGAAAAACCTGATGTTTTATCACGTGAATACCAATTATGAAATTACAGCAGTGGTAAAATTTGTAACCTGATGTATTAGTTTTATTCTATGAAGCCTCATTCTAATATATTTGTCCCGTCATATATCATCTGATCACTTTTTCTACTTTTAGGCTTATATCAGTTAATATAAATTAATATTCATGGATACTATTTACATTATATGCATATGTACTTATATGTGTACAAGCACACATAATGAAAATAATAAAAGCTATTTTTCATTTTATTCTTTGTACCAATTTCGCTTTGAAATAATATAAGTTATGTCCGTAAATCTTTTCCCGCCTTATCCATAAAAAGTAATTTTAAAAAGTTCTCTATGGTTGTCAACTCACATAAATTAGGATAGCCAAAAGACGACGGAATCAAATTAATGAAACTGTTCTGCTGTTTCATCTCCCATCCTTCTTCCAGAATGGGTATAAAAATTGATAGAATATCTACCTTAATTTTTTTTTAAATGCAGACTAATTACACGAAATAATTTTTAAAACATGCATTCCATATAGGAACGATCTATATGGAAGAATAAATCAAGTTGTTAATTGTTAAAACAACTAACAACTAATTATTATTATTTAGTTGTTAGATGTTTTAACAACGGCTTTTTCAGCTCAAATATTGAATGTATAGATTTTTGTTGGTTTTTTAAAGGAATAAATAGGCGAAGGACGAATGAAAATGGGACACCCTAAGCCTGAGCAAATGTGATGCCCCTAATTTTCTCAGGCTTAGGGTGTTCCATTTTCATTATCTGTAATTCGCAAAAATCTTCCAAAATTTCATCAGGTTTTACATTTCTTGCGTCAAAACCCAATTCACCCATTCGCTTAAGACCGGCCCTAAATCCAAGGATGTAAACAACAAAAAGAACTGAATTTATAGCAGTTTTATATGGGGTAAAAAAAAAAAAAAATTAAATCGTTGGTCACTAGCACATGTCCGTAATAAGGAACCTAAAGAAGACAAAAATAAAAAGAGAAAACAAAAAGTTTCTGTACCAAAAGAAAAGGGAAGTGGGAGAAACAAACGCAGAAAATAAGAGCACGACCGCGAGTCACGTGATTTCGAATTGTTATCATCTCTCTCCTGAACGCCCCAAAAGGAGTGCTATTGAGGTTAACGTTTCCTTCCGTGCAGTTCGCGCTCCATCTATGTCCTATCTGCTCTCATCCGAAGCAGCAAGAAATCAAGGTCACTTCTTTCGTCGTTCTGAAGGTCAGTGAAGGAAAAAGTCGGATATAACTGTTGACCTACAGCGGAGATAGCACGTGTACTACTTCGATGGATGACGTTCCGGTGGTTATGAAGCGAAAAAACGATCGTGTCTAAACAAGGTAGCCCTATCGCTAATAAATCTTCACGCGTTGTTTTTTTTACACGCTGTTCTTCTTCTTATAACGCCTGTTGGCCATTAAAGTGAACAAACCGTCTTTACTCAACAGACCTCTCTGCACGTGTACGTCAACCTCAATAGGAGCATTCTGTGGATGAAACGAAGTTTGAAATGTCTCACAGAATTCCAATTCTGGAAATAAAATTCCATTATTACTCTGATGCTTACGTTTTCTTTAGATATTTTAGCAAACATGGCTCATCAGAAATTACATCTACAAATCTTTTGGTTTCTCTTAAACTTATTAGTAGTCATTAAATTGGGGGGGGGGGTTGTCAGCGAATTTTTTTTTTTTTTTGTAATATACTAGTAATGATTTGAACCAGACTTAATAATGTTTATGTGAAGTAATCATCTCTCTCTCTCTCTCTCTCTCTCTCTCTCTCTCTCTCTCTCTCTCTCTCTCTCTCTCTCTCTCTCTTCTTTTTCTGGCAGTTAAGCTTTTTAATTTAGAGGTATATACATTTGTCTGTTTGGTTGGCCGACATATCCATTTGGTTGGTTAACATATCCGTTCTCCAGCCAGAAGGCTGCAGGGTTCGAATCTTGCGTGGCATGGATGTTTGTGATCGTCCTAAGGTGATAGATGAATTTCATCTCACGGTGTAAGACCAGTACAGCTTATCGGAGGCCTGGGAAAAAATTCCAAGTTTGGTTTTTCTCTCTTCCGGATTATGTAACAAAAAAAAAAAAAAAAAAGAGAGAGAGAGAGAAAGAAAAAACAATTAATAAAAATAATTTTAAAAAATTCTTTAGGCTGTTCACTGTACTATAAGTTTACAACCTTTCATAGGTGGAAGTTACATAAAAATAATATAGGGAATCTGCAGCCTCCAGAAATAGCGCATTTTTTGTGATTCTTTGTGCAGCCATTATTGTATTTCCATATAAACAAATGCGTTTATGTGATTCTTATTAGAAAATAATTAAGTAAATTAGATTGTAATTATATTCAAGTAAATGTATTAAAAGAACTAAAAATAATAAACAAAATTGGAGAGAACATGTAAACCGAACAGCCAACACTCCATATTCTAAACAGTTAGCAAAACATAAACCAAATAACAAGAGAAGCCGGGTGGACCTCAAAAAGAGGCTATTACACTAAAAATGAGATTTTTGTTTGTTTGTTTATTTATTTGTTAAAATGGAACAAATCAGAAGGTGTGTATATTCGTATTTGGTGTGATAATGATATGATGATGATTAGCTATCACATTCGTTAGTTCCCGAAAGAATATAACATATGGGTTGTATTTTTATAAACATTTTGAAATAAATTATAGTTTGGGTTTTATCTTTCATATCTTATTTGTTGTACCTCATTCTCGTCTAGTACCCAAGCAGAAATTATAATTATATATATTATAATATAATCAACCTGCTCGCAAAAAATGAACCCGATTTCCAAAAAAGACGTTAAAAAAATGCTATCAATTTCCTTTAGGAATGATGCTAAACAAAATATTAAAGAATTTGTTTTATGAAATTACCATACTACCCTTTGATTTTCATTTTTAGTAACTACAAGATTTCACAAGCTGCAACAGATAGGTTTTTTGTTTGTTTGTTTCTTTTTTTAACATAATCTGCTGAAACAAAATACGATTATTTTCTTTTCGTCATTTATAAAGTAACTTGTTTGTTGTGACTACCCAGATATTTCTTGTTGTTGTTGTTGCTTCCGAGATATTACATATATATACACCTCTCAGCAAATCAGCCAGATAACTCATCAGTTAATATATTTGCCTCGTGGTCACAGCTACCTTAGCATATTCTTAAAACAACAGCAATCACGACAATAATGCTCATTTTAAATCCGTTTAAAATTTCGACATGAAATAATATTGTATTTGCAATAATGCTTTAAATAACCCAGAATGCACTTTTGAATGCTAGTTGATATTTTTCTTCATTCTTATTCAATTAAAACACAGTGTTTATCGTAGAGAAGGTTGTTGATACAGTATATATAATTCGGAAAGAACGCTAAACAAGCTTTTTAGTTAGATGATACTTAACATGCATAACGGCACTAGTCATCGAATAGGTAACGCCTTAACCTAACCTTCTTGACAAGCCGTGGGTCTGAATCTCATTATAGCATGACTGTTGTTAAAACTCTTTCCAGCAGTGGAAATTTATTATTAGAGTTGTCAAAAATAAATAAATGAACAAATTTGGAAATAATCTCCGAGACAATGTTAAAAAGTAAGTAATGCAATAACATACAGTGACATCATAAAGCAACTGAACCAGTGACGCACCAAAAGGGGTCCAAGGGACCTTGGCACCCCAAAGAAAAAGGGGAAAGAAAATAGAAAATTTTCTAAATCTTTTCCTAATCAAAATTCATTTTTTTATTTATGTTGTGTAGTGTCTTCTATTTCTGTACTACTTTATGAATTAGCGGTCACATAAGGTGAGAATACCTTATAACTCTCGGGAATCATGGCCGCTGTGAACACAAGGCGAACGAAGTAGTGCTCGGGCGGATCGAGCGCTAAGATTAAATCCTGATTAAACCAAGATTAAATCCTGAGTGTGCCACTGAATTGAACCCACTGTTTTTGACTTACATATTGCAGCTTACTTTTTTTTAATTGTATTTATTTCCTTTGGTATAATTTTGCTGCTAACAATATTTCGCTTGAAATGAGAATTCGGGCAAATCGATATGATTTAGTGAAGATCAAATAACAAATAGCAAATATCGTAGTAGTGTGTGTGTGGGGGGGGGGGGATAGTATCCTCAGTTCATTCGCCGAGACGCCGCGGTTTACTCTCCATTCGGAGAGACCTGGATTCGAATCGGGAGAAACTTTTCATAAGACTTTTCAACTAAAGGAGAGTTTAAGTAGGACATGGATTTCACGGCCAAGCGTGAGACCACCATCCTGCCAGTCCAGCAATAAGATTGTCACGTTTACGGATAACTGTGATAAGTAGCGTAGCACTTTTCACTTTATTTTCGTTTTTAACAACTGTAAGAACTGTAATGCGAGGTAAGTAGTTTGATACACCATCATCACTAAAGTTAATCGTTTCAATCTTAGCGCGTAATATAATAAGTCTTCACATCATTTCACTGGAGCAACGGCACCCGTACTTGGAATTTTTGTCTGCCATTATTAACAACAATAAAATAATAGTTATAATCAGCTACAACCGTCGTATGTGCGAATGTCGGAGTGTCGTATGAATGGATATTGGTCATAAGAAAAGCGACGTATGAGCTGATCGTCGTAAGCGGGTTATTACTACTGTACCACTCTTGAAGAAACTTAAGACTTTTATCTCTGGCCAAATTAAGCTCCAGCTGTAAAGGCCTAACAAATTTCATTATGGTTCTTTCAATTGTGCCATATGAAAATTGCTATACTTTGTAATAATAAATTTTGCTTTCAGAGCCAGGAAAATATTTGTGCGATAGTTTAGAAAAATAAATCATAAGAAAATTATAGAATACCATAAAAATTTAAGGCAATGCCATCAAATTTGACATCCATCACATACAATGGAAATTCAGAGCATTATCTCATTTTGAGTTTAGAAAAGTGATCGAGGAGGTTATTTGATCTCTTAGACGGGAAAGAATGTGAATAAATTCCAGTTGATTTGCAATATGAATTTGGTTGGCTAAACACTAAGAATAATAGTGTTATCACATCATACGAAAAGTTTGTTATTATTATTTTGCGAATATAGAGAGAAGATATTTAATTTTAACGGCTTTAGAGATTGACGTAGAGACAGCTGCATTATGTTAGTAAAATGTTTGGGAGAAATCGATGAAACCCAGCAACAATGAATTGCTGGACGTAAACATTTCATTGTTCAGTTAACTATTAAGAATGGCTAGTTAGGTCAGATTTACTATTTATTAGGCTATTTACTACGTCGTAATTTTTTTAAAGTAAGAATAAAAGTTTTATTTAAGCATGAGATTATTCGAAAATACGCACAAAAATGAACTGCTGAAATCAGCAGTTCCTCATGCAAGACCTCAATATGGCATCCTCCCTCCCCGCAAGATCATTGTCTGTAAGCCATATTGCCTTGTCGACCAGCTAGCATGGTATGAAACAACACAGTGTGTGTGTGTGTGTGTGTGTGTGTGTGTGTGTGTGTGTGTGTGTGTGTGTGTGTGTGTGTGTGTGTGTGTGTGTGTGTGTGTGTGTGTGTGTGTGTGTGTTAGAGAGAGAGAGAGAGAGAGAGAGAGCGTGCTTAGCGTTGAGATGAGCATTGAGCACGTCTCGGTTAGTGCACTTACAGATTTATTGTTACTGTCTGCATAAACAACCTTAATTTACTGGGGACTTCAACCCTCAGTTATAAAACAGTTCACGAAGTGCTTTTTAGGATAAGCAAATAAATAAATATCTACAAAACCAGGCTCTCTCAGATTCGTGCACCATTCTTGAACAGACTTTATTCGGACTCACAAGAGGCTCTTTGGAACTGAGATCTAGCGAATGACAGCGGCAATTTAAATCACATAAGGATGAGATTTCTCATGTAGTACGCAAAATGCAAAGTAGCAAAGCTCTCCGGAATTCAGGAGAAAAGTGCATCGACTATGTTTGTCACAAAATAACAATAAAATTATCTTTTCCAATGCATGTGCATTACTGTGTTCGTCTGGAACAAAATAATATTTCATTCATCTATAATTTCTGTAACTTCGGTACAATGCTCATGCAAAAATATAAACACTGCCTTTTAAAAACATTAGCTTGGAAGTCTTAAAATATGTACAGATTTTACAAAATGAAACTACAGACTTTTTTTCAAAATGAAATTAAATTTTTTTAATGAAATCTATACAGATTTTTAAAAATGGAAATGAGTATTATTTTTATCAATAAAACGCATAAAAATATAAGAATATGCTGTTTTTAAACCTGCTATATATTTTCAGGGCGCATCACGAGCAGTTTTTCCCTGCTTCAGCCACGACTAGACCTCGAACTAAATCCATAGTGCGTGTAGACAAAACTATTTTAATATCACACACACACACACAATACTTTTCCCGATTTAAAAAAAAGATTTCGTTTAGAGCTGCTTAGAAGGATTAGAAGGACTATTTAGATTTAGAACTCATAATATCTACACTTATGAACATAGATATTTATAACTATTTATAAGAATAAATATTTAGAAGCATAACTATCTTAGATTTAAAATTATTTAGGCCTATGAACTACTTAGATTTAGTATTATTTAAGGCTTAGGAGAATTATTTAGATCATAGCTAGTACCTACTCGAATCATAGCTCAAGGTAAGCCTTACATTAAACTAAAATACTACTTTGAAACCTTCCCGGACTTGTATACTATACTTGTTGGTTTCAAGTAGAAATTCAAAGAGTGGTGTCAATGATAACAATATTGCATATCATTTGTAACATATTATTTTTGTTCTATATCAGTGTGTTATATTTTGTTTCGTGTAATGTACTATGCCTTGAATCAATCTTAAATATGTGCAATATAAAGATAGGGGAATGCTAAGCGAGATAATTATTCCTGATCTCCATATCTCGATTCAGAATCCAGTTCATATTTGAAGTTTACGATAAAGATAATGCCTTGCAAATATGAACGAACGCAAATTCCTAAAAAATTCAAAATAAGAAAATTAGAAATAATAATAATAATAATAATAATAATAATTATTATTATTATTATTATTATTATTATTATTATTATTATTATTATTATTATTATTATTATTAACAACAACAACAACAACCCAGTAGATGATTCTTATGTGTGACTTTGATATAGGACTCCTATTTTCATTTTTAAATAATGATTTGCCGTTCAAAGTAGTAATTTTTGTTGCATGATGTATCTCATTAACTACTTTAAAAAATGACACTTCTTGATTGTGCAGATCCTATCTTCCACAAGAAAGGTGTTAAATTTAAATTAGTTCTTTCAATCTACGGAATTCCGAGAACAGCAGTTACAGCCCTTTGACCCACGTACTAGGTGAGTAAACTAGAACAAAGGGTAATCAATAGAAAGAGAGATGATTAATTAGTGCTAAACTTGAAAAATAACGATTTGCTACAAGGTATGACAAAAGATAGACATCACGTGTGTTATCAAGTGCTGTACACGAATGCAAAATGTAACAACAGTTATTTTGCGTAGGATTCAGCGAAAGTCAGTTCTAAAACCTTATTCAACCAGATAAAGTAAAACTGAAAATGCAGTTTACGTAAATTTAGTTAGTAACAAAGAATAATACAGCATGCCAGTTCTTTATTCTTTATTTGTACATGCACTGTTAGTAGCGTCCTAAAGAAAATACTTGTACGGCATACTTGAAGAGTACTGCTTCTAGTATGTCATGTAAAACTACCATTGCCAACTTAAAACGAATGTAATTATGGATTTTTCCTTTTTTTTTTTAAAAAAAAAAAGTAAGAAACCTTTAAATGATATGCAGTATGTAGCAAAGCAGATTATTTCTTATCCACGATAGTGGAATTGTCGGGGAGAAAAAAAAGAAAGAAAGAAAGATATGAAAAAATGCAAAGTTCGGAACCAGCTGGAAATAATTCCCCTAATAGCTGATAGTTATAGTAAACAGTCAAACATTTGTGTAAATAATGTAAATATTTCATTAATATATAACAGTTGTTCTTATATACCGAAGTTGTTACACAACTTCGATATATATTTTTTTCTTACTTGAGAAAATAAAGTTAGAAATATATTATAATGATTAAAAAGATCCAGACTCCACGACACAATAGTATAAAATGCTCTCTATCTAAAAAGTGGCCAAATTTAGTCGTTGAATACAGTTTTCAATGTATCTGAACTTTACAGACTTTAAGAAGGACTATGAATCAGTCCATAAAACAGAGTTGCCAAAATAACCTTAAAATTATTAGTAAAAAAAAATAAGTTAGTGAATTTTTAGGGAAAAAAATCCTCAGAGACAACAGCTTAGTTACCCAGCATGCTTTGCTGAACTTCACAAATTCAATTTATACTTCGCTTGGTCACCCAAACTAATTTTAACATTAAACAAAAGAGATCTAAGATTTATAGTAATATACTTCTTCCGTTTTCCAATATGTAGGATTAAGATTAATAGATTATTTATTAATTACGTTTTATTATCTTCTTTTATTACGTTAGTAGAATGGTGGTCACTCTGAACAAGAGCAAGATCAAGATAAGATAAGGAATCGTGACGTCATTTCGCGACTCACATGTCTGTGAGTCATCTGCGCGAAAATTTCATTTTAGAAGGAACGGTCAGGGTAAGGGTCAGGTAAATAGTACTATAAGGAAAAGCAATCGAGTCGAGTAACTGTTACGGCAATTCGTTCATCCAGCGCAGCTATCGTATTGTGTTGTGGTGTTTTGTGTCCAGTAAAGTAAAGTCTGTTTTTACATGATCTCTGATTATATAAAAATAATCACAGTCTAATTATGTTATCATTTTCGCTATGTTCATACATCTATTTACATGCATTATTTCCGGAGCTACTCAGTCAGGAAAAATAACCTTCGTGTTGTCTCTCATAGAACATTATAAAAAATTAATCAAACCACCGTCGGAGCGAATCATTTACTGTTAAGTGAAAATCAGGATAAATTTTAAAAATTTACCAACATAGAATTCGTGAATGGTTTGAAGTTACCTGAATTTGATTCTAATGTGAGAAATTTACTCATAATCGATGATTTGGAGAATCTAAGGAGAGCACGGAAAGGAGGCACGGAAATAGCTGATGGCTAAGGAGAGCACGGAAATAGCTGATGTTTTTTTCATAAAAGGTTCACATCACCGTAACCTCAGCGTCATTCTACTGACACAAAATTTATTCTGTAAAGAAACATATTTTCGGACAATTTCTCTCAATAGCCATTATGTTATTGCATTTAAAAATCCCCGAGACTCTTTACAATTTTCTCATTTAGCTTACCAAGTATTTCCAGGACATACGAACGTGTTAGTTCAGATTTATAAAGATGCAACACGGCAACTCCACTCATATTTAATTTTAGACTTTAGACAGGAAACACTTGATATTTTACGCTTAAAGTCGCGGATTTTGCAAGGAGAAGAACCCGACACAGTGTTTATTCCTAAATGGCTGATAGGCTCAAACGATATGAATATCTCATCAAGTACTTATCTCATTCCTCTCCCAAACAAGCAAACGATGCTTTAAAACACTGCACTTCCAGCCAAATCACGACGCTGTGTGAAATCTGCAAAAATGTTATATCTGGTGATATTCCACTAAATAACAACCAGAAGTCACGCCTACGAAGGGAAAAAAAAATAATAAGAGCACTAAGCAACAAATTGCTTCCCTTCATTACTAGAAGAAAACTTGTTTTACAGCACGGCGGAGCACTGTTCCCATTATTAGACAGTATCATTGTTCCTTTATTGAGTTCACTTATTAGAAAATGAATCATATGTTTAAAAAATGTATGCTCCTCCAATCACCAGAGGAACGTGAACTGTACGCACTCGATGATGAAATGAGTGCCATTTTAAAAATGAGAAATAAACATTCAGATGAAAAAGTAAAAGCATACTTAAGTACTTTGCAAAAGTATTTAGGTTTGAGAAACCAATTGGTTTACACAGAAGGAGAGCAACAGGAACATAAACTGTCACATCGGAAGCTACACTGAGCAAACTGAATACCTAGACCCTTTCCTGTCAGCCATCAACATCAGTCAGTCCCAGTGAGGAAAATGCTTCCAGTCCACTCCCCGCTCGCAGAAGGGGAGCTCGAAGAACCAGTATCAAGTTTGTCTTTTTATCTCCCCGAAAGCTGCGTGGGAATAAGAAACTGGTGTGGAAAAAATGGTGATTTTTTCCATTTGTGACTACAATATCATTTAGCCACAAATCCTTAGAGTAACATTTGCTAATAATATTTTGCATAGAAAGACCAAGACATTTCAATATTAAAAAATATACACAGTGCAAACCACACGGGACAGATTTCTTAGCTTGTACAGGTACACTATTACAATGCCATATATTAGTGTTGATATTCAGAAAGTTAACAATATCGCTTTCGGGTGGACGACCGAAGCTATCGAAAAAATCGCCGTGTTTGCCTTTGATATAGATAGTTTGCCAATGTTGTCCTGGCAACCAAGTCGGATCTGTGTTCACGACGAACATCGACTGTTGTTGTCTGATCGGATGTTGTGGCAATTCATCACGAGCACAAAGTCCTAAACCCACTTTTCTTGCGGTGGGTTCTAACTCTAGTATGCTTACTAATTGTTCAGTGTTCATAGTCCAGTAACACAGAACGATCCTTTGTTATGGATAACGTACACTCAAATTCTGAATAAAGAACCACTGTGATGTTTTCAGGAAGAGGTTGAGTAAATTTAACTTCGAGTCGCACCCTTCCTTCTTAACAGGCT
The DNA here is from genome assembly GCF_054136105.1 of Typopeltis vanoorti. NCBI lineage: Eukaryota > Metazoa > Arthropoda > Arachnida > Uropygi > Thelyphonidae > Typopeltis > Typopeltis vanoorti. The sequence goes on along the minus strand of NC_143549.1, from coordinate 55,493,318 downwards.
GACATGGGGGGCTACGGCATTTTGATCTGGCGATAAGTCAAATCCATAGAGAACGTTTCCCTTTACGTATCCCTCATAAGATATGTCATTACCACAGTCTCTGTTCCATTTGCCTAGCGATGTGAACAGTGACATGTAACAGCTGCTATAATACCTTTCTTTGAAGTTCGGAGTCAAAGGTTACGAGGGATACTGAATACCGTCAGCTGTCACCACAAGAAAATTCAGATTGAAATGATGAAAATTAAATGGATTTCTGTTGAAAGTGCCATTAAATCCATCACTAGCGACCAGTCCAATAATTAATCTAGATAGTATTTCACCTAGATACAGATTGTCTCGTGTGGCATCTGACATACCCTTGGGAATCGAAAAATAAGACAATTGTACTCGATTGATGGGATATACCATGTTTGTCTTGTCTAACACAGACAGGTGAGCCAGTTGAATCTTTGGGTTTATTTTGACTTTGCGGACAAAAAGTGTAGCCTCTTCAATTTGCACTTTAGCCTTAGCATCAGCATTTGCAGTCAGTAAACAAAATTCGGGAGAACTGCGAACCAAACGAACACGGACAGAAATATTGTTGATCAAGTACCGGTCTTGATGCATGATGTCAGCGTGTATTCGCCCAAGCATCTCGACACTTTTCGATTGGTTAATTCGAGTTTGTCGTCAACGCATCCCACATTCACGTTTGGCAAACATATCACTAACATTAGCCACACCATCCTTAACAAATAGTTCATTTATCAGTTGATTGTTTTTAGCATCTCTGTCATAATTTAGCAGGTTTTCAATATAAGCCCTATAAGGATACGTGTCTGATGCTACATTCACTAGTTTATCTTGGAGAAAAAAGTCAATTTGACTTAACAGGGAATGGAAAAAATTGTTCACGACACCAACTGAAGAATCTTCAATAGGCTTAGCATCATTGTCAGTGATGCGCACACGATCGCGTAGGTATGATTTTCCCAAATCCAAGTATCTTCAGATGTACCTGGTATGCAAAATTCCACGGGACCTCCACTGTCAGTACTGTATATTGGTTGGTAGATGACATAAGAACTTCTTTCCACACACAAGTTGACATGAGGGTGGGGGAAAAAAAAAAGATCTAAATCTGATATCATATCCTCAGCAAAAGATGTCATCTCGCTTGCGCTTTTTAGTATTCGTTTTCTTCTTCTTGCTTTCTTGACCTCTCTGAAGTAATCGGCTCTGAGCTTTTTCAGCAATGGTTTTTCCAGCTTCTGAAGCTCTGTTTATAAAGGTTCGACGTACAGGTACCCCTTCCCATACATCTCCTATCATATGCTGACTGGCTTTTAAGGCTTGACGACTGACAAATTGAGCTGCAGGTTTCAAAAGTGGACTTAGAAAGGAGAAGGCACTTCTGAAAATGTTACCTAATCCGTACCCATGCTGTATTGGGGCCCCGTAAACACTTGAGCCCCACCTGCCTGCAGTGTGTAATATCTGAGATAATCAGTCATCCTTCACTTGTCGGAAGTGTAATTTAATTGTTGTCTTGCCGCCACGAAAGTGGAACAACTCGCCGCTGTCAGAACGAATTTCAATGCTAATTGACTGAAATATTTGTTTTCGTAACGGATAATAATCAGGGTGAGCAAAAACGAAAGAACACTTAGTGCTGCACTGAACAACTCGTAACAATGGTGCACATGTATCACCAACTATCTGTTCTTGGATTAAATCAGAATAAACAAAATATGCGGCTACACCCCTCTTTATATCAACTGAATATTTCCCAGTGATTGTACCTTTCAGTTTAACACCAATCTGATTAAAACCCAGTAGAAGCCCCAAACCCGAGGCCTCCTTGGGAAACAACAGGTTGTAATCTTTTGGGACTGTCAGAGAAATGGTGATGTTTGGGTTCTTTTTTCCAGTAATCACAGAACTCGCATCAAACACTGCTTGAAGAAGTTCAGAGGGTGAATTGTAACTGCCATGGGGAATCTTGTACACTTTGTAAAATCCTTCTTTAGACTTTTCGAAAACTTTATTTCCTGTGATGTTGTTGCTGTCGATAGTGTTGACTCCCGAATCTGTCGATAGTGTTGACTCCAACTGCACGTATCATATGAATCAATACTCATCGTAATCGGAATCGATGTTATTAAATTCTCCCGGAAGATGATTTTCGGCATGAGCAGCTTCCCATTTACCTTTAAGTCTGATCTCGTATAGTAATTCCGCTTGAAATTTCGTTTGCGTGTTTGTAGGAAACATTTTCATACTAGCGTTACTGGAAAGGGTTAAGTAAAACATCTTCGCTACGAACCCAAGAATTATACGATGAGGGATAACCGAGCCACTTAACAAAATACTGAAGCTTTCCTTTCTGTTTGCGGTTCTTAAGTACTCTTTCGATTAGATACATGTGTTCTGGAAGTTCATTGGGTATATCGGCCTTTTGCAGTTGGTGTTCATAGAAAGTTCCCTCCGCTATCTCTCCGTCCCGAGCGCGAACTCTATATATTACAGGATTTCTATTAATAATCTGAGCAATAGTGAACAATTCTCGTGTCCAGTTATCCCAAAACCCTTTTCTAAATGTGTGTATCATTTCTAAATGGGTATCATCACTTAAATCCACATTATCGCCTACGTGAAATTTTGGTTTGCTAGATTCCTCTTGGGTTCCGTACAAATATTTCCAAACACGATCCTCGTTGTGTAGGTTAACTTCCGAAGGAGCCATACCGATGGTGCGGTGTGGTGGGAGATTATAAGTATGTACAAGGATCGGCAAAACTTTCGTATAACTTTTACTTTTAGTATACGTCATCCATTTGTAGATCTTTGTTTTCAATGTTCTGATAAATCTTTCTGCAATCGGAGCTTTCATTTCGCTCCTGGTCGCGTAGAAATAAATATTATGATTCTTAAATAATGCACAAACTTTCTTGTTGCAAAACTCTTTTCCTTGATCAGTGTTTATGTAACATGGCACCTCTTTAAAAATAGACTCGAAAGCGTTAACAACAGCGTATGCTGATTTCTTCTTCAGTGTTCGAACCCACGCAAATCGGGAAAAACAATCAGTGCATACAAGAAAGAAACACACTCCCCCATGCTCTTTTGCATGGGATGACATATCTGCCAAATCATATTGAAAAGTGTGTAAAAGTGTCGGGACATTGATTTGATTGCATTTAAACTTTCTTATAATGGGCTTATGTCTCACATAAGTAGGCTGTGTTGCTGACCAACTTTTCACGGTTTCATGTGGCAAATTTGTATGTTTCTGTAAAGCTTTGATACTTCCAAAACTAACTACTGTATTAAGATTATAGTAATCTGTTAACTTTTCCGTCACTAACAATAAGATTTTTTTTCTTTGCAGGTGAAACTTAAGAACCATCGCAAAATCTGCAGATGCTTGCTTTACTAGCAGTACTATTTATACTTGTGTATTTTTAAATTTCTACACTAATATGGGAAGCAGTATCAATATCAGCCAATCGCACATGTCTCATCAGAGAAATGTTACGAAAAGAAAAACACCACAGACAGTGGTGATGTCAGAAAATTCCTATTTCTATATGTTATATTCAGAAAGATAACATTGTAAATAATATCTGTGAAATAAAATGTGTAAACTTAAATGAACAAACAGTGTCGTTGATGTCTTATGCAAATTTAAGTAAGATCACTTTTTTTTTTTTCCCCGAATCACAGTGAATTTACTCGCAATTTATTTATTTATTGCCAACTATAGACAAGCCAAAACACAAAGTGACGTCAATAGCGGATGTGTGTGTCACCCTGGGAAATTCTATGAATATCTTATCTCTAACCATCACCACAAAACCATACGCAAACAAAAATACACTAGTGATGTCACCGACACATATGTGCCCCAGGGAAATTCCAAACATTCAAACCTCATGACGTCACGCCACGCCTCCATCACAATGACGCCGATCATCTTATCACACAATAATGTCACGTTTCCTTATCTTATCTTGATCTTGTTCAGAGTGACCACCATCCTACTTACGTTCGAAGGACTAAATATTCCAAACATTCTCGGATCCGTTACTTGCTGTCTGATTAAACTTATTATTATTTTAAATTTTATCACGAAAGGTTACAAATCTATATGTGGGCAAAGGGTTAAATTATGAGGGAATCCTGTTCTAGAAACCGAGCATGGATATCTTAAGTCACTTTAGGTTTCCAATGAGCAGAGTGGCGGTCTGACATTGAACAACGAAATTCATTTCCCGACTAAAATCATTCACAAATCTTCATATCCACGATAAGATTCGAGCCCACAGTCTACTGGCTGGAGAGCAGTGACACTATCCACTCAGCAACGAAACTGAATTTATTTGTATAATATTAATTCCAATGATAAGCTTTACGAGAGAATTTAAAAGTTTCCGCTTGAAGCATATTCACAACTGGACTACTTATATAAGAAGCAGACTTAACATCCACTGCTTCAGTATCTTCTAACGCAAACACACTTCCTTTCGGACGTGTATATTGTTATGCATGTTATAAATACATGGGGCAGGGTCACTACCCAGACGTTTTCGACCTTTACTGAGGCCTTTACCATTGTCCGAAAGAAAGTCTGCTCTGCATTATGAAATACTGAAACATCTCATATGAACTGAAGAGTTTCCATGCACAAATACCCTAGTCGTGAAGATACTGCACGCGCAAACTTTGTTTGTTAACACTTGGATACAGGATTAAAGGAAAATAAATTTTCTTGTTAAATTTAATTTACTTTATAACTGAAAAAAATATTAAATTGAATCCATCTAGATATGACTCAGAGATAAGGATAGATTTACCGAATGTAAAAATCATTCGAAAATTATAGATAGGACGAATTTTGTTTTAAATGTCACTAAAATTGTGACATTTTCCAACCTTCTCCGTATTTCATCCTGATTGTGGATTTGCATTCTATTGTGGCATGGCGCTTTATCATTGTATAAAAGTCATGTTTAGTCTAGAATAGGATTTCTGGATTATTGTTACCTTTAATACATCTATGGCACTAATGTGCTAGAGGTTTTTTACATTTCATGGTGGGATTCACATACCACGGTTTTTTTATTTCGATTTTTTAAAATTTAATTTGCATTAATTTTTGTATTTTTAATTTGGTCCTGTGAGATCTGAGCTGTAGCAGATATCCTCTCTCTCTCTCTCTCTCTCTCTCTGGTGTGTGTGTGTGTGTGTGTGTGTGTGTGTGTGTGTGTGTGTGTGTGTGTGTGTGTGTGTGTGTGTGTGTGTGTGTGTGTGTGTGTGTGTGTGTGTGTGTGTGTGTGTGTGTGTGTGTGTTTTGAGCATATATATTTATATATATATATATGAAAGTATATATTTTGGAGAAAGGAAAATAATATTAAAAGAGTTATTAAATGAGACTAAGCGATTATATTTCATTAGCAATTTTCGGTCAAAAAATATTTTTCATCGAATGTTGGTTTTGCAGTCACTATGGGACCTGCAAAACCTACATTCCATTATCGAAATATACGATATTTCATTATAAAATTCTTATAATTCTGGTGATAACAAAAAGGATAAAAAAGCCCGTAGAAAAAGGAATGCTATTAAAAAAAATTCTCACTGGTATCAGTAGGTGAGGCTTATTTAAAAAAGTATAGGTGATACTCATTCTAAGCATTGTATGCTAAAACCGAAAAAATCATCTTCAAGTCTTGATTGAACGTGAAACTTCATCTGCTTAGATCTATCATCCCCTAACTAGTTTTTCAGCAAAGTTGATCGTACAATAACCACTGAGGAAGAATTTTAAGATCGAACTAAGAAAACTTGATATTTAATGTGTTAAAAAAGTTTTTTTTTCACCCAACTTTTTAATGAAAGTCCGGTTTTCTATGTATAAGATCATTGATGCGGATGAGCCATTCCATGAAGATCGGCTTGATAAGTGTTGCTCAACTTACTTTGGTTAGTGTGTATAACCTTGGACGGCTCTCATACTGTTTCGTATTCTGGTGGCTCCGAAAGCACTGCACCTGTCTGAGTATGGTCGAATAAATTACTGTCTCCTTCGATGTGTGAAAAGATGCAACCCTTTCAGTCTGCGTTCTGTGGCTGACACTTCTCCACGCCTGCTGAAGAAGTTAAAAAAAAAAAAAAAAACTTTGGTTTATCGCACCGGAGGACTTTCAACCAGTGGTCATTGCCCTGTCAAGCCTGCTTGTTTACCGCACTCCAAGATCAAGGAGTTTGCGTGCTCCACTATAGACATAATTACCCAATTTATGGAATTCGGGATGTCACGCTGGAGGATGAAGTACTAAGGTTTTTGTAAATAAAGAAACGAAGTTATGATGGGAAGTCATATATGGAACAAAACAACTTGCAATCAAGTGAAAATCTCATTAATACCTAACTTTTAATATGCATGCATGTAAATGTCATGTAAAGCACAATACTGGCTTTCTAATAGTTTATATGCATTTTTTAATAGATTTTAATTATCATTGCTCTCCTTATCGTCATGAGGACATCGACCTAGAATGATAATAATGAAAGGTCAACTTGGAAGTTTTATTTTACACTTGTCTTTGATATGGTTTGGTTTTAATGTCCTTCCATGCACTTGAGAGTAACACGATCTTTCGACCATAAAGTAATGAGAGTAATTTTATTACTGAACAATATGAGCGCAGTCGTGTGGATTATACAATATTCGCTTGGAAAGATATTTAGGAAGCTAATGCGTTATAAGGACTTTTCTGTTGAAGTAACTTAGTCGAGTGCATACGACTGAGTACTTTCCGTTAAAAAAATTCGAGTTACTATCCCCGAAAAAACATACAGTAATAGACATAATAAATTGACCGCACGATCTTATATCTTATATTAGTTGCCTCGTGTTTTCCAACCAAATCCAAACTGTAACAACTGGATCGATAATAGTTTTTAAAAGATTCGAAAAGCACTGTTTTTAAACGTTGGAAAAGTAGCTGAAATATATAGACAGTCGTGTAAAATGATGTAATGCATTTCGATCCTCATATGTCAGGGGTGTTCAACCCGTCGATCGCGGAGCGATTTTTGGTCGATCTCTTCTGTATTCCTCCTTACTTACAAATTTAATTAAAACTGAAAACATAATATTTTATTTATCATTATTTTGTATTATTTTTAATTCGCTTTAAGTGTATTGCTATTGTTTATTTATTTTTCGTTGAAATTGTCAAATCCGTAATTTTCTTATAAATCCGGGTAAATGAATTAATTTGGATCAGTGGAAGTCAAACAGCGAGCCGAGTGAATACGATTATAAGCAAAGTGCAAAAACTCGATTGTAGCTTAAATATTAAATATTCCAAAGCACATTACATCGATTTTTTACTTAGGTTAAGTCCCATGTGAATATTGTAAAAAAAAAAAAACTTTGTTTGTCTCCGTATAGTTTGTATTAGATGTTTTTATAAATAACTCTTTTGAAGCTAACTGTATATACTGCTTTAATAAGAATATGTTAGAGTGTTAAAAACAAAGGCAATGTTTTTGTCGCCGAAGCTGTACATGGCGACATTAGAAAGATTGTTATTGAAAATTGTATGTATGAGAAAGGCTTGCAGGCTCTAAGTGTAAACATCTCCGAAGTCAGTCAGAAAGAGTTCAAACAACTTTCTGATGGCCGGCAACTTACAATCAAAAGAAAGCGGAGGAGAACAAAAGGCGTGCCGAACTTGTAACTTAAGATGAAAGACTCATACCGATTCTTTGGGGGTTGCCAAACTTCATGCGAGGTCTCAGAGGAGGCCTAATAAAAAGGGACTGAAGCAAGCAGAAGGGGTCCCGGTTCCAGAATTGCTGTCAGAGAGTCGCCGCCAGAGAGACTGCCCGGATCCACGTTGCTTGAGAGAGGAGTTTCCCGCTTCCAGAAAGGAGCTTCTCGGTTCGAGAAGCTCCTTTCTGGAAGCGGGAAACTCCTGGAAGCGTGAATAATGACGTCGCTAGAGAGAGACTACTTATAGGCCGCAGACAAGGTTTCAAATTGCCGAAAGGAAGAGTTCCAATTGCCGGAGAAAAGTTTCCAGGCCAGGTTAATGTCAGACATTCACCAATGTGTTGCGTTTTCATTACAATTTGATGAATCAAACGACTTCACTGATATTGTTCAGTTAATAGTATTTATTCGCATGGTATTTCAAGATTATTCAAGAAAAGAACTTTTGAAAATTATACCATTATATTGGGAAGGACTAGGGGAGAAAACATTTTTTCGGCATTTGATGAATTTGTGAAACAACACAAACTTCCGCTTTTTAAACTTGTGGCTATTACTACAAAGGGTGCTCCTGCAATGATAGCTAATAAATCAGGCTTAATTTCATTATGTAAAAACGATGACAAATATCCAGATTTTTTACGTACTACTATATTATTCATCAACAAGTACTGTGTAGTAAAAGATTAAACACAAAAGATGTTTTGGATATTACATTTAAAATTGTAAATTCTGTTCGAGGAAAAGCCTTGCAACGGCGGTTATTTAAATTACAGGCAGATGATGATATGGAACTTCTGTTGTACAATAATGTTCGCTGGCTCAGCAGAAGTCAATTTTTAGAAAGATTTCTTGTATTAATTAACGATATAAAAAATTTTCTTGATGAAAAAGGAGATATTTATCCACAATTGAGTGATAAAAGATGGTTATTACACTTATCATTTTTAGTAGATTTCTGTACGAAATTAAACAATTTAAATTTAGAGTTACAAGGTAGAGATAAAAATGTAATTGACATGTTGAGTTCAATAAAAACTTTCCAACAATACTTACTTTTATTAAAGAAAAATATAAATGACCACGAATTTAGACATCTTCCATATTTATTAAACTTTTTTGAACAAAATCAAAAAATGCTTCGCTATTTTTGAAGCCTCGAAAAAAAAGGCTGAAACCGGTCTGGGTAGTGACCTCCTACCATAATGTAATAACAGCATGTTTTTACATTATGGAAAATACCAAAGAATAGCGATCAGATCTTTACTCGCCTTTTCAACGAGTTGCCCGGTATTGTACTACGTACTAGGACTACTTGCATTAGCTCATGCTAGTGTATGCGCCGATATTTTTATAGTTTACTATATCCGGCATGAAACTCTCTGATTCCAATCTCTGAGTTTCTTATTCGATTTTAAAACAATGTGGGATTTAATATCCCCTTAATTGAAAAAATTGAGATGTTCAAGATTGTGGCAACTATAGAGGGATCAAGCTGATGTCACACACGTTGAAGATATGGGAAAGAGTAATTGAAGGAAGGATACGGCAGGAAACAAAAATTAGTGAGGAGCAGTTTGGATTTATGCCAGGAAGAGGGACAACGGATGCAATATTTGCACTAAGGTGATTGATGGAGAAATATAGGGAGATGCAGCCGGAGCTACATATGGTGTTTATAGACCTGGAAAAGGCGTACGACAGAGTGGCCAGACAGGAGGTATGGAGGTGTGTGAGGAAGAAAGGGGGTGTCGGAAAAGTACGTGAGGTTGGTGAAGGAGATGTATGAGGGAGCGAAAACTCAGGTCAGGTCTAGTGTCGGAATGACAGAGGGGTTCCCCTTTGTTATTACCGAGAGAAACTTGAAAAGACCCTGGAAGAGTGGAGAAAGGTATTGGAGGAGAGAGGTATGAAAATTAACCGGGTAAAGACCGAATATATATCAACGGGGAGTGACAAGGATATGATCATACGACTCCAGGGTGAAAGGTTAACTTCAGGGAAGAAATTCAAGTACCTTGGGTCGGTCGTCGAGAGGTGACCTGGATGAGGAAATACATCATCGAATTACATGCGGCTGGATGAACTGGAGGAAAATGAGCGGGATCCTGTGCGAGAGGAGAGTGAGTTGTAAGATGAAAGGAAAGCTGTATAAGATGGTGGTGAGGCTGGCGATGCTTCATGGCGCGGAGACGTGGCCTATAACAGAGGCACACGAAAGGAAGATAGAGGTGGCGGATGTTGAGATGGATGAGTGGTGTGACAAAGAAGGACAGGATAAGGAATGACTACATCAGAGGGACGATCAAGGTGGGACCGATCGGTAAGAAGGTACAAGAAAGCAGGCTGAGGTGGCTCGGTCACGTAGAGAGAAGGAGTGAGGAGTATGTTGGTAAACGAGTGGAACGTATGGAGGTGGAGGGAAGGAGGAAAAGAGGCAGGCCCAAACTCAGATGGAGGGATAAGGTGGCAGAGGATCTTAGGGAGAAAGGATGAAGTCAGGAAGATGCCCTGCACCGGAGAATCTCGAAGAAGATTAAAGATGTGAATGCCGACCCCGTTTAACACGGGATAAGGCATAGCGGAAGAAGAAGAAGAAGAAGAAGAAGAAGATGAATGATCCATTGAATTGTCAAGCCGTTGATATGCTTCAGTTTAGTTCAGCGATTTTCAACCGGTGTGCCGCGAGAGGTCTTCAGGTGTGACGCGAGATTTGTGAAAACAAATTAATTGAAAGAAATAATATCTTAATTTGCGCATTTATTTATTAGTGTCTGGTATTCCATCCGCACCTGAAGCTCCCTTATTTATATTTTACGAAACTTACGGTTGGTGAATCGGTATTGATGGTGAATTGATAAGTGTGTTCACAAATAACTTCATTTAATTCTCTTATTTTTAAGGTAACTAGTAAGATTTCTTTTATTGTTTTTTTTCATTCAGTTAATTTTATTCAATAGTATTCCTTTAACATGGATAAATTTGTAATAAAAAAAACGAAAATTTAAAGACAATGAAGAAAGTAAAGCTATCTGTCGAAAGAAAAGAAAAAAAAAAAAGAAAGAAGAAAGTGAAGCTAGTTTTGTCCAGCACATCAGCAGCTGATATCATGTCTAGTACTGGTTCTTCTAAAACTAAATTAAAAACTAACGTTCGCCATTACGATGAAAATTATTTGTCATTTGGTTTTATTTCCAGTCAAGAATATCCGCCACGTCCTACATGCGTACTTTGTGGCGAAAACTAGCAAACAACGCTATGGTTCCAAGTAAATTAAAAAAACATTTACAATCTAAACATTCTCCCTTGAGCAAAAAACCGGCTGAATATTTTTAAATACTTGTACCGGCTAAAACTATTCAAGCAAAAAGATGGAATAAATTTGTAACTGTGTCCGAAAAAGCCCAAGAAGCCAGTTACGCAATCGCAGAAATTGTTGCTAAAAAATAAAATCTCACACAATTGCAGAATCTGTAACTCTGTCAGCATGCTGTAAAATTGTTAATATCATGTTTGGCGAGGAATATGCAAAGGAGATTTTAAAAATGCCAATGTCAGATGACACCATTCATCGACGTATTCAGGATTTGGCCAAAGATGTTGAGTTGCAAGTGGTATCTCTCATTAAAGCAGATATGTTTGCTATTCAGTTGGACGAATCAACTGATGTAACTGGTAAAGCTCAACTTCTAGCCTTCAGTAGATTTATTTATAAGGAAGATATTATAGAACAGTTTTTATTTTGTCAACCACTCCCGGAAACAACGAAGGGCCAAGATATTTTCGATGTTGATAATTACTTTAATTGCCATAACTTGTCTTGGGATTCTTGCATCAGTATTTGCACGGATGGTGCCCGCTCGATGTCAGGAAATGTAAAAGGATTTGTTACACCGGCTCAAAATAAGAATCCTAGAATTATTTTTAAACCCTGTTTTCTCCACAGAGAAGTACTAGCGTCAAAAAAAGTACTAGACGAGACTATCAAAATTGTCAATTATACAAAAGCCAGGCCGTTACAATCGAGATTGTTTGCAGCACTATGCTCCTCAATGGAAGTTTCTTACACGCAGTTGTTAATACATACAGAAGTGAGATGGTTATCTCGTGAACGAGTTTTATTAAGATTTTATGAACTAAAAGAGGAAATTCTAATTTTATTTTGACAACTCAACATTCTCCAGTTATCAGATTTTCTTAGCGACGAGCTTTGGTGCAGTAAGGTTGCATTTCTTGCTGATTTATTTCAATCTTTAAATACACTTAATAAAAGTAATGCAGGGAGACTGTGAAAACATTTTTACGTCCACTGACAAAATTAACGCATTCAAGGAAAAACTAATGCTTTGGGAAGAAAGAATCAGGGAAAAAAAATGCAGTAAATATGTTTGAAGTAACGAAAAAGTTCAAACTGAATGAAAATCTAATAGATCTAATTTTACAAACCTTAAGATTGCTAAATACAAATATTGAAAAATAATTTTCCTCACTTAGCATATCATACTTCGATTGGATAAGAGATCCATTTGTCTTAAGCGCGTGTAAATTGGAAAATTTAAAGATCGAAGAGGACGAATTAACAGATATAAGAAATGGCAGAGGTTAAAACTAAAACATTCAACAATAGATACTACTTCGTTTTGGTTATCTTTAAGAAGTGAATTTCCCAATATTACCAAAAAAGCAATATAAGTACTTCTTCCATTCTCCATCATATTTGTGCGAATCAAGCATTTCCGCAACGAATATTATAAAGAACAAAAATAACTCGTGGCTTGAAGATGATTTAAGAGTATGACTATCTAAAATTTGATCTCACACATAAGACATTCTGAAACAACATCAAGTTCAGATATCTCATTAAAATTAACTGCAAGTTAATTTTAATGAGATATCTGAACTTGATGTTAATTAATATTAATTATTAAATATTAATTAATACATTTAATATTCATTTGAAAAAAATCAATAAAAAATTTTTAAAATAATTCCGAGTATTGTTTTTCTTACTCAAAATGTCAAAAATATAGTTTACATTTTTTTGGAGCAAAAAGGATAAGTAATTACTATTATTAATATCTTGTGTGTGTAAATCAATCAAAATTATGCCTAATTTTTGCCAGATCGTCAAAAAAAATTAAAAGAATATATTTTTAGTGTGCCGCAGAATTTGAATAATTAGTCTAGGTGTGCCATATTATGAAAAAGGTTGAAAATAACTGTTTTAGTTAAATTAAGTATGAAGAAAGCAAGGTTATGAGGCCAGTGTATATATGAGGCATATTGGCCGATATGCCTCAGGCAAGAAATCCATGAGAAATTTCATCCCCTTTTAAGGAATGAAAAATTCAACTTCATCGGTATGAGACTACATAATTAATTTTCTGTTGAAAAGCTGTTTGCTAGAGACAGGCCTTCTTTCTTCCTAGATCTTTCACAAAGCTCATTCATATTTTTATATATTTATTTATTTACACAATTCCAAGAAAGATCAACAAATGACGTACAACTTGTAAGTCATTTGTTGATCGAAAGAGTAATTGTTGATTCAATTACTCTTTCAATTTCATTAATATCTCCTTTTCTTTTACTGTATTGAATTCCTAAGCCAGTGGAATATGAATAAAAAAAAATGATACCTGCCACGGTATATTAAAAAAAAAAAAAAAAAAAAAAGGAGAAGTATTGCTGAAAATTGCCAGCAATTTATCACATGTTGATCGAGCCAAGATTAAAAGGGACGTTCTCCTTTCATATGCGAAACTAAAACACCTGTTAGATTCCATTTGAATTCTATAAGTTAACAGAAAAAAGGCAATGAATACTGAATCGTATTACTGACTATAATGGCGTGTTATTTGGGGGAATGGAACAGCCTTTATATCCGTAAATAGTAGAACGATAATCGTAATTATACGTCGTACGTGAATTGACGACCACACGTAGCCAGGCGATTATAATCCTTGTAACCCACAATTGGTTGGCTATAACATACCGCTTCACGCTGATTTTTGACCAACTCAGGTTTGTGGTTTTTGTTGTGTAATGGCATCGCTATAAGAACTCTCTCCTTGACATGGTCGAGAGAGCAGTGAAATGAAGATTTGTTACATATAATCACGGATAACTCTACTTTTCTGAAGCCCTTTGCCGCTTATTTTCTACTGCACGATCCAAGAGTTAGAAGGTACGTGACTTCCAAACAAATGATTTTGGTTACAAAATACTTTTTATTTTTATTACAAAAACAGTAATAGCAGCGTTTCGTATTATAACCTCAGATTATCGTAGAATGTTTATTAATAAAGACACTGGAGTAGAAGCATGCGCGATCACAATAGTGGTGATTGTCATAGAAAAAGGGTCGCATTGTGCACAAAATAAAATAAAATAAAATAAAATAAAATAAAGCAACACTCACAGGTTAAAGAACAGAAAAAGAAAATCCTACGTAACTATAAATGCTTTGCATTTAGTTATTTCTTCAGTATTGTTTGTGCATTTCTGGATTTATTAAGATGAAGGGAAAATAAATAAATATAAATGAATATTATATAGTGGCCTGTCATTACGTGAAACAGCAAACAGATGGGTAAATAATAATAATAATAATAATAATATTGAGGAACAATTTGCAAAAGAGGAAGAAAAGTTTATAAACTTGAAATTAATATGATTAACCCATTCCTAAAGAATAATCACAACTATCGCACTGCAATTATATAACAATTATACAGAGAAATCTGCTGCGTAAAAACCGTTGGAAGTTAGTCAGATGAGTTCGCAAGAACCAGTTGAATTTTAAAACACTGATTAAAAAAAAAGTTTCTCAATTTAATTCTTTATTAAATTTTGGAAGAGAAAAAATATTTCTTTTACTTTTCCCCCCCATTCAAATGAGAAAAAAAAAGTCATTGAAAGGATTATAATATGCTTTTTAATACTACCGGAAACTGTGCAACTACACTATGTTGATGCTGTCGATAGCTACAACCAATGCTAAATTTAAGATTTAAGAGTGCAATGTTTCATGAATAGTATTTTCAGGTTCATATTTTTTATTTATTTATTTAAAACATTACCGGTATATATTTAGTTTAATCCTTTATCCAAGTGTAAAGCAAACAAAGTTTGCGCCTGAAGTATCTTCAGGATTGGGGCAACTCGTGGCAAAGGTGGGTAGAGTTCACATCTAATCCAGAGTAATTTAATAATAAGGTGTGATACCTTTTGGCAACTGGCATATGGAAATATGACTTCTACATTGCTTCAACCTTGGTATCACCTCTGGATCTGGCTCCCACTGAAGAGACCTCAATAAAGGTCAAAACCGGCCTCGGTAGTGACCCTTCCCATAATGCATAGTATTATACATGTCTGCAAGGAGATGTGCTTTGCATTATGGGATACTAAGGAAATTGATGTGAATTCAGTCCAACTTTGTCAAGAGTTGCCCCAGTCCTGAAGATACATCAGGCGCAAACTTTGTTTGCTTACACTTGGATAAAGGATTAAACTAAATATATAGAGTTATCATAAACATATAATTTCTTTAAAACAATTAATCATCATTTCGATATAATACTAGCTAATTATTTATAAATTTAAAATTAAAAATGTGTTAAATCAAAATATTACTTTTTAATCATTCAAAATATTTCAATGAAGATAATTTGATGCATTTCATAACAAAGTTGTAGACAGTAGTTGACTAGGTTGTTCTATTATGTCTTGAAGACTGTCGTTAAATTTTCATTTAATTAAAAATAATTAAATTTTCCGCACAAAAATTTTGTGCTGTTTGAATGATTACAACTTGAGTTGGATGATTCAATAAATAGGCAATAAACAGTAATACATTGTTCAAAAATTTTTATTATGTACACAGACAAACTGCAATAATCAAGAATAGTGAAATAACCGATATCTGCTCAAGTTGTTTGTTTGGAAAACATTACGTAGCTTTTAATAGGGACAGTGAATGATTTGAATTATAGCCAAAACAACAACTCCGATTATGATGCCACTATAATTGTGTTGTTTTGAGAAGAAAAACCAGATCTGTATACGATCAGCCAACTCATCTTAAATTAAAAAGTCCTAAAGATTCTTTGCACTTCCCCAGGATTCGAACTTATGTCTTTTAAACCGAAAGGCAATTGCTACGACACCTTCGCTTCAACTTTTATTAAACATTTTTCTAAGCATATAAAAATTTCCTGGCATACCGACAAGATTGAAAAATAAGGCATTTTATAAAATATTCAGTTCTATCTTTTTTTTATTTTTTTTCCCTGAAAAAGAAATTTCATTCTTAACCATATACTATACATGGACTATTAATTGCATTAAAGAATTAGAAGATCAGTCCAGTGTGCATGAGAACAAAAAAATCGAAGTACCGTAATTGAAACACACACTTCTGGGTGGGGAAAAACCTTCAGGGAATGGTAATTATTATTTTTTTATTCTTTTTTTTTTATTTTATGAAAGTAAGTTATTTCTAGAATTATGTTACTTATTATGTATCATATGTTTTCTCAATTCAAATATTTTGCAGTAACTGTTCATTATTATACTTTACTTCTGAAAATTTTTTATGAAAATTTTCACAGGGAGTTTCCGTGTTCTTAAAAAGTTTAAAAAAAAAAACACTATTCTAGCTGATTAGCCTGACAAAAAACTTATTTCGGGGACAATAAACCCGCTTTCATTTCCATATGGCACCTTCTAAAAATAACCCTTATAAAAGTTTTCTTCACGGGACTGGAACTTAAGTCATTTCTGAAAAGCCACCTCCGATACAGACTAAATTAGGGAAGCTCGCTCAAATATTAGACACAACAAAGGCAATAAAAATAGATGAATGAATAACTGAAAAAATTAAATAATTTTTTCAGTTATTCATTCTAAACACAGTTTTCCAAAATGTCAGTGAATTACACAAAATTGCTTGAACTACTTCAGGGAATATGTGTACGTGTAAAATCACATGAAGATTGTCGCGAATATTGTAAAGCAAATAAGCGAGTGGAATAAGACCGGAAACATAAGAGGCGAGCCTCAGGTTTAAACCATATAGTTAAGCAAGACAAAACTTTGCATTAAAATGGAACTGTGACGGGAGTCACTACTCTAACCAAACTTTGTTTCCACTAGTAGCAACCATTCCTCCATGAGTATTTTCCTAGTATTTCTGGAGCTAATATTCTAAGAATAAGAATTCTCAGTACTGTCGACAGGGTATAGCATAGAGGCAGCGTGCCTCAAGGCGCCGCTTAATAAGGGCGCTCGTTCAGCCATATTGCGATAGGCGCCGTTACAGCAACAAGATATTTTATATCTGATGTATATATATATATATAAAACCAAAAACCAAAATCTTGTAGAAATTTATCCCAACGTAACCACCGCCGCAAGGATAGTGTTAACAATTCCTGTTAGTGTAGCAAGTGCGGAATATTTTTTTCCAAGCTTAAACTGATTAAAAATTATTTGCGAACAGAAATGACCCAAGAAAGATAGATCAGTTGGTCTAACAACTATATCGATAGAGGCGGACATAGCTTATAATTTAAATTTAGAAGAGCTTAAAAACAGTTTAATTGTGCGATATCTCCGTAGAGCAAACATTTAATTAATATTATTATGTAATTGTTTTGCATTAATGTTTCTCTTGTCATAAAAACAAAATCGCAAATGGAGATTTTCTTATATTTTTGTCTTATAATTTATCAGGGGCGATATTTAATTGTTTGCTTCAGGGCACGATCTAATCTGGCAACGGACCTAAGGTTTGTTTGTCTATTCAAACAAAAAGTCAGTTGTGTAATATTTTAAATTCCTCTTAGTAGACTATCAGAGGAATCGAGTAATACTGGAAACATTTAAATGAAATTATTAAAATTTGAAACTGGTTTAAATAGTTTTCAAGGCAAAACAAAAAGGAATATCGAACCGAGCAACTGCCCTTATCACAATCAGAAAATATTTTTAATAAAAATAAAATAGCAGCTATCATTTTTTCCCGATAAATATCTGTAAAACATTTATTGAATCAGCTTTCTTTCCGGAATTACGGATGCATAAAACACATTCAGATATGTTTCACAACTATATCAATATAGATGATTCACGTTGCTTGAATTTCCGTTAATTCCCGTAAAGACATTTTTCTATATACCACGTTATTTGCAAACAGGATTGAGAATACAGAATGGTATATTATTATACACACGTCTTAAGTATTTGACTATATAGAATGATTTTATTCTTCAACAAGGAACATCTCCATTAGCATTATCAGAAAGTATGTTAAACAAAATAATTTTGCTCATAACTTTAAATAGGTCTTAAATTTGTGTCTATAATTGTTACATCCAGCACCTCCCATGCATAAACGAAAACAGAAGTACTTGACATTTGCACGGCTGTCACTTAAGACAAACAGTGGTACCTCCCAAGTCCAAAAGGACTTACGTATGAGACCACCTTCACCTCCACAGCTCTAATAGAGATATGAAATTTTATGTCAGGGTTCGGTCTTTTTCTGTGGCACTTTGGCCTTGCCTTTCAAACATTTCCCTTGACCTACAAAAAAAAAATAAATACATAATAATAATAATAAAATATTTTAACGACCAGCTTATAAAGCATTACAGAACTGTTACTTGTTCTTTTGTATTTGGATTACAAATACATTAAAAAAGCTTTGAATTTTTGTTTTCTCTGATTAAAACACGGAATATAAAGAACACATTTTCTCTCTAAAAATGTTAACTTCTCTCTTGTAAAGAGAAGTAAAATAGAGTTATTTTGAAACTTAACTTCACTGTAAAATAACTTAAATACGATGTACGCTGAGAAGAAAAATAAAATAAAATAAATAAATAAAAATAAAATAAAATAAAATATATTACCGATTTGGTCGGACTAATTTTAAATAGAATGTAATGATTGAAATCTGGATCTAAAGCCTAGGATAGGAGCTTCTTGTGTATGCATATACTTATTTTTTTAATTTGCTTAGAGCAATGGTGGCTTAAACGGAAGTAGTAGGGGTGGCGGTTTGAACAAGATCAACATAAGATAAGGAATCGTGACGTGATTAGCTGTTTATTTGATGACGTCATTGTGTGTAATGTCATGCGATTGGAATGTTAGGAATTTCCCTGCAGGCATGTGTCAGTGACGTAGTTTCTTGTATTTTGGTTCGCGTATGGAATTATGGGTGATGGTAGAGATAAGGATTCGTGTTGTGATTGGTGGGACAGTTTGAACCAGATCAAGATAAGATAATGGATCGTGACGTGGATGTTTGTTGTTATCAGATGAAGATAAGTGACGTCATTTGTTATTTGCATCTTAATGCAAATAAATATTCCAAAATAGTTGAATTTTTATCTACACCACAACACACAAAAACACATTCTTGAAAGAACGAAATTTCTGTAATAACCTGAAAAGCTATTTGACTTTTGTTCCTTAGATATTCTGTCCGTTTTGGTAGACTACTAATTCCTTAGCATTGGGTCATACGATGTTTCTGATGTGACTATGATTTTAGCATTCACATGATTCGTTCATTGTGACACACATATCCTAAGTCGTGTGTTTTCATGAGTAATATCCAGCAGTGATCGGTAACTTCAAATTCACCTTTTTCATGACTCATATTCTCCATTTGATGTTTTGCACTGTTTTATCAGTTTGGAATAGTACGACTGTTTTTCTAGTGTAAAATTCTTATGACACAAATCCTAAAATTATTCATTTCTGATTAAGGATTTTATATACTTATTATTTTCAAATAGATAGCTTGTTTGTTTGTTTCTTTACATTTTGAGTAGTTAGGAAACTGGAATTTATTTCAAACGAATATTAGCTCTGTAATCTCTCTTATCCGGTCGCCGATTTTGTTGAACGTAGGTGAGAAATCGTGTGTTTAGGTTGGAACTCTTCATTCTTGTGGGATTTATTATTGCTGTAGTTAATTAATGCTTACATTTTTTTTTAAAAACCAATATTGAATATTAATTTTACCTGCGATTCCTTGTGCTCTTAACCTCTTTCTGTAACTAAAATTTATTTATTTTATTTATTTATTTATTTAGCATTAGTAATTTTAAGTAATGGATATGCGACAAACAAGGTTTTTGAACTCGCCATAGCATTTTCTTTTAGAAATTTCTTTTGCCAGCACAACAAATAAATAGTTATTACTTATTATTTCAAATGAATATTAACTCTGTATTATATACTTTGTTAATTTCTATGTTACCTTTTATTTGGTTGTAATATTATTAACAAATTGTATTTACTGAATCTGACATACAGAAATTAAATAAAGTGAAAAAGACAGGTATCTATATATTTAATAAATAAATTGTCACTCTTCAGGTAAAATATTCTCCACTGAAATTCTGCCTATTAATTTAATACCCATTTCCTTTTGTTTCAAAGAGTTGACACTGTTTCATTGAGTGGATTTAAAAAAAAAAAGAAAAAAAGTCTGGTTAGTTTGTGGCATGAAATTTTACGAGGAGAAAAAAAAATGTTATGGTCTTACTTAAATTTGTATAACACATCAACAACACCCAATTTGTTCATTTAAATTTATTTTATTTGAATGAAATATTTACAAATTGTATTTACTGAATCTAACATACAGAAAATAAATAAAGTGAAAAATACAAGGTTCTTCCCATGCTTGTGGAATTGCCATCATGTGGTTTTTGACAATGTGACTCTCATCTGAAAGTTAATTTTCATGTGGTGATCTTTGGTAATATATTACCATAGTAAAATTAAAGATTGCATATTTATTTTTTTGAAACCAATACATATACTTCTGAGAATTATTAAAACCACAGAATCTTTTGTTATGTTTCCAAAAGCATTTAAAAGTACACGTTATGTTTTTCAGGTTTTGGGCATCCAATTTCATTTAAATCAAGAACAGGCCTCCCTATTAACCTCGTTAATGTTTTTGATTTTTCTCTTCCTTTGGCAAGTAATATTTGAACTTTGCATGTTAATTCTATCATCCAATTTCTTAGTTTTTCCAGAGATAGTGAACCAATTTCCCACATCAGCTGATGATTATATTTTATTAACCAAGAATTCTGTTTTTTAACTCTTTCAGGTAATTCTTTCCAACTACAAGGTGATTTTGTCAATGCATATCTTACAATAATTCCATCAGAAATACAAATTTCTTTAGGAAATAAATTTGAAGTCTTATTCAAAAGAAATTGGCAATCAATTATCCCAATGATAACTGAAAATTCGTATTTTTCACCCACTGTCGATTTTTCAAAATCCTTTTCCTTCATTCTTCTTCTTACATTACTTCATATGGCATCACAAATAAATAGCTATTTATTATTATTATTATTATTTCACGAATTATTAGCTCTGATCTTATATTTTATGTTAACTTTCTGTTACAAAATTCTAAACAATTAGAACTTTTCATACAGAAAATTTCAAAGAATTTTGTGGCCCACCCCTTATTTTTACATTACCAAACACAAAACAGCAGCTGCAGTGGATGAACGATTACCTTAAGTCCAAAGTCACTTGACTCTATGGCATTTTCTTATAGTACTGTTTACACTTACCATGCCCTACCCTGACCGTTCCTTCAAAAATGAACCTTTTGCACAGATGACTCAGCGACATGTTTTCACATGCTGCTGGCTATACTGTTGGTGTGTTTTTATCTTACTTTGTGTAGGGAAAGGTAAAATTTGTGTATGTGTTATCTGGAGAGTACAAACATTTTTTCTATACCAAACTTTAAGAGTTTAAGTCACGTTTTTGGGTTAATTATCTGCTATATCTCTGTAAAACAACCAAATTCTAACAGTTCGGATTTTCGATTATGTGATCGAATTGTTTTCAAATAACTCAACCAATGTCAATAGGTAGTATTAGACAATTTCTAAAATAATCAATACATGGATATCAGTTTTCAACATTTCCCCCCCTTTCCTCACATTAATTTCACAGTAGTGATTTTTTAAAATAATTAAACAGAATTGCATTAAGGTATAAAGTTGTGGATTTAAATATCAAGTTCTAATCAGAATAACTGGGTAAAAAATTCACTGTGGAAAAACACAACAACAAAAGCACATCTTTGTTCATTTATGTTTACAAATGCATATTGTATTTGGCTGAAATACTATTTACAAGTATATTCACTGAGAAAAATTCGAAACGTAATTACCTAAAAATATTTCACAATATTTAGTTTACACTCTTAACATTTTCCAAAGAGTTCAATGAATAAAATTTTTGTTACTCACTTTTACTTGGTTATATTACATCAAAATAGCTGTCAAAATAGCTGGTCACACAAAATAGTTTTTAAATCAGATACCATAGTAACCACACCTCCATACATTTGATATTGTCAGTCTGGAAATGACACCATGCCTCCCTAAACCTTCTGTGTTTTCTTTTGTCAACAAATATACATAAACAGTTTTTGTAAAATGTTTGTAAATGTCCCAAAATATAGAATCTTTATCGAATTGGATAAAATCTTGAAAGTCTAATTTTACCATTGATGAATTTAAATGATTAGCGATACCTTGATACGAATAGATTGTAATTCAGTTTCCAAAAATAGTAAATGATTATCAATGTCATACATTTTTGGTGAAAATCTCTCAGCTTCTTCACAACTAATAGAAAAAACTTTACTTCCATCAGCTCCTGTATCATCAAGTATTAGTTCCCCATCTTGGCATTTCAGAACATAACACTCACCGAGGTCCATTTCGTAGTCAACTCTTCTTTGCAAGTAGCCGGGGATATCAGACCACTCGCTGCATAACTTTTTCCAAGTGGTCCTGGATAAATACATCACAATGTACATGTCTTCTAAAATAATAATCGGTTTCCATCCTTTTAGAGCTATGTGAAGAGTTTTGTCTCGTGCTATTTTCCTGAAGAAAGAAAACTTCAATGACTTTTGTGGCTTACCCATTATTTTACTTCTCTTTGGGTGTCATTGATGTCTTATACAAATTGACGATAACTTTTTTTCTCCTCGTAAAATTTCATGCCACAAACTAACCAGAGACTTTTTTCTTTTTAAATCCATTCAATGAAACAGTGTCACCTCTTTGAAGCATAAGGAAATAGGTATTAAATTAATAGGCAGAATTTTAGTGGAGAATATTTTACCTGAAATGTGACAATTTATTTATTATATATGTAGATACCTGTCTTTTTCACTTTATTTAATTTCTGTATGCTAGATTCAGTAAATAGAATTTGCTAATAATATTACAGTCTAATAAAAGGTAACATAGAAATTAAGAAAGTATATATTACGGAGTTAATATTCATTTGAAATAATAGAAATAACTATTTATTTGTTGTGCTGGCAAAAGAAATTTCTAAAAGAAAATGCTATGGCGAGTTCAAAACCTTGATTGTCGCATATCCGTTATTTAAAATTACTAATGCTAAAAAAAAAAAAAAGAAAATAAATAAATTTCAGTTACAGAAATAGGTTAAGAGCACAAGGAATCGCAGGTGAAATTAATAGTCAATATTGGTTTTTAAAAAATAAATGTAAGCATTAATTTACTAGAGCTATAATTTCCCATGGGAATGAAGAGTTCCAACTTAAACACACGATTTCTCACCTAGTTCTCTCTTATCCGGTCGCTGATTTTGTTGTACAGAACTAATATTCGTTTGAAATAAATTCCAGTTTCCTACCTACTCAAAATGTAAACAAACAAACAAGCCATCTACTTGAAAACAATAAGTATATAAAATCCTTAATCAGAAATGAATAATTTTAGGCTATGTGTCATAAGAATTTTACACTAGAAAAACAGTCGTACTATTCCAAACTGATAAAACAGTGCAAAACATCAAAGGGAGAATATGGGTCATGACAAAGGTGAATTTGAAGTTACCGCTCGCTGCCGGATATTACTCATGAAAACACACGACTTAGGATATGTGTGTCACAATGAATGAATCATGTGATTGCTAAAAATATGTAGTCACATCAGAAACATCGTATGACCCAATGCTAAGGAATTAACAGTATACCAAACGGACATAATATCTAAGGAACAAAAGTCAAATAGCTTTTCAGGTTATTTATTACAGAAATTTCGTTCTTTCAAGATTGTGTTTTTGTGTTGTGGTGTAGATAAAAATTCAACTATTTTGGAATATCTATTTTCATTAAGAAGAATCATTCTGGAAAACTGTAAGTAAATTTAAATTATCATTAGAATTTCTACACTACATACAAAAAAATTAATGTAACATTTTATGTCTCCGTTTATTTTTAAAATACCGTTTGTTTTTTTTTTCCTTTCATGTAAACTAAAAAAACACCCATTACCCAAACATTATTAAACAAGATAACGTTAATTCGAAAAAGAGGTTGTCATTTGCCAATAATCTTTTAGTAATGTCACCTCCAACTGATAATGAAAACTTCGGAGCAAAAAAAAAGTGTATGTTTGAGGGACCAACATATATTTAAATTATTCAGAAAAGCCTAAATACACCCACCATCACGACTTACTCTAAGAATTCCACCCTTTAACAATGAATAAAATATGAATTTGAATTAGAATATGAATATAGAAGAAAATACGAATGAGCTATGGGAAAAAAATGTGTGTTCGAGGGACACTAGTATATAATAATTAAATTATTCAGAAAAGCTCGAAACACGGCCGCCACCAGACTCTTCCTAAGAATTCCCACCCTTTAACAGGAAAGAAATACTCCAAAATGTATTGGAAAAGTAGTGCACCCATCTATACACAAACAAACACAAAACATGACGACAATGACGGATGTGTTACCCTGGGAAAATTCCAAGATATCTTATCTCAAAAACATCACCCACAATTCCATAGCCAAAGCAAAACATTATGTAATATCACAGAGACATATGTTCGCCAGAAATTTTCGAAACACATAACGTCACGGTTCTTATCTCTCTAAAAAAAAAAAAAAAAAAAAAAAAACCCACAATGCACTAAGCAAACCTAACACAACGTCCCTGACAGACGAGGACCCCAGCAAAATTCCAAACATTCCAAACTCAATAACAACAAACATTCACGTCACGATTCCTTATCTTATCTTGATCTGATCAGAAGTGTCCCACCAACGACACGATTCCTTATACACTAATATATCTCCCTTTCCATTCGAAACAACAATGTCACTTATTTGCAACTAACAAATGACGTCACTTATCTTCATCTGATAACAACAACATTCACGTCAGGATCCCTTATCTTATCTTGATCTTGAACCAGATCAAGATCTCTACCATCACCCATAATTCCATACGCGAACCAAAATACAAGAACTCACGTTACTGACACATATGCCTCTAGGGAAATTCCTAACATTCCAATCCCAAGACGTCACACACAATGACGTCATCAAATAAACAACCAATCACGTCATAATTCCTTATCTTATCTTGATCTGGTTCAAACCACCTCCCCTACTACTAACGGACCTGTTAGATCGTGTTTATAAAAAGTTTTTCTGTACTTTCAGTATGTTCCACTTAAATGATAACTAAGACGTACTGGACTAAAATACATTGTCAAATGGCATGAGTACCGCATTGCAAAAAATGTATGCTATACTATAAAAAGCGGAATTATTCTCTGTTAAGTAAACAAAGAGTCAAAAACTCCATCAAAAACACTAGACTCTACCTAAGAATTCCCACCCTAGTAGATACCCAACATGGTGCACCACGAGAAGATGAGGACTGGACATTAGGTTAGAAGCTCTGGTCCGGAAATCAATTCTTGTATGAAACATGTTTCAAATCCCATCCAGTCAAAACCGCGTTTTTGCGATACATAATTTAAACTCACCCACCACCAATTATCAGAATGAAATGAAAATAGGAATGGCTGAACAAATTTGTGTAAGGATTCCAAATCTAAATTTCAATAAAGCAATCATGCCAGACTTTCGGAATAACTTGCTATTGATGGAAAAAATGAATCATATATATATATATACTTAAGAAAATATCTGAGGAAAAAAAAAACGAATTTTTCTTCACGATACGTTAAAACGACAAGTAGTAGAAGCAATTTTTCAGAGATATCAAAATTTCAGTTCCAATGGCAATATAAAATGAACTATGGAGGCTGAAAAAACAAGTTTTGAAATATGCACATCATAACATCACGGGGCAAATTCCTGACATTAAAATATGTTCCATTAAAACAAAAACAGAGATTAGTCACGTTTACTGGAAGTCCGTCATTATTCCAAAGGAGTAATTATTAAATTATTAAAATTATCAGCGATAAATGACAATTACACTGCAACTGATGCAGTGTAAAATGTAGTCTGATCTTAATGCAGTGTAGTAAATCAATATGTTGCCGATTAAAAAAATAAAATTACTCCGTATTCGCCTTCAACGTGTTAATTATTTAATGAAGGCTTTTGGCGCTTTATTTTATTAAAAATATTTAAGTTCGCTCAAAATCCAATTCATTCTCAAAAGTGCCTAAAAAGTTACTGTAATTAGATGAATCGGTCCTGATTTATACTCCTTATGGACAAACAGCCAAGCATGAAAGCAACAACATGAGGTAATGCACGATTATTTTTTTTTATTATTTTATTTTTCAATTCTGAATCTTTATTCTAAGCTCCATATTATAGTAAAAAATTTGAATAATCATATGTGTAACCTAAGAGCAACAGCTCGTCTACATTACGATATGCATAATAGTTATAGAAAGTTAAGTAATGCATCATCATTACACACACGTTAATATATGCAGAAACAAAAGTTGGATAATATCATTTGGAATAAAATAAAATAAAGTCGTTAAATAGCATTTTACACATGAAACTGGATCTTTGAATACAAATATACTAGAATCCATTACCTAAAACCAATCTCACAGTTATCTCACAGTTATTTTGAACAGAGCTTCTTCATTTCTGTGGAAAAATAAATATTCTTTGAGAGTTTTGTATGTTTGGATTAGTTGCGCTTCTTATTGTTAAAGGCAGTTTAGTGGTTTGAATATTTTTTGCGCTAAATTAGTATATTTGTGTATTGCTTCTTTATTTGATTTAGGAACTATATACAGTATATATATATATTTTTTTTTATGCCGTTATTTCTAAATTTCGTTATTAAGAAAACATCTTGTTTGATATTTTAATATTCAGTATCGTTTTTTTTTTTTTTTTTAATAATGAATAGGAGTAATCTATAAAACACGCGGACCCTGCATAAGAAGCGGGAATAACGCGTAGTGAAAGAAGCAGCAGTAATCTATAAAACATAAGTATCTAAGGGATAATATATTTAGTATGTGTATTTATTGCCGATTGCAGTATTTGTTTCTAATTAAGATTTGATTTACTCTATTCTAAGTCGAAAGTATGTTTCAGTGTAGTGTAATGGGTTTTGAATCCATGGAATATAATATTTTAAACATATTTAAATAGTAAAGTCAGTTTAACGTAATCCTCACTTTATTTACGACATCGGCGATGTGCGATTTCCAACTTAAATTGCAATCAATTTTCAATCCCAAATAAGTTATTACATTAACTTTTTCTATTTCCACACAGTTGCAATTTGCAATCTGCAAATCCAATCATGTAAGAATAATTGTGCCGCGAAGTTAATTTTTTGTTGTAATTCGCAAGTTAAAATTTACATATCTAGTTTTTGAGACATTCAGACTGAGTTTATTTGACTGGAACTAATTTCTTACTTTTAATAAATTTAATTCGGAAATGACACAGGAACCGATTATTTCAGAGTTTTGTAAAATAAAAGGCTAAATAAACAAGTTTGGTATTGCTTTATTTACAAAGTCTGAGATGATTATTACTGAACCTTCGTAGCTCAGTCGGTAACGATAATGCCATTTGTTTTGGAATTAGGATAGAAGCAACGAAAGCTATGAGAGTAATGTGCTCACCAATTGAGTGTGCTGTTCTTCTCGCTGGTCTGCCATCCACTTCCGCATAAAACCGGCTAACTCATCTTCATCTAAAAAGCTCTTATAAGAAGTTCTTCACGTCTGTGACGGGATTCAAATTCAGGGCCATCTAACAATACCTTATGGTTAGAAAGAGCATGAATAAAATCTCGTTTGGGACGCGAAGAACGTTCATAGAAACTTTTCAACTTGAGGTGAGTTAACCGATACGAAGTGAGAAGGTTTTCTTCCAGCAAGACCACAGATACACCAATGACAATCATAGAAGACTATGTGCAGATTGAGTTAAACACTCCATCAACATTAATTAGATTCTGTGACGTTAGTTATCTGGCAGCGATATACCACTGAACCTATGAAAGATGAAGAAAGATCGGAGCACGTTAATAATTTGGTGGGATCTCGTAACATCTTATAACTACCTTGACATGAATAATTTTATTTGCGTAAGGCAATCAAGAACATATTGGTTGAAATTAAGCACCTACAGAGGCAAAGCTGCCTGATTCGACAGTTATTCATTTGCAATATACTTACCTGCGACTTTCGGGGTAAGAATTGCACGTGGTGTGCTGAGAGAGCTCAAAGGGCCGAACTTCGGAATCCATTCAATCCAAGTTTTTACTCCAAATTTTAGGTAGTTCGCTCTACGCTCACTTAATTGAACATCACATCCCAGAACGAATTTCGAGCATATTTTTTTATACTTATAAAGAAATATGAACATCCTATCTCTAGCGATTTGTACGTCTTTGAAACTTCTTAAGGTGAATCGTTTCAGTGTAGTGAAGAGTAAATCATAATAACCAATATTTTAGTCTATGATTCACTTATAAGTTGACAATTTAGATTTGTCAACTTACAGCAAAACATTGCAAAAACAATTTCTTGATAAACATCTCTTGGTGAATATTTATATTATTTTATTTAATAAATTCTTAAATTGTGTTCCCTGTCAAAATTTTACATCCTTGATGAGTTTTATTTTCTATGTGGCATTGCAATAAAGTTTAGTACGTAATCAAATCTCCGTACACAGAGAAAACGATACCCCACTGCAACAACCTGAACACCTGGCACAAATTCAACAATCCTGGACAAATATATTTCCACTCTGGTTCCAAAAAGTCTACCAGGTTCGAACAAAATTGTGCAATTCCTTCTCCACTCCCCAATAACATCCCAATTTCAGTCTTCTGCTGTTTATACTAAAGAAGGGAGTAAATTTTCAAGATAAGAATCCTTTATTTGTTTACTAATGTTTCATTAGTAAATTGAATATGAAATAAATAAATAACGCATGTTTCATTTATTTTACTCTATTATATAAAATACACCCTCTGTCCAAAAAGAAACCGAACTTTTCGAAAATAGAAGAAACTAGTGGC
Source organism: Typopeltis vanoorti (assembly GCF_054136105.1). NCBI lineage: Eukaryota > Metazoa > Arthropoda > Arachnida > Uropygi > Thelyphonidae > Typopeltis > Typopeltis vanoorti. Next base: position 55,464,147 of record NC_143549.1, on the reverse strand, counting down.
GCCACCTGTTGTATCTTTCTGTTGTCGAAAGCAGCAACCTTCATTAGTGTTGTGTTAACTGTTCATGACATTTATTTCATTAGAAGCACAGTTATAGTGCCAAGAGTGACAGTGTGTTTTGACGAAAGGTCGGGAAATGAGTTTCAAACAGAGAGCAGCGATTGACTTTTGTGTTAAACTTAGTAAAAGTTTTTACCGAAACGCATCAAATGCATACGGTGATGAATGCTTATCCCGTACTCAAGTTTACGAGTGGTTTAAGAGATTTCAAAGTGGTCGAGACGCTTGAGGACAACGAAAAGCCGGGCCGTCCAAAAACTGGAGAGAGAGCGAAGTTAAAATCCAAAAAGTGAGTGATTTTATCAAAGAAAACCCGAAATCGTCCCTGAGATTGATTTAAGATGAATTGGGGATTCCAAAATCAACTGTGCACAACATTTTGACCAAGAATTTGGGCCTTCGTAAATTTAATTCGCGATTTTTTTCCCCACAAGTTGGCCGACGACCAAAAAATGTATCGAACTGAACACTGCAAGGACCTCATTAAAACCTCTCGTAAGGACTCAAACTTCCTTGAAACGATCGTTACTGGTGTTTTGAGTATGAGCCCGAAACAAAGCGCCAGAGTGCTGAGTGAAGACTATCAGAAGAAGGGCTTCCGAAAAAAAAGTTGCTTGGAGAAGTCAAAAGTAAAGACAATGCTGATTTGTTTCTACGATTCTAAGGGAATTATTCACAAAGACTTCGTTCCGCCTAGCCAAACGATCAATGGTGAATTTTATCTCGAGGTTTTGAAGCGATTGATAGCGAGAATTCGTCGCGTACGGCATGAATATCGTGATGCAGGCAGCTGGTCACTTTTGCACGATAATGCATCATCTCATCGTTCGAACATTGTGAGACAGGTTTTGAGCAAAAACCAATTTTTGTGTTGGATCACTCGCCGTATTCACCTGATTTAGCACCCTGTGACCTCTTTCTCTCCCCTTTCATCGACAAAGAAGTCGATGAAAGGAAAGCGATACACCACTGAAAACGTTCAAGCGGCAGTAACCACGACTCTCAACAGTATCCCAAAAACCGATATAAAAAAACTCATTTAACGAATTAATTGACCGTGCCAAACGCTGTATCGAAGCTGAGGGAGAGTATATTGATTGAAATAAATGATTTGAATAATTATAATTGGCCTGTGTTTTATTTTCTATCAAAAGTTCGGTTTCTTTTTTGGACAGAGGGTGTTTCAGAGCGCACCACTTTTTCTAAGTGGTGCGAGCTTAGTGATAAGAACAAAATTCTTTAAATCGAATTTCAAGATTTACTTTATTAAATAAAATTCTCAAAAAAGTCTAATTTACGCACGTGTCAAGACAAAGTTATTGAAAAATGATTTTAATCCATTTTTACGCTTTTTTATGGTGTTCTCACTCAAAAGGCTTGCAAAAAAAATGCCATGTTTGGTCTCCAGAGTAGGGTTTCCGGATTATTTTAACCCCACTCCGCCCAGAGTATGCTATACTGAAGTAAGTTTACAATCGTTCGTGGGCGGAAATATCCCAAGATCCCTGCAAAACCTAGACACGCTGCTCAATATTTTTCTTCAAGTTATTTCAGTACTGCAGTCAGATAATCCTTTAAGATACTCAAAACAAGATTTTTAAAGATGTTATCACATGAAAAAGTCGTTTTAACAATCAGTGCAGCATCTATTTCATTGATTTTTTTTAGAGAAAATTACTTTAACAAGACTGTTAAAGTAATTTAACAGTCTTGTTAAAGGTGGCATAGTGTCACATAACAGTTATTAAAATCAGTATATAAAGTCAATCAAAATTGTCTAATTTTGCAAAATCAAAACGGTTTAATTGAAATTAAATAATTTCAAACTAAAATTGTATAATTTCAATTTTACAGTATTGTAACACACACACACACACACAAAAAAAAGTTTAGTTATTTTCTCGGTATGTACAAATGAAAACTACTGTATATCAATGATTTGGGGAAATTTAATTTAAAAAAAAGTGAAAATTTTATAAAATGAAATCTGAAGTGCTAAAAAAAGAATCGTAATTTCTCGGAAATTGTGATGGTGAATGCTGCATACGACAAAAATTAGCTTTAAGTGATACTGTGCTGTAAAAATGCCAATTCAAAGACAACAAATTCACATTTTGTTTTCTTTCATATATTTTACTTCAACTCTAACAATACACTGTATATAACAAAGGTCATCCTGCCAGAATTTAATGATTTCCATTTAGACGATATCAACTTAATAAAGAATTTCGTGTTACTCCATTAGTCAATACAACTGAAAAATACAATGGATATATGCTTTCTAAAAAAAATATCCAACCGAATTTAAAAAAAAAAAAAAATACATATAAAACGCAGAACAAAATTTACAACGATTTTTGATGTCCTAAAATAAACAGTAAATTTTGGAGGAACTGGAATACTTAGCAGTTAAAGAGAACTGTTCTCCAGTAATTTATGCAAAACAAACCCTGCTGAAAGACGTGGTTGAAGCCAGGCCACTAACAAAGCCTTACATCTGTATTTCTTTATGAAACTCAAATCCCAAATTGGCACTTTCTTGTGAGTTGTATACTTCGTGAAAACGTCGGTGGCATTGAAACCCGAGATGTATTTATCATCATATGACTTCGGCAACCTTTCCTCCTTGGTTGATCTCCAAGTGGAAAGTTAAGATGGCGCAAAGTGGGCTTGGCCGAATCTCCGAAAATGCTCAAAGTGCCTTCCTGGCGTGCAGCTGCCGACGATCCCAAAGCGGATGGTCGTCACAGCCGCTGCCACTTGGATACAAAACACTTGCTTGTGGAATGTGTATCTTCTCCAAGTAACATAGTCGGGCTAACTTTGCTAGTGGACAGGATGAAATTTGGTAAGTGAATCAAATCATCCTACCTTCACCTTAATTTCGCCCATCGCAGAAAGGATGGAAGGTCGCGTACGGGGACATTATGAGTGAGGGCTTTGACGCGGAGATTGCGATCCTCAGTCAGCAGCACCGCCTCTCGACTCAGTCGTATTGGATCACCTGAAAGAAATATTTATATTAAATTAATATAAAGTCATAAAGTTATACTTTTTTCTGCAATTAATTTACTTTAATAAGCTTATAGTTTTGTCAGAGTTTCTGACAAAAACAACGTTCCACCGATCAGCATTCATTTTTTTAACAAATTATTATTTCAAACCCGGGTTCTTTTTCGGGGTTAAATGTTAACTTCAGACGTTTGCCATATTCTGTAATGAAGGTAAAAGCAACAAACCTTATCAATGTCTCAAATTAGTATATATTTAAAAGTTCATTATTCGTAAAGGATGTTTTTATCGCTTTTTTCGTCACTATATCAGCACTACAGCAAGCATTTGCTCTGTACCTGGACCGCGAGGAAGGAGACTTAGTGCAACACTGTTCACATTTAATGGCATGCCTTCCAGCGACCGATCCTGGCCGGGCCTTTCAAGATTCTATTTTTTCTAAATGCCCACAGGTAGAACCGCACAGCAAACATGCCGGCTAGCCATTAAATCCCAATGATGGTGGTAAGAAAAATAGGATTTAAAAATAAAAATAAAATAAAATAAATCAAGCAAAGTGGAGTGAAGAAAAGAATAGACAGTTGAAAAATGAAAATGTTCAGTACCATTACTAGGAATCTCGCTCTCTTCACCATGAACAGATATCCCCACAACTAAAGATATTCACAACCATCCATGCTCAGAATGGAATTCACACCCTCCTCCTACTGGTTGCAGAGCAGGCGTTCGAGAATCATATTTATATTTCAGCAAATCGATTGAAAGAAATTAGATGAGCAATGGTTACCTATCTGCCAGCAGACTTCAAAATTCACATTTTGTGAACACCTTTTCCATACCTCAGTATGGAAAGGTGTTCACAAAATGTGATAGTGTTGATATCATATTATTATCTGACAATCATTTTCCTACAAGAAGCCTCTCACCCATGAAAATATAATAAAAGGATTATTATAGGGATAATAATTGCAACCAAGGCAAATTACCTTCCGTTATACCAAGACCTGCACACCTCTTCTAATATTTTACCTGAAGGACTCATAAATAGTACAGATACCAACAAATTTTCTAATCTTGATGATGTTCCTTTCCAATTCCGCTCCAGAATTACCACCCATCATATGCCGCCTGTGCAAGCTACCATTAATTGGCTTGCATCTATCTAGAAGCACATCGACTATATAGTACCTGAGGCAAATAAGGCCCACCTTTTAAAATTTGAATAAATTAGACAATTGTTTAGATTAATTGAAACAACAGCGTTCATATTAAAGTTTGTATTATCACTAATTAAAAAAAAACACAAATAAGAATAATTCTTGCAGTAATTTATATTTTAACCAAGTCTTTAAAAAACACCTTGAGTGGGCCTTATTAAACCATAGTAGTTTAATAAAGCCCTTGAACAAATTTAAATATTTAAAAAAGAATATAACAATTATTTTTAATTATTATTAATTTTAATCATAATTATTAGCTTAAGAACAGTCATAAGGGCATACAAACACGCCACATTCTTCTTTGATGAGACCAACACACTTTTCATGGTACCATTTAAGACACCATGTGCATTGCCTCATATCAGCAACCTTTTCTGCTCTGCATCCATGGCAATACCACCCCTCTTTTGACACTTTTTGTTCCTTTATTATTATTTTTATTTTTTGGTTCTTCCTGTTTTTAGTGGAAACCTTCTCTTTCTTACTATCCTTTTCTTCGAAAAGATCTTTGGTCACTCTCTGGCCCTTATAATTTAAAAGCTTTTCTTCGTGGTGTTGCCTTTACAACTGCATAATTTGGCGTTGGCATTAACTCCTGAAACGATGACTTCAAAGAGTTCTTTGTTTTTAGATTTGCCAATGGAATCTCATCATCGGAGTTATCTGAATCACAAGATGGAGGATTAGGACATGTTCTTACAGCTCAAGCAGGATTCAAAAATTGAGCTTTACGTTTAGAAATTGTTGGGTTTCTCTTTAAAAATAACTTCAACCAATCTTTTCCTGCGAGGCCACTTTCTTTATTGAAGTTATTCCTAATTTCATTTTGTTCGCAAAATATAAAAGTTTGCCTGCGTGTAGCTTTTGGAGTTAAATGGGACGCCAATTGAAGCAAACTTTACTATTCTTTCTACCAAGTTCTTCTCTTGGTTTTTTTTTTTTTTTTTTTTTTTTTTTTTGTGAGCACAGTATTTCTTCCTAATCTTTTCGTCATCTTCTCTGTCTTTCAATGGTTCCTCAATGTTCTTCTAGGTAATCCATAGCGTTCTGATGCTGCACGTTGTGATAGTTGTCCTCTTTGCACAGCTTTCATAGCTGCTTCTAGTCTTTCATCAGTCCAAAGACCCCATTTCTTCTTAATTTCTGACATTTTCAGAGGCCTTTAGCAATAAAATAACTATTATGAGCAATCACCAAAAAACAAAATCATAAATTATAGCAGTTTAATAAGGCCCATCAACAAATTTACTGGGCCTTATAACCACCGATAACTAGATTAGATAATATCTCTTTTCACGTCAAAAATGAATTCAAATCAATTAAAACATTTTTTATCATAAAACTGAATGTTGAAAGAACAATTCAAATATAAAAACAATGCGAAAAGAATAATATTTTTAATTAAAACTTATGAATTATTAAACGGGAAGACACAACCACCTCCCACAAATGTCTAGGTCAAACTGACACAATAGAGTCGCTAGATAATATGCCGCCACTGATTTGCCATTGTATTGCATCCTCTGTGTAAGAAACCAAACCGGCGCAAATTACCGTAAATATGATTTTTTTTTTTTTTAAACGGACCTTATTTACCTCAGGTACCTATATTACAAAGTGTAATATAAAATTTATATTCATTGAAGAAAGTCAAATTAAAAACGGTTTTATCTATGTACCTTTTTATTTAAAGTACATATTTATATTATACTTTTTCAGAACTTGGCTATTATGCTAGAGAGGGGGGGGGGGCTCAAAATCTGAGTTGAGGTGGAGCATGATCCAAAAAACGTTGGGAAACACTGCCCTAAGCTTATTTTCAAAGCTCACAATATGAATCAGCTTAGTGTAATTACATGCTTGAAAATTTTGCATAAAAATGTTTTAATACATGGGTTTTAATAAATGTTTTAATAGTGGGTGTAAAATGGATGAATCAAGAGATAAGGTATGCAATCTGGAAGAAGAAGGTATTATGGAAGAAACACAAAATGAGTATTTATAACAACCAGTTGCATGGGAAGTACAAAGAGCAGGCGAGGAAGGTGACTAGCTTGATAAGGGTAGCAAAAATGCAGTATGAGCAGCAGTTAGTTAAAGCGGCCAAAAAAAATCCTAAGGAGTTTTTCGATATGTCGCCAGTAGAAGAAAGAATGATTATGGTAGGATGGGATTGACTGGTGAAAATGGAGGAATGATAACCGCTGCGGAGGATATAGTTGAGATATTTAGTGAGCAATTTCTAAAGGTATTTCATTCTTGTGAATGTGGCATCATGTAGAACTTGAAAGCAGTGGGAAAGGAGGAGGAGGAGGAGGAGGAACTGTTAATAAGTGAACAGGAGGTATATGAGGAATTGAATAGACTTGATGTAAATAAGGCTGTGGAACTTGATGCTATTTCACCACGTGTCTTGAGGAAATGTGCCAGAGAGTTAACAACAGCTTTTGTATATCTTTTCAACATGAGAGTCTCACTGGGTCAAGTTCCAAAAGAGTGGAAAGAGGGTAAAATTGTTCCAATTCATAAGGGAGGTGATAAGAGTAAGGCTTTGAATTATAGACCAGTCTGTGTGTCTGGAGTTGTGGTCAAGGTATTAGAGAAGTTAGTTAGGAATAAAGTTCAGAATTGGGTTGACAACAGAAAAATACTCTTTGGCGGCCAGCATGGATTTACTAAAGGAAGATCGTGCTTTAGCAACCTGCTTACTTTTTATAATAAAGTGACAAATGCGTTGGATAAGGGTATTGCATATACAGTGGTATATTTAGATTTTGCAAAGGCGTTTGATAAATTGCCACATGACAAGCTGGTAATTAAATTGGAACGGATGGGGATGAACAGTAGACTGGTTGTCTGATAGGTATCAGCGAGTTGTCTATGGAGGAGCGATATCCCAGAAGAGGAAAGTTACTAGTGGTGTACCTCAAGGGTCTGTTTTGGGTCCATTGCTGTTTAATTTGTATGTAAATGATATCTGGAGAGGTCTGAATGGTGATGTGCAGTTGTTTGCAGATGATGCAAAGTCGGGCAGAGCTAGCAGGAGTAGTGTGGATGCTGTAGCTTTGCAAAAGGACTTGAATACACTGTCTGAATGGGCAAATAAGTGGGGATATCAATTCAATGTTTCCAAGTGTAAGGTTTTGAAATTTGGGAAGCAAAAACGGGATGTAAAGTACACAATCGGTGCGAATATCTTGGAAGAGGTAGAGGAAATGAGAGATCTGGGAGTGATTGTAGACAAGGACCTAAAATTTCGGGGACATGTTACTAAAATAGTGAAGACAACACAGCGGATAATCGGAATGATGCGGAGGACATTGACTTGTAGAAGTAAGGATGTTATGGTTCCTTTGTATAAGGCTTTGATCAGGCCACATATGGATTACTGTGCACAGATCTGGTCACCTGGTTTTCAAAAAGATGAAATTGCACTGGAAAAAGTTCAGAGGCGATTGACTAAGGTGGTTTCTGGTCTCTGGAATGTAGAGTATGAAGTCAGATTGACAAAATGCAATTTGCAGAAATTGGTGGATAGAAGAAGGGGGGGGGGATATGATTGAGACATATAAGCTGTTAAGTGGTTATTACCAGATTAACGTCAGGCAGGTTTTGCACAGAATGGGTGAGGATAGCAGGAGAACAAGAGGTCATTCTTGGAAGCTGTATAAGGAGGGTGTGAGCAAGGGAGTGAGGAGCAGGTTTTTTGCATGGAGAGTGGTGAGTGATTGGAATGCTTTGCCCGAGAGTGTGGTGTGTGCAGAGACAGTGAATATATTTAAGGCACAGTATGATAAACTGTGTGTATAACAATGGACCTCTCACGATGAGTCTTTGACTCCATGGAGGTTTTTATAATAATAATATTATTATTTAATAAATGCAATTATCTTGCAAAGACAAATCAAAGATTGGATCATGTGACAGTCATCGTGCGTGGCGTGCTAACGACGTTCTCCTTTTTGTGAATTTTATTATTTCTTTCTTATCAAATTATTGTTTATGGGTAATTCATATAAATTCACCCTTCATTATGAGCAATAAATGAAAGAAAACACAAACTGAGTTGTTAATTTTGTTAATGAGCTGTGTTATGACACACATTTTAAAGTCACATTAAAGGAAAGCATATTTCTGTATAATTACGTGTAATATAAGTATATTATAAAACATAAATCGAACTGAACTTGGGAAAATAAAATCCAAGTTAATGTGATCCTTGAGCTTGATGTCTGCTGCAAAGAGTCTTTATTTGAGGTACTAATTTAGTCATTTTCAATCTCAAATCCCCATGGTCTGTGATATCCAGATGATTTCTTTTTTTTTTTTTCAGTAGCAAGTCATTTACAGCACTAAAGCCACATTCAACTAAATATGACGACAGGAAGGGCAACAGTATTTTTTTGCAAACCTAATTGAATTTCGGTATTTCGTTTCCATCTCGTCAGAAAGCCATGGCATTGTTCCTTTTATGTTAAATAAATTTCTAATAGACTCATCATTTTGCTTTTCTGAGAGTTCTTCTTGATACTGTATTTATGTTGACTGCTGTACTAGTGATGTCAGCTTTTTTCTCGGAAAGTCACGGTTGCAACATCGACAATTTATCGCCGACAATGGTGAGTTTTTTTAGTATATCGGTGATGAGGTGACGAATACAACGTCATTTTCTAATTGCCCCCCTGTGGGGCGTACGCCCTACGTTGGAAAACACTGGCTTAGGGTAATACTATATTACAATTGCGCACCTACTTAAAGGTTAAAAGATGGACGAATAAAATGTACTGCAGGATTTAATTAAATTGTGAAAGTTTTAATTTTTGTGTTTATAATTACCGGTTTATTTTGTTAATGAAATTATATACTGTGGAAATTTTTTTTTTTTTTAATAACAGGCTGTGCGCTGTATATACGTGTAAATTTTTAATATTGAACTAAATGAGTGCATCGATTCGATTAAAATGCATTTATTAGAAACGATAACTGTAATTTAATTTAAATGTATTCATGATATGAAAAACAAGTTTTCTCGTGTGAGAGATTTACTATTTTCAAGTATTTTAGCTACTGTATAACACGTAATGGCGCTCGTTTTCGATTCCTAATTTCAAATGAAAAACCCGTATTGTAACGTATAATGGAACATGCGTGGAGTGAAAAGGCTGCTATAATAAATACTGCTGTGGAGATCGTTATGAGTGAGTGTGTGTGTGTGTGTGTGGGTGGGTGGGGGGAGGGGTTGGAACTCGATAGCGTCTATTTATAAAATCTTTCATATAGAAAGCAAAACGTTTAACAGTTATTAAATTATGTGGAGAAAACAATATATTTTGAATGCATTTAGAACGAGGCTGAACATTCAATAGCCTGTAGCAAGTGGTTTTCTGGAGCCCTGGCTTAGAAAACCCTGTAAACTTCAATGTTACCAGAACACAATCTTTTATTTTTATTTTTCACAAGAAAGCTTTCTCTTCCTAGGATGATTTAACGTACAGCCTTTCCTGGCACACTCTCACCATATTAAATCTATCCAACCTTAGAATACTGTTCTCACACATACAGTGATGCACTAAAAACTCTCCTGTAAATGCTTGATGTTATGGGGGGGGGGGAATCTAACTGATCACCATCAGATTACGTTTTCCTTAGAAAATGAATCTCTTTCACTAGTTATGAGCCGAACAAAAAAAAAAAAAAAATGATAAAAGCAAATCATGGATGACTGCAGCTATACCAAGGTTCCCAAATCAAAAATTTAATACCATCCTGTCTAAAGCTTTAGGCACTAAAGTGACAAAGAGGAGGGCATAAAGATATTTTTGCAACGAAGAAACGACAATGAAATCCTAATTTTAATTGTAGAATATTTAACTAATATGCAGATAATTTTTCTGTCCACACTAAAATATACATAAGCAACCATATAATCATATAGTGAAAAATAATTTGCCTATTGATCTCTAATTGGCAACAAATGAATTAAGCAGTTTCAACCCTCATCCGTTGGGCCACTCTCATGCGGGAAGGCCGGTGAAAATACAGAAGATAAATATCAGGGAGGATATTAAAAAGCCTAGAAATAGAGGAAGGAGTACTGTTTACTGAATCAGAGATGACAAAGGTGAGTATTTATTCGTCTTGCAACAATCTCAGAAGACAGTCAAGTAAATAATAAAACATTTTTCGAGATCCATTTTATTTGATTAAGTCCCAAAACTTAAGAATCAAGAGCAAAAGTAATTAATATAGAGATGATTTCTGGGATATGGATGTTCTAACACTCACTAAATGGCAGTATTAAGCGGTTTTATTTATTACTTTAAAAAAAAAACTGCATTTACATCAAATCAGCGTTTTTTTTTTTTTTTTTTACATCCAGTCTTCTACTTTACGGCTAATGGAATAAATACCTGTAAATAATCAGCTTTGTCTATCCTATAAGAAATCAGAATATTTTAGTTTTCCCTAGTGATCAATTTTAGATTTAAAATATCTGGAAATGCAAATGGGGGAGGGATGGAAATACGCTCTGGTTCGTCATTGCTAAAAGGCATAACGTGAAACGTGACGCTTATATAATAAATGTAATCTAAACGACCTCGGTTTCTATGTAAAGTTCAAGATTTTCTATTTTTAGGAATCCCTTTTTCCTTGAGTAAACGTTTACCTAGCTGATCATAGAGACAAACTCAAACAATGCTAAACCTCAAATATTTAAAGAAATGTCAGGATTGTGTGTTAAGTCGTATTCAAGGTTGCCATCAATATAAAGATCCAATTCTGGGCAGATTTTATGTGGTACACACCAGTTAGCAGTCGATTTTTTTCCTCTGCAAGAACCGCAAAACTTAGCACTCACAAACAAGATGAGAGATGATTAAAGAGCGGAAAATCTAATTCACAACGGGATTGATATTTTAAGATAATGAAAAGAAGATTGGAAAGAGACGTGTCGTTATAACTAATTTTTTTTTTATACGCACACACACACTTTCAAAAAAAAAAAAAAAGGCCTATAAAAATGTATGACGACTAGTCGAGAATTCACACAGCGAAAGGCTAGCAACCTGTTCTGGGGAAATTTGATATACTTTCAAGTTTCAGCCAAAGAGAAGCCGAAGAGACTATTAGGGAAAAAACATGATTCAGGAAAAGGTAAACGAAACTGGAAGAAGGAACATATTTTATGAAAATCACAACTTGGAATGTAAGGGGCATCACAAACAAAAAAGAGCAACTTAATGAAACAACTAAACCAAGCCAATGTAATGATATGTATAGTACAGCGCCGATCCGAGAGTATCTGATGCCCCTAGGCAAAGAAAATTTGGGCGTCCCAATACACTGTCTCTCTATATATATTTTGCTATACTCACACAAGCACATGTACACCTACACATGTGGATATTTATAAAAATAATATCATTATGAACATTAAAAAATTTATTAATCAAAACCAATACATTTGTATACATATATGATTACTCCTAATATCTGTATAGCAAGAAAATTATTACATCTTAAATACAAAAATTATGAAAAATAATCTTTCGGGCTTTTGCTTTGGCAAAGTTTTGAATTAATTCATCTATATTGATTGTAGATGCAATTTCATGCTCTATAGATATTATTGCTAGACCAGTCAGTCGTTCTTGAGCCATCGTAGAGCGGTTTTATTTCACGAATACTACTAATCAGAATCTCTGCCACTGCAATTCTATGAAAATTCCCACAGCATTCTTATACTGATTTAGAATAAACTGAACTGAATTAACAAGACGATTCTGTGAGAAAATGAATGACGTAATCCCCCAACTTCTCAGACTTCAGAGAGCTTGCAAAAACAGGAATTAATCTAAAAATCGACAGAATTAAGTCTATAGGGAATGAAGATAAGAAATGAGAACAGTCGGTTAGTCGCGACCACTGACTGTTAGGGATATCCCCCGAACTTCCCCACTCATCTTGGGACAGATGCCAGAAGGATTTGGAAAAATCTTTGCACTTGAGATTAAGTATACAAAGAGAAGGGGAGTGTAAGAAATAGAAAAAGGCGAAAATAATGTGGGATCTTCAGCGAGCACCAGGGCGGCTTGACTTATTTCAGTATTTATTATTAATCAAGGTTTTACTAATTTTTTTCGAAGGTTGTAATTTTTTCCCGAACTATGTAGTCAAATTTGGTGCCCCGAAGTCTTAGCACCCCTAGGCGATTGCCTAGGTTCACCTAATGATAAAACCGGAACTGGTATAGTAACAGAAACAAAGAAAAACGGTACCAAAGAAACAAATAATATACAAATCTATAGAGGCGTTTAAAAAAAAAAAAGCAGGTATAATGATACTCAAATCTGTGAACAATGTTGTATATTATAACTACTGCACTGAAAGACTAATTAGAAATCAGACTCAAAACATTAAGAGTTCACATAATAATAGGAACATATGTATCATAAGAGGAGAAAGAAGTAAAATCTTTTACAAAGAACTGCAAAAAGTCATAGATAAATAAACAAAAGAGACTATTTACTTTTAGCTGGAGATTAAAATGCCAGAACAGGAACAAAACAAATATAGGGAAATTTGGTGAAGATATATGTAATCAAAATGATGCAAATTGCGAGATTTTGTCATTTATAATACTATGGGAATAATGAACTCAGTATCTGAACATATGTTATAATATAATAAACATATAATAAAGAAGTTCATCATGATATGATGAATTTCTTTATTATTATTATTATTATTATCTGAGACCTCCAGGGAGTCAAGGACTCATCGAGGGAAGCTATAAATCACCCAAACCAGCTATCATACGAGTGATATATACGAATGAATACATCATATTCATATTCACACTAGATGCACTCACCACCCCTAAGGGAAAATTATTCCACTCACTCACTGCTCTCTGGGAGAACGATCTAGCTCTTACCCCTTTCTTGACTGCAAATAAATTTAACTTTCATGGATGTGCCCCCCCCCCCCGTGTTCTTTCCCCAATTTCCATATAACGAAAAATTTCATTAGTTGATATCCTAACACCCATTCACAAGTTTACAGACCTCTATCATATACTCCCCCCCCCCTTTCTCCTGTTAACCAGAGTCTGCAATCCACATACTCGCAATCTGTCCTCATAATCTAAATCCCATAATCCAGATATAATCTTTGTAACTCTTCTTTGCATCCTTTCCACAGTCTCTTTATCCCCTTGGAACCCGGGAGACCAAATCTGCGCACATTAATCCAGGTGTGGTCAAAGCCTTATAAAGAGGCAAAATGATTTCCTTATCCTTGCATGTCAAATTTTTTAAATTACTAATAATACACGATTCTTCCTCTTCGAATATAATTTTTTTTAAAACAATAATGCTCAAGACAAATAAGCGAACTGCACGTGTGAACAGAGTATCGTTACATTTTAAATGTTAGTGACCACTGCAAACGAAAATTCAAAACTTGTTGAACGTAATCATTTGTTGTAATATGACGCACATACTAATTCATGATGGCCGAATACCGTCATCCAATATTTGACATTCGTCGACTGTTTCTATAAAATAATCAATCTCTCTCTCTCTCTCTCTCTCTATATATATATATATATATATATATATATATATATATATATATATATATATCATCATCATCAAATTTCTGACATGTACCCTCAAGGGGTGTACAAGATATGATAGTACTACATAAAAAATTTAAATCATTACTAACTTCCTATCTACAATTTTCCCCCAAATCAGTCTGTTACTTGTCAAGACTCCAACATTATCAGATCTTATATTTCTATCGTCTAAGGCAGAGCTTCCTAAACTGTGGGTCGCGTCCCCCATGGGGTTTTGTTGAGGGGGGGCCGTGAAATAATGAAAACGAATTTAAAATGTTTTAAGACTAAGTAGATTTTTTTATTTTAAAAGAAACGTATTTAACTTTTATTATTTCTTTTTTGTCATTATTTATATTTTAATGGAAAAATTCACACATTGGTGTTGGTTCACAAACTTTGCTTCCTGCGTATTTCGGCGCTTAATGGATATTAGTAAATATTGCTTATTCATATGTTTCATTTCAAAGCAGTGGTTAATTGTATTTACTTCGAATGCTCTGCAGGGAAGCTCCAAATCTTCCCTGATTTGGAGTTTCATCACGCGTTCGTAATCAGTGACTGTTGATATTGACTTTATATACATATCAAAACTCGTTTTATATTATCACTGTCATCCGAGCTAGTTTTCTGTTACCAATAAAAGTTTCGCATATACTTCACACATGAAAAAAAGGCTTAAAAAACAAGTTCATGTGGGGAGATAGTAACTCACTTGCAGTGGTAAACAACAAGCCCTCCCTAACAGCCACTATACTGCAGAGGCAATAAAATCAAGTACTTTTATTATGCCAGTGAATAAGGTATGAGGAGTCTGTGTAATATACTTCTCAACAAATAGTGCAATTAGAGACAAATGGGATAAAAACACCCTAATTAATGAATCATTTGTCGCTCATACAGAAACTATGCTGTATAGACTGAAACAAAACCATATGTTGTATGGGCAAACACAGTATCTAACTAAAAACTATTGTTATTAATTAGATGTGTGTGAGTTCGATTTTCCCAGCCAGCAATAAAATTCAACCAAACGTGTTAAAATTCGTAAAAGTGTTAAAACTAAGTAATATATATATATAATGAATGTTATGGCAGTTTCACATATGGAATTTGGTTGAAGAGAGATAGCATTTCAACTCAATTGTCAGCTATGCTTTTATCTTTCGGTTGCACGATCTTTGTTAATACCGCACCAATGATATGCACGTTTTAATAACCTGTCTTTGCTGCCTGTTTCGCGTTAGACTTAATTACCGTAAAGGGAGAAAAGTCACAAAACAGAAAAATGTTCCTGGTGCGGGGATTACCTTATTCAGGTAATATTCACTAATTTCATGTTATGTCTGTGGTGTGCCAGTATCGATAAGTGGTGATATTATTTGATCTATTCTACGTTAAAAAATTTAACCCTGAGATGGATAAGTGGCTGATAAAAAATAAAAAAAAATCCTGTGAAAATCAGAAGCAGAAACAGACTCAAAAAAAAGGACAGTATTTCATATTTTACCAGAACAGTCCGCATCGTCTTCAGAACCAAACGATAAGAGGCAAAATATGTAATATATGCAATTCGCTGTGTATGTTTCGTATTGAATATAAATACAATAAATATTATAATAATATATCTCTCTAGAGCCTGTGTAGCTCAGTGGATGTGCTGTTTGCAAACCACGGCGCTTGGCCGCACGAAGAAAGACTTGGTTTCGAGTCTAGTCGACGACTAGAGGAAATTTTTCTAAGTCTTTTTTCGACCGGTTCCCGAGTTAGTCGATCTCTGGCATGGGCAAGCGGGTTTTTCCTCCTGGAAACTCGGATTTTTCGTCCCGTAAACTCAAGAAAATCGACCGTAGAACCCACATTATTTCAGACATTAAATATATTGTGTTAGGTTTAGGGACCACAAGATGACGGCACATTTGAGCCGTCTCTCTTCGCTGTGTACCGCTTAATTAATGATAGCGCCTTGGGCCATCTATCTCTGATTGGTACCAGTGGAGATTGAACTGCCCACTCAGTCTGCAAAAGTTAGATAGGGCTAAATGGCCTCGCCTACTCCCCGTATATGGGAATAAAAAGGCGTTAGCTGATTTTTTTTTTATATCTCTCTATTACGATTTTTTTTTTCGAGGGAGGCCGTGAAATATTTTAATTTTTGCAAAGGGGGGTCCTGACATCCAGAAGTTTGGGAAGCACTGGTCTAAGGCACTTTGTACTGTATCAATCTACTTATATCTTGGTCTTCCTCTGAATCGTTTTCCTGCCAACCTGGCAGAGAACACTTGTTTTGTTAATTTTTCCTCGCCCATTCTGTTTAAGTGACCATACTACCTGTGATTAGCACGGCTAACGTATTCCTGGATGCTGACAATATCAAGTTCTTTCCTAATATCCTCGTTTTTAATATGATATTGTCATTGATGCCATCTGTTCATGCCTCTAATCTTTCTCAGGACTCTCAAATCTGCAGTCTCTAGTCTTTGGTCAAGTGTTTTACTTCTGACTCAGCTCTCAGATCCATAAGTTAAAACTGGTTTGAACACTGTCTTGTATATACAGCTAATTTAGTGTTCCGACTAATTTTTCTCTTATTCCATATAAATTATTCAATTGACTTCCTACCATACTACTTAGTTCTGATGTCTATTTCCATATTTAATTTACCATCTTCACTAAAAATCGTGATTAAGTAGCTGAAATGTTTTACTTGTTCAACAGGTTCCCCGTTCACAACACGACATTTTCAACGATTCTACCGATTTTCATTGTCTTTGTCTTTTTAATGCTGACTTTCATACTATATCTATTACAACAGTTATTCAATTTAGTCAGAGAATCTTGCAAACTTGTAGTGAATTTATTTAGAAGTATAACATTGTCCGCATAAAGCAAACAGCTGACATTAACATCTCCGATTCTGATATCATGTTTAATATCAGTCCTTCATAATGTGATCCATATAAATAATGAATATCAGAGGTGATAATGTAGATCCTTGTCTCACACCAGATTTAACATTAAACCATCTTCCTGTACTTCCTTCAATTCTAACTGTTGACTTCCAACTCAAATAAAGACTAAGTATTGTTTGGTATAATGCCCCATTGACACCATATAACTGTAGCGTATTGAATAGCTTCTCTCTTGGCACCTAGTCATATGCCTTTTCCAGATCGACAAAACTTAAATACAGATCCTTGTTATATTCCCATGCTTTCTCAACTATTTGTCGTAAAGTGAAGATCTGATCCTGACAGCCTCTATTTGGCCTCAATCCAGCTTGTTCTTCACCAACGTTTCTTCCACAATTCTTCTAAACCGTTTCTTAAGTATACTTGCATAGATCTTGCCAGGAACACTCAGTAGGGAAATACCTCTGTAATTCTCACATTCAGTTTTATTTCCCTTTTTATATATGGGTACTATGAGAGCTCTACTCCAATCATTGGGAATTCGTCCCTCTGTCCAGACTTTCTGAACTATGCAGTGCAACCATAAGACTTTTATACCACCATACTTCAGCATTTCTGGTCGAATATTATCTACTCCTGCTGCCTTTCTCTACTTCAAGTAGAAAAAACAATAATCGCGAGGCCATTTAGCCCTAACTTTTTGGAGACTGAGTGGCCAGTTCAATCTACACTGGTACCAATCAGAGATAGATGGCCCAAGGCTATCACTAATTAAGCAGTACACAGCGAAGAGAGACAGCTCAAATGTGCCGCCATCTCATGGTCCCTAAACCTAACACAATATATTTAATGCTTATAATTTTGGACATAGCTTATAATTTAAATTTAGAAGAGCTTAAAAACAGTTTTATTGTGCGATATCTCCGTAGAAGAAACATTTAATTAATATTGTTACGTAATTGTTTTGCATTAATGTTTCTCTTGTAATAAAAACAAAATCGCAATTAGATATTTTCTTATATTTTTATCTTATACTCCACATCAGGGGCGATATTTAATTGTTTGCCTGATGGCATGATCTAATCTGGCAACTGCCCTGGGAGAAAGTATAATCACTTGTTATTTCTCGGGAGAAAGGGGTTCTTATACCTTCATTTTTTTGATCAAGTGGCATTTTGCAACTCGGAGAAAACATTTTGGAAACGCGTAATGCCAATAATGAAGACCTTTATAACACAGTTATCAATATGGTGCATTGTTTGTAAATGGTGCAGTAATAATCATTAAATAAGTCATCATTTTGTGACCTACCTGGAATTTGTGGAAAAAGACATAAGTAAGAACACTGTCTGTGAGATAGCGATTCGGTTGAGTCTGTGAAGTCATGGACAGCATCAAGGATTTTAGAGAGGTTTTTCTATGCAAAATTCTAGTTCACTTTCCAAGCCTTGATTCAACAAAAGGTGTACCAAAGCAGTTGAAAACAACAATAAAAAGTGTACCGCATCTGGCCTGTCACAAGAACCCCAGTATAAAGATACTGGCCATATGCTGAAATACGAATTTGAATAGGATTCAAATAGGAATTTGAAGTTCAAGCATCACATAGCAAAAGTTACAAATACAACTAGGAGGATAAAGGCGATGTTAAAGGAAGTCATTTTGCACCTTTATAAGGCCTTGATAAGTGACTGCTCCAAGCAGGGCCGTCTTAACAAGTTTGAGCGCCTTCAGCTAAAAAATTTGCGCCTTAATCACATTGGATTGAGCAATAATTAAGTATCTTTCATTGCAAAAAAAAAGTATTTTAAAATATATCGACATTGCACAATTTTTATTTAATTCAATATTTATAATATTGTTGAATTAAAATTCAACAAAAAAGAGCCTGTGTAGCTCAGTGAATGTGGCGTTTGCACACCACAGCGCTTGGCCGCACGAAGGAAGACTTGGTTTCGAGTCTAGTCAGTGACTAGAGGAAATTTTTCTAAGCCTTTTTTCGACTGGTTCCCGAGTTAGTTGATCTCTGGCACGGGCAAGAGGGTTTTTCCTCCCGGAAACTCGGGTTTTTCGTCCTGTAAACTCAAGAAAATCGACCGGAGAACCCACATTATTTCAGACATAAAATATATTGTTTTAGGGACCGCGAGATGGCGGCACATTTGAGCCGTCTCCCGCCGAAGAGACCTCAATAAAGGTCGAAACTAGTCTGGGTAGTGGCCAATCCCTTAATGCAGAACAGTATACATATCCACAAGGAGATGTGTTTTGCATTATGGGAGATACTGGGATAGGAGTGTTGGTATCTTGCTCCACCTTTGCTACGAGTTGCCTGGTGTTGTACTACTTACCAAGGGTTAGATAGTACAACACTATATTCAGTCGTGAAGATATTTTCAGGTGCAAACTTTGTTTGCTCTCACTGGGATAAAGGATGAAACTAAATTTATTATAGCCTGATCATTATTGATTCATCTCATCTTCTTTATACCCTCTTTTACCTTGCGGTGTCGAGAGTTTATTAATCATCGGCCCTCAAACCGTTCACAGGATAAGGTGGTCAAACCCTATGCCCCAGTGTATCCTATGTCCTGTATTGTTGAGTTCTCAAGGCTGGTTTGCCTGTTTTGTGGGATGAAAAACCCCAGGATAAACTGGAGAAAAACCCTACTGTCCATGCCCAAGACCGCCTATGGCTGAGGAAGATCCTTCAATCTTCTCGTGTCACTGACGGGAATCGAACCTAGGACACTCCTTCCCCAGGCATATGGTTGCGAAGTGCACAGCCACTAGGCTAACCATGCAGACACCATCATTGATTTCAGTGCATTAATACCTATTTTTCACTGAAAATGTAGTCATAAAGTTTTACTTCAAATATGTTTGTTCTGGACAACATATCATGACTGACCCTTTAGTGCAGCAAATATGTGGTGTATCACATGTGATAATCATGAATGCTTCTTACAACAATGTAATTCAAAGATCATTTATGTTGCAAGGAAGGAGCAGAGGATAAATCATGTCTTAATGCAGAAGTGCAGCTTTTTTGATTATTTTCTTCTCCAATGAAGTATTCCATGGAGCTATTTATTTATTTATTTATTTTTTAAACCATGAACTGAGAAAGCTAAAGCCATAAGGCAAGTATTAGACTTGATGTTATATAACACGTATTGGACAAGATGTTATATATTCTTGCCTTTATGACTCGTCATAAAGTAAGAATTAGATGGAACTAACATGACAGGCATGGTAGCCTCCTTTTCATCTACATTTGAATTTGAATGGCTGAGTGATCGCATCTCTGCTGTACTACCCACAAGCAGTGGTTTTGAATCACACTGTGGCATAAATGTTTGGAAATATTTTTAGGTGATAAATGAATTTCACTGACTGATATGAGATCACAACATTATCTATGAGGTCTAATGTGATTTGAAAAATATCATATTTGGTCTTTGGAGCAAATTTAGCTAAAACAGGTTTTAGCTAGATTCCCATCCACAAAATGTTTAACATTCTGTGGATGGGGATTATCATAATGGCTGTTGAAATAATGTAGCATTCCAGTTCACTTCCAAAGTGTTATATAAAATCAAGCCCATATTATCTGTTCTCATTACAAATACATTAAAGTAGAATAAAAACAATATGTTTCTTACCTGGCTCCCTAGGCATGAAATGTTCTGCACGATCCTTACAATAATGTAGACAGCATGAGAGGATTAGATCATCATTTGTACCCTGCAAGAATCAATTAAAGATAAGCAAGATACAGTATTGCACCTTTCATATAGGCAATTATATGAACATTCTGAAATGATGTAAGTGAAAATAGTTTTAATTATGATGAATTAATTATGAAGAAAATTATGATGCAGCAGTCAAAATTTCCATATAATGATTATAAAATTTTTTCCTCGTTTTGAAACAATATCTAAAGAATGGCAATTCTGTCATGTTGGCATGATGCTTAGGAGTGATGCACAGCTGCATGAGACTCAAGCTGCAGGGTCACAAAAAACTAGGACCAATTTAAGGGCCTCGGAGCACTCTAGCACCTCAGGCCCCATCCACCTTGGGAAAAGTATAAGTACAGTCCTGATGATGTTTTATCATTCTCACAAAAATATAATTTATATTCAAAGTGTCGAGGGGATTCATTTACATTGAATCTGATCTTAAATAGATAAGTGGTTTGCCTTATGTCACATTTGTCTATGAAGGCATGTATATCCACTTGGTCAGTTGGCTTATTTTTGCAGAAGAAAGAATAGCACAATGTACACTCAATAAATCATTAGAGATAAGGATGGGAAGTTGACACTTGCATCCCCCCATGCAGAGTAAAATGTACCCAAACCAAATGCAGATAGTAAATAGGCAGACATTAAGGATTCCCACAGTGTATGGTAATCAATGAACGTGAGTAACTGTGTCAATCTTAGCGACTTTGACTGTGGACATATTATCAGTGCAAAGAGAAATGGGTCATTCTATTACCCAAATGATAAGAACCCTAAGGTTTTCGAAGGCAACAAAAACAATGGTCTACTACAAGCATACCATCAACAGATTTATCAGCATCCAGTGAGAAAGTGGTGGCCAACCACACGCCTTTGATGACCAGGGTTGGCATAGACTGTCCAGGCTCATCCAGACCAACTGCAATGGCAGCACAAATCACAACCAGTTTCAATGTTCAGAGGTCCAAGTAGTAGTGAGTGGACAGTATGGCATACCATGGGCTATGGGAGCCTGGTGTTGGGACGATTAAAAGTGGATACCTGAAGAGTGGACCAAAGTTGTGGTTTGATGAATCCTGTAATCAGCTGATGGGAAAGTGCAAGTGTTGTCTGGACACCATGACCAAGTCATACCAGGTCAACTCTGTTCAAGGTAGTGGTAGTAGCTCTGTGATGTTTGGGGAGCCTTCTCATGTGGCACATTAGGTAGCATAGTGTGTCTGGAGAGGTCCTTAAACACTGCAAACTACCAGAATGTGCTGGCTGATCACCTACACACTTCCATGGCTTTCATGCATCCTGCAGCCGATCTGTTTCAGCAGAACAATGTGCCACCCCACCGGGCCACGACCATCTAGGCATGATTCAAGGAACACTCATCTGAGTTAGGGACCATCTTGTGTCCCCCAAGGTTGTGTGGATTTAAATCTGATCAAATCTCTCTCTCTCTAGGATGGCATAGAGTGAGACATCAGATCCATGTATCAGGGACCGACATCTAAGGCACAGTTGTAGATAATGCTGCAACAGGCATGGCTGGAATTAGCTCTGGAATCTGGTGGAGTCAGTGTCTAGGAGAGTACAGGCTGTGATTTGCACTGGAGGGGGGTCAACATGCTATTAGGTCAGTATCTCTAATATTTTGTCCATTGAGTGTACATTTAATGGATAACTTACTTCTATATGAAAAGTAATGAAGTACCTGTTTAAGTTACAAACAGGATTTAAACTGAAGTCTCTTTTTCAGGCGAGTGATGAATGGCAAAACTATGTATGTACTGATTCTGTGATTTACAAATTAAAAAATGAAGTAAATAAATCCATGGAATGCCCTTTATCTCTCAATTATATGATGTTAATGCTATCCTCTAAACCAACACTGTAGGATGTTTGTGGAGAAGGATCCCCATTTTCAATCGGTTTCAGCTGAAAAGAACAAGGAAATATTCTTCATATCCCAAATGGAATTAAAAACATGGTCTTACACTGAAACAGTAATTGCAGTTCTTATGATTATATTGGCATTTCTCCAGCAATGTTGCGATCTACATAACAAAGTGACTATGTAGAGCAGTCAGTAGCAACAATGTGCTGTGAATGGGAAAATGAATATAAAATGCTCTGCAACTCTATTTACATAAACAGTGTTTTATGAACCGAAACACACAGATTTAGAATGGAGTGACAATTTTCAAATATCAAAAGTAAGACACAGCAGAACTATTAACAACATGAATTCTTACATTTTTTAAAATTATAATTTCATCTATTTCATAGATGAGATTACAATTTTAAAGGACTGGCTAGTGGGTTTGAAGTGAACTATATATAAATTGATGTAACTCGAAACCAAATGGTGTTCAAATTAAACAATTTGAAATATTCTAATACATAAATTATATGCATCATCATTATCAATTTCCTCATATGTATCCTCAAGGGGTATTGAGGCTACTATGACAGCACTGCATGATTAAATTTATATTCTTATTAATTTCCTATCCAAATTTTCCTCTGAATTAGTCTATTACTTGTCAGCACTCCAATGTTGTCATGTGTAACGTTTTGTGCCTCTAGGAGTGTCTGACTGAATCAATTTACCTAGACCTTGGTCTTCCTCTGGGTCTCTTTCCTGTAATCTTGTTGTTAAACACCTATTTTGTTAACCTTTCCTCACCCACTCTTGTATGAAAACAATGTCAAGTTCTTTCTAATATTCTCATTTTTAATATACTTCTGCCATTGATGCCGTCTATTCACTCTCCTAATTTTTCTCAGAACTTTATTTCTAACCTAACTTGTAAATCCAACTTGCAAATTGCAGAACTTTATTTCTAGAGCTTTATTTCTAACCCAAATTCCAAACTTTATTTCTAGAGCTTTATTTCTAACCCAACTTGCAAAGAACTGGTTTGAATGCTGTCTCATATACTACTATTTTGGTGTTTTGGCTAACTTCTCTTTTATTCCATAAAAATTTATTAAGATGGCTACCTACCATACTAGCTTTCTTATTCTGTTGTCTATTTCCAGATTTAACTTGCCATTTTTACTAAAACCTGTGCCTAAATAGCTGAAATATATTACTTGTTCCACAGGCTCTCCATTCAGAATGCAGTTGATGTGTCAATATTTCTGCCTATTTTCACAGTTTTTGGTCTTTTTATTGCTGATTTTAATGCAAATTTGCTACAGCTGTTATTCGATTTAGTTAGAGAATTCTGCAGACTTGTGCTGGATGTGCTTAGGAGTACAACATCATCTGCATAAAGCAAAGAACTAAATTTAATATATCCAATTATGATATCAGGCCTAATGACACTTTCTTTCATAATGTGATCCATATAGATGATGAATAAGAGAGGAGATGATGTGCATCCTTGCATAATAGGAATGGCCACTACCCAGACTGGCTCCCACTGATGAGACCTTAATAAAGGTCGAAACCAGTCTTGGTAGTGGCTCTTCCCATTATACATAGCATTTTTACACATTTGAAAGGGTGTGTGCTTTGCATTATGGGATACATACTGTGTAATGTGAAGTCATTAGCCTCTATATACAAGTAGCTCAGACATGAATATATTTCATGCATAAAATATTGTTTTGCTTACTTGGGTAAAGGACTAAAACCAAGTATATAATTTCTCCTGTCCAATGGTTGCAATGCCAAAAAAAAAAAAAAAAATCAATAAATTATCTGTTCCATCTACCCCCCCACCCCCACACACACATATCCCTCTCAACATAAGGACTACAGTAATGCCATTACTATTCCCAATATCTGGGGGCACTTTGGAAAAAATAGGCAGAACTTTGAAGAAATATAATCTCTGCACTGCTTTCAAACCTCATTTGAAGCTGACTTCCCTTCACCACTCTCCTAAAGATACACTTCCTCCCCTCTCTATTCCAAATGTTTACAAAGTCCTTGTTCTTGCTAATTATCATATTATGGTCAAACTGGGATATCTGCTAACAAAAAATAATCGGCTGCCACAATTATAGTCAATCAGGTCTAGCAGAGTATGCATTGAATACCTTATACAGAATCAGAAGGAAGAAAACCTCCAAGCAGCAAAAACACAAACCTGAAAAACTTTTTTTTTGAATTAGCAGCAGACCTAAAACTAGCCTAATCTTAATTATATATGGTTGCATTAAACTTCCCAAAATTTGGGAAACATCAATCTTAGGCTTCCCACACAGCATCTAGGCAACAGCACCCATAGAGGCTACCCTCATAGGACTAATCTTTATTTATTCTATCTCATTTCTTCCACTTATTGCTGCTTGTGTGCTTTTGTGAGCTATTACAATTTCAACATTGTATTCCTGATGATGTCTCTTTGACTGAAATCAATTAAACATTTTGTTTAATTGATTAAACAAGTTTTTTTGTTGTTTAATCTTTGTGCTGTAAATTATTCCTAAAGTACAACATGAATGTATAATATTCCATTCAGTGGCAGCTTGTACATAAGCACTGCGACACTGCAGCACCCCCAAGAAAAAAAATTAATTTTGTTTGTGTTTATAAATAATAACAATGCTTACAACATGTTAAAGGTTACAGCTTATGTTTCGACATTGATTAATAGTTAATAATAATTGGAACTGTTCGATTAATGCTTTAGATTATGAAACAAATGCACTGAAATCTAATGCAATGTCGGAATTATCGCGCTCGGCCAATTGCAGTTAGACTCGCCGATATTCGTTTGCACTTGTCATTGGACGTAACAAGTGAATCTGACACTGATAATTTGAGCAGTGTCGCCACAAATAAATTGTATGCATGCATGGTTTATTTATTTCTGTGAGATACAAAACTTTTATTATTGGTTTGTGTTCGTGGTGAGGGTGAAATATTTTTAATATGTAAATTTATTTATTAATAAATTGGTTACTGATTAGGAAAAGAAGAATTTTTGTTTTTTATTTTGTATCTGCAGCACCTCCACTTAAAATTTTCACCAGCCGTCACTGATTCCATTTATCCCATATAACTGTAGTGTTTTGAAAAGTTTTTGTCTGTGCACCTTGTTGTATGCCTTTAACCAGATCTATAAAACTTAAGTACAGATCCTTTTTTATATTCCCATGATTTCTCAACTATTTGTCATAAAGTGAAAATCTGATCTTGACCACCTCTATTTAGCCTGAACCTAGCTTATTCTTCTCCAAGTTTCTCTTCCACAATCTTTCTCAACCTCTTTTCAAGTACGCTTGCATAAATCTTACCTGAAACACTTCATAGAGGAATTCCTCTGCAATCCTCACATTCAACTTTATTCCCTTTTTTTATAGATGGGAACTATTAGAGCTCCATTCCAAACATCTCGAATTTGACCTTCTAACCAGGCCCGCCAAAGTATGCAGTGTACCACTTCAAAACTTTTATACCTCCATACTTAAACATTTCTGGTTGAATACGAGGTGGTATCAAAAGGTTTCGAGACTAGCTCTGTTTACGAGAAATTACTTTATTTATCTACGTTTACATACTATCACCTTGCATATCAATACAGAGGTCCCAGCATTCTTGCCACTTCTGGAATATGTCCTGGAAGTCTTCTTTTCAAAGCATGTCAAGCACCTTCTGTGATTCGCACTGGATCTCTGCAATGGTGTCAAAACGGTGACCTTTGAGTTGGATCTTCATCTTCGGGAAGAGGGCGAAGTCTGCAGGAGCCAAATCTGGCAGGTAGGGTGGGTGCAGAAGTGAGATCATGTTGTTTCTGGCGAGAAACTCACGTGTGAGGAGAGCTCGGTGACATGGTGCATTGTTGTCGTGGAGCATCCAGTTTTTAAAGCGCCATAGATCTGGTCACTTTTGCCAAATGTCCTCCCTCAGGCACCCTAAAACCTGGCAGTAGAACTCGCTATTGACAGTCTGGCCCCTGAGGATGAATTCTCAATGCACAATTCCATGAATGTCGAAAAAGATGACGAGCATGCACTTGGTCAAGCTGCGGACCTGCCTCACCTTTTTTGGCCGTGGAGATGATGGGCTCTTCCACTGTGAAGACTGTTGCTTTGTCTCAGGGTCATACCCGTACACTCAAGTTTTGTCACTGGTAATGATCCTTGACATGAATGATGGGTCATCCACGGCATACTGATGGATTTCTTGGCAGACTTCGACGCGGTGTTCCTTCTGCTCCTGGGTCAGCAGCCTGGGGACAAACTTGGCAGTTAAGAAAGGAAGTTATTTTAAGGATAATGATCCCTCAGTGGATTGCTCTCGAAAATTCATGAGATAATTGGATATTTGTTTAGCTCCATATTATGAACTTTGTAAGTGTGGGGGGGGGGGGGGGGAGTTGTAAGATGAGGAACTGGTTAAATGGTTCTGAATATATAGTGCACCTCAATAAGGGATCGTCCCATGGAGAAATAAATAAAAGCACTTATAGTGTAGTTGATAAAGAGGATTCCCTTTGGTTTAGAAAGCCCCGGGTTCGAAATCCATGTATGAAGAGCAACATTTCAAAATTGCTCTTCATACAATAATGATATATCGAACAAAAATATATTTTATTTAATTTAGTTAATTCATGTAAGTTAAGAAAACATAAACAATGAAACAAATACATAGTATAAACTTATAAAATTGTATGTAAACTTCATTGCACATAATGCACAAATATTTTATTCAAAATAAAATAAAATGCATATTTTAATTGTCATCACTGTCTTCAAAACTTTGTAAATGTTCTTTATTTATGACTGGTCAGACGTCATCATCACTTGAAATCTCTCAGACATCATTTGTATAATTCTCATCGCATACTTCAGCTGGTTTAGTTATAAGACCTTGCTTACCACTATGATGAAATTACTTTAGTTTTAAAAACCATTGAAATGTTGCTCCTCATACATGGATTTCGAAACCGGGGCTTTCTAAACCAAAGGGAATCCACTATAAGTGCTTTTATTTATTTCTGCATTGGACGAAACCTCAATAACATATCCCTCAATAAGGGATAGTATAGGCCTCTAAGTGGCTATTACTATAAAAATAAATTTTTTACATAAAAAAACATTACATATTAATTATGCATGTAACTCACTAGAAAATAAAGTGCTCAGCTTGAGATTAACACACTTATGATTTTTAATGCCTTTCCTGGCAGAAAATGAAGATAACACAGTCCAACACAATTTTTGCTGACTTTTATATGAGACTTGTTTTTTACTAATTTGGGTGCACTGATTTCAAATATCAAACCCATTTTTCTCTATCACGTCAGGTTTTTCCTCTATGGCATTTTATTTTTGCTAATTTGTAAGTTTTTGATAGTTTTAAAGAGGCAGTGCTATTTAGAGGATCAAAAAAATCGATTTTTTAATATTATTTTCTGAAAGTATGTACTTTTAAAAATCTGTTCCTATCTTTTTATCAAGAAATTCGAAAAATTCCCGAAGATATAGCCTATTATTCAAAGCAGTGCGTAGATCAGAATCGGAGCGCTCACCGCTCTTGCTTGTTAATAAACAAATAAATGCGTAAGAACCTGCAACGGCACTTTGAATGCGAGAGAGGCTGATAATTAGATACATAACTACTTAACAATATTCGTTAAAAATTACAAGAATATTTATAAAAAAAATAACAATTTTACTTACACGAGTTTCAGGGAATAAATTTTTGTTTGTAATAATTTCTGCTGCGTGTTCTGTTTTGGCAATCCCTTTGAATACTCCAACAGTAGTCGGCCATCATGTGAGAATCCCATCTTCATTGGTACCGATCTTCCATAGCTTTTAAGTCTTGATGAAATCTTTCACCTTGTTCATCGCTTACAGCACCTAAATTCTCGGGAAATCTATCAAGATCACTGTATAGGAAATGAAGCTTTATGCTCATGTTGCAACCTAGGCGCTGGAAAATTTCAAGCATTGTTCTTTGTAATTGCACGCTTTTTTGTTTCCAAGAAAATTATTCGCAACCATCGTAAATGAAGTCCAGGCCTCTTTCTCAATTTCGTTCATAGAGTTGATGAAATTTGGGTCTCTCATTAAAGTTCTAATTTGCGGTCCATCAAATACACCGGCTTTAATTTTTTCATAACTAAGTCGTGGAAATTTTTCACGTATGTATTGGAAACAGTCACCTTGTAAATCTAAAGCTTTAACATACTGTTTCATAAGACCCAGTTTGATGTGTAGAGGTCGAAAAATGATTTTTTTCTCTGTCGATTAAAGGTTGATTTATAACATTCTGTTCTCCAACATTTAAGGATATTCTAAGAGGCCAATGTTTCTGACTCCAGTGTTGGTTTCTAGCTCGACTATCCCAGAAGCATAGAAAACACGGAAACTTTGTATATCCTCTTTGAAAGCCAAGTAAAAAGTTCACCATTTTAAGATCCACACAGATGATCCAGTTATGGTCTGTATATTTTAATAACTTCAGAACCTTTTTTTAATGTCCTCATATGTTTCCTTTAAGTGGACTGAATAGCCAACAGGAATTGAGCCATATACATTCCCATTGTATAGTAAGACACACTTGAGACTTCTGCTTGAACTGTCGATAAATAAACGCCACTCATTTGGATGATATTGTACAACGCTCATTGCAGTTAGTAAACCTGACACATTGTTACAGTAAACAAACCCGCACTCGTGTTTAAAATATTGTACAAGATTACTTTCCCTGCTGCGATAAAAAGTTATCTTCGTATCTTGCTCCAGTAAGTTTTTTTCATTTAATCTTGAAGCTAACAATTCCGATGATTCCTTTGATAGGCCCAAATCTCTTACTAAGTCATTCAATTCCGCTTGAGTAAAACGTTGTGGTCCAGAACTAGAAATTAAATTTTCATTGTCTAAATCAACATCCGGGTCTTGCTCCTCAAGAACATCTGGCATATCCCGATCATGCTCGTTCTCAAGTAAAGGAAGTCCTTTGTAAATTGGCAAGGCTATTTCATTGAAATGAGCAACTGGCCGAATTGCTGAGTTGAGATTTGGATACACAATTTTTTTCTTATTCTTCTTATTATAACCAGAAGTCTGAACTAAACAAAAATAGCAATCATCTACGTGATTTTTCGGTTCACGCCAAATCGTTGGAATGACAAAAGCTAATTTTTGGCGTTTTCCCTTGCTCCACTGTCGTAAATTTTCTACACATGACTTACATACTTTATTTGGAGCCCATGACTTGTCCTGATCTGCAATTTTTATGTCAAAGTATGCAAAGTACACTTTCTTAACAAAATCAGTGATATTTGTCCTTTGACTGGGAACAGTAAAGCTGCCACAAATGTAGCAGAAGGAATCTACACTATTGACACAATTTCCAGTAGTAGACGATGTATTTTCTTCACTGCCGACTAACATGCAATTAACAAGACAAAAAAAACCAGAGACTTTATTGGAACGTTATAAGCGCTCATCATACTTTCACGATCGATTAAGGATTGACTGATTTCGATCGTTCTTTGTCCGCTAGACGCATATAGCATTCATTTGTTTTAGGCAGTTGTCATCGCCTACTTTTCATCACCTAAATGTATTGGGTCGGTTATCGGCCTCTCTCGCATTCAAAGCACCAGTACGTGCCGTTGCAGGTTCTTACGCATTTATTCGTTTACTAACAAGCGAGAGCAGTGAGCGCTCCGATTCGAATAATAGGCTATATCTTCGGGAATTTTTCGAATTTCTTGATAAAAAGTTAGGAACAGATTTTTAAAAGTACATACTTTCAGAAAATAATATTAAAAAATCGATTTTTTTGATCCTCTAAATAGTACTGTCTCCTTAAAACTATCAAAAACTTACAAATTAGCAAAAAGAAAATGCCATAGAGGAAAAACCTGACGTGATAGAGAAAAATGGGTTTGATATTTGAAATCAGGGCATCCAAATTAGTAAAAAACAAGTGTCAGATCATAATCAGCAGAAAAAAAATTTTTTTTTTTTGTTGGCCAGTGTAATTTTCAATGATAAACACTTTATACGGTAAACAATTCATGTACATGCCTGCTAAAGGGTATTTCCCCTAAATAAATTCGATATTTATGACTACATCAGCGATAAGGGCAGATGCAAATTTAATTTTAAGTCGTACAGTGAAAAATATATGAAAAGATAAAGAGTTACTACAATTTGTAAACGGTGTTATATCGAAACCGTGTTGAACAAGGGTTTACTATAATTTGTAGACAGCATTATATTGAAACCACGTTGTATAAGTAACGCATTATATGAGGGTATGGACATTTTAACAAAGGGCTTGCATCGTCGACCAAAAAAAAAAAAAAAAAAAGCCGTATTTCACACAAAAACTTTTATTAATACAGCTTGTGTACAAATTCCAATCAAAAAGTATGAGAAGACAATCAACGTCTAAAGGCTATCATTTTTAAACAAATATATCATGATCTAAACATGAAATATTTGCACACAATCAACTGTGTTAATTTATCTTAGATAAGAAAAACATTTTTTAACTATCAAAATATAGCAGAATGAAATCATTTATAAAACATTTGATTGGCTACTAGAAGAGAGAAGGGTAAAGATAGCGCATGTGCTTATTTTATTTTCATGCTTGGGTGCATTCGTTATAGAGCAGTTGAAACAATAATTCCAAATAATCTATACACTGCCAAAAAGATTAATTTTTGTTAGATTACCTTAAGATTTTGTCTCTTAATATGTTTCAAAAAAATTAAAAAATAAAAAAGTAAACAAGAAGAACAAGAGGCTCGCAAATTTGAGAAAAATTTAACAAAGAGCTCGCACGAGCCCCTTATAGCTCACCACTGCGTGTATATATATATATATATATACACACACACACGTGTACATGCATATATATACACACACACGTATACATACATACATATACATACACGTACATACATACACAAACACACAGGTGCATACATACATACATACATACACAAACACACAGATACATACATACATACATACACAAACACACAGATACATACATACATACACAAACACACAGATACATACATACATACATACACAAACACACACGTACATACATATACACGCACACGTACGTACATTATTACACATGCACG